>NC_068360.1:67184467-67199602 GCF_020536995.1 Dreissena polymorpha
ACAGGCTAATCTGGAACGACACTTTACGCACTTGCATTAAGCCCAGTTTTCTTAGAACACGACACATATCATGAAGACGATATTACAATGAATTTGTGGTCAACGACGAAATATGTGTTATCACACGGAGCTCTAGATTTAAGTGTAATCCCTCAATTTGACACGAACATGCGTAGGGGCTTATCCGGTTCGAAAGAGCTTTAAATGGTTTAACATATCTATTTAAACATTTTATCGAACGAGTGTCCGCATTTAAAATTAGCTTTAGAAAAAAGTAAATAGATAAATAAAGAAAATGTTCATAAATATTTTCCACTAAAATCGGAAAATAATTTCCGCAACATGATCCGCATTTGTTAACGCTGTGTTTTTTTAAATAACAAATATAAATTTTCACTTCACGTTGTTGGATACTTCAAACACTGCATTTGTACAAACTGAATAAAACTTTCTATCACAGGCATAGTCATCAAGTATTGGGGATCTTAAATAAACATATATAATGCGTCACGCTCTGCGAAATTTTTTTTAAAATGCTTTCACATTAAGTGTCGTCCCAGATTAGACTGTGCAGTCTGCACGGGTTAATCAGGGACGACACTTTCCACCTAAACTGGATTTGTGCTAAGAAGAAACTTTCTATAAACGTAAATATAATAAAAGCGGAAAGTTTCGTCCCTGATTAGCCTGTGCGGACTGCACAGGCTAATCTTGAACGACACTTTGCGCACATGCATTAAACCCCCTTTTCACAGAGCACGGTTAATATGCATTCACCACCTTGTTATAATGGGGTGGGTTTAAGAAAGTAGCCTAAATGAAATAAATATAGCAGTTGAAGAAAATTATCTTTACGACTTTACTGTCAGCAGCGTAGTGCAAGTTGCCCTCTTAAAGAGTCGGTAAAATCGATCCGCTAAGTAATTATGGATTCGTTGTTTGAACTTAAGTTTAACGTTTGCATGTACGAACAAGGAGTTGAAATTGCAACACGCGCTTATCTATATTTGTATGAACAGAGGCAGTTTAAAGGCACGATATTTGAATTACGGACGAGTAGAATGTTGTGATCGTGTATTTAGCTTGCGATTGCATAAGGATGACATGATCGGATTTTTAAGCTTTAGTGTGAACGTGTTTACTGAAAAATCTATCCTGACTGTGATTTTAAATACCATGCGCGTGCTATCACAGTAATTATAAATAGGAGCGAACGCATTTAATATTTTTATTGTAGATCTATTGTATTTCATGTCTCTCCTATTAAGTTATAAGTTACTTAACGAAGATTTGATAAAAGTGAATGATATTAAATTAGACAGTTTCTTAGATCGATAATAATTATTATTTTCATTAACTCCAAAACGTGTCTTTTAAATGTGCTGTTACTGTTACTACTTTAAATTCGACACTTTCAACAAAGGACGAAAAGCTTGCTGGTAGTTTTTTTTTAACTTCAAATAAAGAACATTATAGTTAAAGCATCTTTTAACTGCGCTTAATGCTTGTGCGTAAAATGTCGTTTCAGACGAAATGTGCAGTACGCACATACTTATCAGGGACTATTCACACATGCATTCACCTCACATTTCACAAAACGTGACCCTTTGCATACGTGAATAATATAAGTATTTTCTATTAAAACAGCGTACACATACCGGGCTTCGTGCGGGTATCAACCTGTTGGCCTTACAAAATAAATATTGAAAAATTACCAAAGCACGTCTAAGTTAGACATTCCTAAATCGCCTTTCACAAAACGTAAGCCGTTAGGTAAATATTTTCAAAAGAAAACGTCACACAATGCAAATCAAAATATCAAATGCTATGTGGTGTTTATTTTAAACATTATCGGCAGGTATCGTTTTGTTACGAAAATAATAGCATTTATAGCTTTAAATCCCACTTTAAACACACTGTCGTTATATTAATTTAGCCTTTTGTAAAACGTGTTTAACATGTTGAAACCGAAAACGTACGTATTTTCGATAAGCACGCGTTTTAAGCACTATTTTAAATTGCGTTATGCTACATCTAAATTTCAAACAGAATTTACAATTGTTATTGTTTTGCTTTGTTAATGTTTGTTCGTTGTCTATATATAGAGAACATTTTTTGTATACGAATCTAACTATATCAGTGCTCTATCCTTTTGCAAACGTTAATTTCTTTTTTCAAATTAAGTCTACTACTCAAAGACAACATAATTCATCATAAATCGTAAGCATTTAAAATCTACGTTAAGCAATTATTATCACACATTTATTCAATTAAATCACTTATCGGCGACTAACCGCATATTTTCGGATAATAATTTCTATACAGCGCCGTATACCCATTGATTATCGAAATGTTAAATGACACCCGCTAGTGTATCTACTGGGTCCGCACAATACACACGGATAACTTCATGACGCGCTCAATGGTTTGTATACATTAATCTGATTTAGTCGAATATCTTAGATTTTAATTAACCGAGTAAATGAGATATCGTAGTATTTGTTTGGTCGAAAAAACGCGTTGATTTGTAAAGTGTGTGCTTATACAAGTTTCTGAAAGAATATGACTTTCAATGCCCTGACATATTCACCTTCCAAGGACAAAAAGCCCTGACTTTTGGTTTTGAATACTAAGACATAATTCTTACGCGCTTATTAAAGATTTATTCAGAATGAATGTGCTTATATAAATGTTAAGCGGTGTAGCTTTTGTTGTAATCATATGTAATTGTTTCCCTAAACAAAACAGTCATTTCGGTAAAAATGTAAATAAATAAGTCTATGAACATTTAAACAACTAGAGTCGTCAAATTGTATAGTAACATGTATTAATAGTGGGATATTGTATTATAAGCGGTGATATGAACATTTAGGGTATTGATCGATAGGGTATCAATAACACTTTAAGAAGCAAATGATGCAGTATATTTCTTAATGTAAAGAAGAATCTCTAATAAAATCGAACATCTTATATGCATACGTCCATTGAATGGGTGGGTTCAAGTGAATTAGAATTTCAGATAGGCCATTTTATGTAAAGAATTTAATTATTTCTAATTCCGCTATCGGCAGCGTCCACTAAAATAAGTGACGTCTAATGGGTTTATTTACATTAAATGAAAACGGAATGACTGATTTTACTGATCGCGACATTATTAAATGAACAACATCGTGGTTAACAACCCTGAATATAAGCCGCGCTCTATGAACACCGTGATTAATGCATTTGCTTACAGTGTCGTCCCAGATTAGATTGTGCTGTCGGCACTGTCGACTGTTATGGAAGGAAAATATTTTTCCATTAAACTTCAGTCTATGAAGAAAGTGCCTTCAATGATTGGCCTGTGCGGACAGCACTCGCTAATATAGGATGACACCTTACGCACTTGAATTCAGCCCGTTTCTTCCAGAGCTCGACTTTATAAAGTGCGAAATAGAATGGCACTCTAATGACATTCCAAATATGTCAGACAATATCAGGATCTAAATGTCAGGAATCGCGTTTACGTTGTTTATAAGCTGCTTATTTCAGGTGTTTCTAAGGGCTTGAACCCTTACCCTTACCCAACACGCGTTTAGAGATTTGCCCTTAATATAGGTTTCATTTGCAACATTACATGTATTTGCTTAACTTTAGCAAGACTTTATTAAACACCATTATTAATGCTATGTCCATTTTTTCATACTCAAAACATATCTCTTTCTTTAAAAACATTGCCTGATTTATTATGAATCGCATTCGCATTTTAAAGCAGTTTAAAGTAATTATGATCACAAACCCATTCAATAACGCAGCTTATCGAGCGTCAAATCGCATATTTTCGAATAATAATCTCTTTACGAAGATCGATCACCATTGATGTTTGGAGTATTAAATGGCACCCGCTAGTGTATCTACTGGGTCGCATAATGAACTGGGATAACTTCATGACGCGCTCAATAGCACGTATACTTGAAATCAGATATAATGGGATATCTTAGATGATAATTAACCGAGTAAATGTGACACATGATACATCGCGCTGAAACTAATATTTCATAATAAGCGCTTGATTTAAAACATTTTCTACATGTTTATGATGGAATATTACTGACAAATAATAACTTGTCATGTTGTATGGGATGTATGATAATGATTAAAATATTATTTCAGTGTAAAATAAGATCCCCTTAGTCTACGTATAAATAAAAACATTTAGTTTAAAACAGTTTTTATTATTGGAATCAACATTATGCTAATAATCATCACTTGTTAATTATCGACAGGTTGACCTATTTCCATGGAATATATGTTTGTGTGTTTTCAGTTGACGTTAGCGACCAAATATGACAACCATCGACGATTTAGACGAGGATTTTATCCTGTGTAACGTCTGCAATACGGAGTACGATGACGAGCAAAGAGCTCCGAAACTGTTACCCATGCCTGCACACGGTTATGCAACGATTGCACAACTGAACGCCGTTAAGGGTTCCGTCGTTCGGTGCTTCATTTGCCGCGAGGGAGCATCGAGTATCAAGCGAACTTGACTTTACCAAAGATACAACCATGATGAATATGATGGACATGATAAAGATCCAGAAGAAGTCGTCGACGATTAAATGTTCAGACTGTCCGGACGACAACAAAGGGGAACAATTCTGCAAGGACTGTTTTGTCTTCCTATGCACCGAGTGCAAGAATGCGCATAAGCGCACGCAGCTTACACGAAAACATGCTATTTTATCCATTGAGGATTTAAAGGGCGCAGGTATTGGTAGTTTTTCAAGGAAAGAACTGTGTTCTGTACCTGGGCACGAGGATCAACCCCTCTCGTTTTAATTGCATGGGTGACGACGGCCAAAAGTCGGTATGCACACAATGCGTTGTAGGGGACCATGGTCAATCCAACGGTAATGTAATAAGAAATCTTGACGAAGTATATGACGAAAGCAAACTCCACGTAGAGCGGCTTATTGGAGAGTTGCTGACGAAAATCTCGTTGATAAGCTCAAGTGCCAAAGCGCATGATGCGGAATGCAACGTAATAGAAACGAAACGGAACCAAGTTAATGGCGACGTAGACAAACTGTTCGACGCTCTGGAGGCTACGCTTAGAAAGCGCAGAGCTCAACTTAAGGAGCGGGTCGATGTGATTTGCCAAGAACGCAAATCGTTGACTGCCAAGGAAACGGATAAACTGCAGAATGCGAAGTCAGATATGGAAATTCGTGTAACTATGCATCCCGTATGCTGGTTTTCACTAACAAACCTGAGTTTTTGAATCTAGCAAATACAGTTGTTACGAAGCTTACTCGCTTACTTAACGCCTCCTACGAAGCAAATCGCCCAGATTCGATGGAGATAGGATTTAAAACAAGCGTTGATGAGAAGAAAATTCAGAACATCGTTAATGAAATCGGGGAAATAAAGACCAACATTTTGAGAGCACCATCATAAACTCTCCAAAAATGAACGGCATTCATCGCGTGGAAACCGATGACGTGGCTGATGATGTAGCCAATGACGTAACAGACTTTAAAACTTCCGTATAAAGGACCACCGATCAACCCACCGGGAACATACACAACGAACAAGACTAACAGCGTCGCACCTAAGCCTGTGAACTACATTCGCCCAGCGCCAAAGGTTGAACCCCTGAAATTAGATTTGCTTACCAACGAGGAGACCGTGCAACCGGTGCGAACCCGAGGTTAGTCACGTGGTTTACAAACCTAAAATAAGATCGAATGATAGTCGAACGTCAAGGAAAATTGACTGAGAAACTGTTAATACCATTCAAATGGTTATGTTGTGATCGTTCATGACTTATATATGTACATTGTTCTTTTAATAATGTGAAACCTGTAATCACTACGCAAGTTTAGATTACAAAAGAGAGTCGACTTCCATTGAAACAAAAAAATGCGAATATCATTAAAACAGACGATTGCATTTGATTCATTATAATTTAACAACTTCTTCCGCTAAATGTTAATTTCTTTCATTTATACATCGTCCGGCTTCGTTATAGATATGGTTAATCAAGGGAGATAAGTTTCTATTAGGATGAAACAAATGATCGGTAGGGTCTAAACAAGCATCTGATAACGCATTAAAACATGAGTTGGCTCACAATTTCCCAATGTCATGTTCGGATAAAAAATTATTTAATAATTAAAAGTTCATATATTAATTTATTAAATGACGTTTACTCAAAGATGGCTTCCCCGAATTAACAAATTAGTCCTGACATATTAATATCATTAAAAATATATATATTGTTTTTATACGGACATCTTACGGTACACATTTGAACAAATTATTTCATATCGGTAACATTAATACCGTTTTGGTATACAGCTAGCTTATCGAATAATTGTATTTGTTTGATAGTTAGTGTTACAATAGTTCTATATCAGTATATAATAGACCATGAACCATGTATGTGCGACTCGAATTATGCCTTCATTTAGTTATAAATAACTTATTTCGTTTCAGCTAATGCATTTTATTTGGGGGGGTTTGATACACAAATTTATATTTTTTTGCTTTTTTAATGTTGAGCTATGCATTCATTAACATTTGGCTTGACAATTTGCATTTATTGTTCGCGAAATGCAAAATTAAACTCCTATAAAATATGTAATAGGAACAAAGTTTCAGTTGAGTATATTAGCACGTATATGTTTGGTATGTCCTGTCCGTATCAACCGCAATGCGTTTCCGAACTTTGAGAGTATAAAAATTAGATAAGGAACGCATTTTAGAGGAGCCTTCACTACCGGTGGGTTTGTATATCAATCAGAGAAATACACCACTAGACTGGTGCTGTCGTTTCCATCAAGCATTAAACATTGCATTTAATCATTTAAAAAGCCAATCAATACTTAATTGGCTCCTAAGTCGCTCCTTGAATTAAGTGCTTGCCCCCCTTTTTAGACAGTAACTAAAAAGTTCTTTGGTGATATTAAAAAATTTATTACACGTCGAAATTACATGGGTTTTTTCAGCTTTTTTCTGGTACTACACGTACAATTATACAGTTCCCCTGCGCGATCCGTGCTTTCATATATTATTATTGAGTTTCATTCATATTTACTATTTATTCGCTTCGATCATCAGGTGTCAAGACGAGCCTTCACCCACGACAGAGAACGTCCTGGGAGACCTTTGGCCCTTAAATCTCCGGTCATCACCCCTACGCGGCAGCCGACAATCACTCGGGGATTTCCTAAGTAAGTAACCAGTCATGCAAGGCGGGAATTCTTTGTATATATATTTTCAATATACGTATTCTTAGGTATTTATGAGATGTTAAATTGTAAGCGAGTACATTGATTGTGACTCTTTTTATCTACATTTGATTCGTTAACTTTTGTTTTGACAAAATTTTGTTTGAGGAACTTAAATATTGCTTTTAATATAGGATACAATAACACGTACGCGGCTTGTTGCGAAAACATATCGCATGTTTTATGGTGATTCACAATTCTAACATTAAAGTTGTTGTTATGTCTTTGTCGTGATTCATATTCTTTTTTATTTTCTTGTTTTGGCTCCTTATTCTGTAAATTTTTTGTATGAAACATGTTGTAATATCAGACCAACTTCAACGCCAGGCAAAGGAGATAATTTTGGAAAAGAAAAATCAATGGCTGTTAGGTGAACAGAGTAACTTCCCTTGAAAATATTCGCTTTCAGTAGATGTTATATCCATATGCATTTTAAGTTTTCTCCTTTGTTCTCAGCAACTTTTCGTTTAATATCTTAGTTCTCACTTAATGTATCAGTCAAAAACCCTAGTTTGGTAGTTTCTTTGGCTAGTTTTCTCTCCGTTTGGCTAATTAAAATTAGAAACGTTAATTTTATATCATAGGTATTAACGTTGAAGTCCATGAAACTGGTTGTAATATGTTATGTTAAGTTATCTTTTTAATAAATGTTAAAAGAACATCTGGACTTATAAACGATATCTTAAGAAGAATTCATTAAATGAACAATCAAACTTTTTTAATCTACTGATTTAAAAGCAACTTATGGTTCAAACTTAGTTTCTATTACATCAATACATATTATACTATTGACCAAATAAACGCTATTACATCTAATAGCTGCTTTAACAACGTGTTTTTAATATGAATTTGAACATTGAACTTTGCACAATAAGTATATAATTCGATAAGTTTATTCCCTTTCTAGTTTCTTTTAAATTATCAATAATGTGTACATTAAGATTGTTTGTTGAGATTCCACAACGCAGAATTGTATATTGATAGATTTGTGTTATACAAAATGTATCTATATTCAAATGTAACAATCTGTAGAAAGTACCAAATCCAAGCTCAATTTCATTTTTATTTCTACGAATATCCATGCATAGAGCCAAATTTATAAATAGCTATATGCAGAAAATGTTAAACTTGACTAGATGGTTTTCAGACGAACTGCAAACTAAAAGCAGAATGTTTCTCAAAGACACCGATGAGGACGAAAGTGGTCAGTTATTCGAGAACCTATATATAAAATTCGTTCAGGGAAAACTGGGCTTGTTTATAAGCTAAGTGTCTTCCAAGATTTGCATGTTCAGACGGCACAGGCTAATCAGTGACGAAACTTTTCGCCTTAACTGGATTTATGTTAACAAGAGACTTCCTTTAAACGGCACAGACACATTCACGCGGAAAGCATCATCCCGGATATGCCTGTGCAAAGGATAATCTTGGATGACACGTAACGCACATTCAGCAAGCCCTGTTTTCCAAGGCTAATTTTACCATGCACGCATTGCAGTTGTCATTTAAAATACGTTTACCAAGAAATCATTATACCCGAGTTTGCAGCACAGCGTGAGTGATGTGCACCCCTTTATATATTCCAGTGTTTTATAAATTAACACTCCTGCTGTAAGATGTGTACCATGAGTATACCCATCGTATAACTACTTTAGAGGGATCTTTTCACGTTTTGGTAAATATACAAAATAAAAGAAAATCTTTCAGATTCGCAAATTTTCGTTGTAGTTATGATATTTGAGAGGAAACAGTAATACTGAACATTTACCATGCTCTAAAATATCCATTTTATGCATCGTTTGACGATTTTACAACCTGAAAATTATAAAGCGTTGCAACGCGGAACGATTTCATAATTTCGAGAGTATTGTTGTTGTCGTTAAATTTTGTTACACTACGAGGATTGCTAATATAAAGTATAAATATTACAATTACGGATGGTCGAGTGGTCTAGGCGATAGAATTTTACTCCAGGGGTCAGAGGCTCGAGACCAGTTAAGGGTTACTTTTAAGATCCAAATTTTTACATATCAATATAAAGCATTTACTGACAAACTTCTATACATGCCAAAATCTGTGAAAAAGCCCCATAATACACCACTGCACCAATAAATTGCGCCGATAGTATCCGATAGTTTCCTTATTGATATACTTAACTGTGCGTGTGCTTTTATATTCTATTCCCGTCGCGTCTTAGGCAAACGTCACCTGAATTACTGTTTAAAGTAACTATAATTCTTCAAATAATTGAATGATTCAGAATTCTCAAAAAACCTATGTATATGAATAACAATTATGTCGATAATTGTATAGCATACCTTCAGATAATTGTATACCATACCTTCATGCCATTAATGAATTACAATCATTATATCTGATCTTGAACATAATGTTTTATGGTACCATTTATATCTGACATTGAAATTAACGTTTAATGGTACCTTTGATATCCAAGGATCGTTTTTTTAACACTTTAACAAACATATATCAAGTAGACTTACTATAAATATCCCATATTATATCAAACCTAGTATTTATGCTTGCTGTATACAATATATCAACATGATGATATATTATATAATATGTAGCCTTTGTATGAAATTGTGCATTGTTTTTCCAGAAAATCTCTTCTTCCTTATGTATTGACCAGTACAGATTACTATTTTGTTTTATGCAAAAACGCTTTGGGAGTCCGTTTGAACTCATCAACATCTTTTCCTTAAAATAATGTTATATGGTATGACTGAATTAATACCCCTTTAATTTAATACACCCTTCCAAAAGCCAAATATAAGGGATGAAAATTGTACATTCTTGTGTCAAAATTGTCACGTTGCAGTGTTCTCCCTTGCATTTAATTATATCTTTATGCTAATGTCTAATTCATTGATATTTTAAATGCCCGTTTCAGCCGAAAACTCGTCACTTTTCACCTTACCTTCACCATCAGCTACGACATCATCATCTCATCATCATCATCATCATCATCATCATCATCATCATCATCATCTCATCATCATCATCACATCATCATCATCATCATCATCATCATCATCATCATCATCATCTCATCATCATCATCGTAATCATAACGTAATCATCATAATCACCATAACCAACAGAATCATCATCATAAAAGGCGAAAATACTTTTGTAGTTTAATTTCCGTACCGTTATCACAACAAACATGCACAAAATACGTATACGATTAAACATCGCAATGCAATTTACAGACGGGCGGTCGTTCCAACTCGTAATACGATGTCAGTCTACGCCTATTAGGAAAGGTTAACCATGTGTATTAATAAAGCGGTTTGATGTGACGATGCTTATTGTATTATATCCATTGTGTTCCCGATCATTTCATTTCTGTAAGTCTAACCATTGGACAACGTTCAGAGAGTGATGTTGTTATCCACTGTGTTTTGGATACCTTTTGTTTCATACTCACTTCCAATCAGTCCTAATTATTGAATGTTCATATGATTATGTTATATTTGATATTATACTTGTATAATACTATAATTCATGTACGTGAAGTTAGCACAGTTTACGGAGGATAATATCATGTTTCTCCTAAACTAATTGTTTTGAAGGTGTTTGTTGATCGGGGGTAACTGGTTGAATAGAACTGTCATACTATAACAAAACACATGGAATATTTTGTTAAAACGTAACTCTTTGTATTATCGTCTTTGTTTTTACAAACCAGTTGATTGGCTTAACGCTTAATACGCTTCAAACACTAACTTCCCATTGCATTTTGTATCGCTTGTTCACAATCGGGCATTATGTGAATTTCGTATACGCATTGTAAAAATGTCTAAATGTTTCACAGGTTGGAAAAAAATCTCAAATGTTGTCAACATGTTGCTTTATTTTGTGGTTGCATGCGGCAAATATGCCGTAAATATTATGTATTTAAAGTCGCCGAAAGCTTTATGTACCGTGTATTTTTCTTAATATGTCTAAACAACAAATATTTATAAAACTTTCAGATTGAACCATTCTTTCTTATACCAATATGTATTAATATTTACTCTGGTAATATCACTAGTAATTTAAATGTGCATTTTACGTGGGTATTGGTTTTATATAATAATGTTAAATTGTCATAATACATGGATTTCATACAGTGTATATTACTCACAGTTCGACATACATTTTGTCGATCTTTACGTAAAATGACAGGGCCAGCTCAACTAAGTCGATGGTAATATGAAAACGACCTTCGTGTTGCTTTTGTTTCTCTGCGAGACAATTCAATGTGTTGCTAATTTACTTGGATTGAAGTAATGTTAATTCATTATGCGCTGCGCTTTTTAACAAACATGTTTACCTTTTTTTATACGTCTGTATGAGCACTTTGTAGGAATCGATTGTAATTGTATTGTTCATGAATTCATGAATTTATAAACAAGCCATAATTTACTTTTTTTGATAAGCGTGCGATGTGAATGAGCAAACTGGTGTATTTTGCTCTATTTCTTGTTATGAAAATCATCGAACAACCACTATTTCTATTTAATATTTAATTACATAATTACAGTTCTAAATGCGTTTTATTTGCATATCAATATTGAAATGCAAACAAGTAAATAAACTGATGCTGTTGCATAATCCTGTTCGGTGAAGTAAAATAATATAGTTGCGTAAATAATAGCGTTTGTAATGAATGTTAGATCCAGATAAAGGCCTCGCACTGTGTGTTGTTTATAAGCCACGTTCTGGGAAAAGTAAGCTTAATGTGTGTGTGTTAAGTGTTGCCCCGGATAAGCATTTGTCCGTACCAGAGACGATACTTTCTGCTTTGATGGGCATTTTCATTTAAAGGAAGTCTCATCTTAGCGCAAATCCATTTTAATCGGAAAGTTTCGTCCCGAATGAGGCTGCGTGCAATGCTTAGTCTTATAAGTGACGACACTTCATGCAGCAGGACAAATTTTCCCAGAACGAGATTCGTATTTAATAATCGAAGTCATTCAAATGCATTTCGTTGTTGATCATTCAGAAGCTCAGGACAAAGACAATGAGCAAGAACGACAACTTCCGAAAACGCCACAGTCTCCGATAACCTCCCCTGAAGAACCTGTTTCAAAAATCAGCCGCTAAACAGTACGTTTCAAAGCTTCCATTCGAAGATAAATAATAGCGTTTACTTGCCAATGGGTTACCAGTCACCCCCCACGTGATATGACCTCATCGCTGAAATTTGGGGCCAAATCGCCATCGGTGCCGGAATTTGAGAGCAGTAGGCCTACGTTCATAAATACTTGTAAGTTATATATAAACATTTCAGTTTGTTTTGTTTTAATTCACCTGAGCACAACGTGCTCAATGGTAAGCTTTTGTGAAAACCTTATGTCCGTCGTCCGTCGCGCGTCGTCAACATTTGCTTTGAACACTAGAGGCCACATTTATTGTTCGATCTTTATGTAATTGGTCATTAGATTTTTCCCTATGAGAACTCATACGAGTTTGAAAATGGTTCCTGTGGGTTGAAAACATTGCCGCCAGGGGACGGGGCATTTTTACGTATATGGCTATATTAGAACCTTGTTAGCACTCTAGTGGTCTCATTTATTTGCTGATCATCATGAAACTTGGTTGGAAGATTTGTTTTAATAATATCTTGGATGAGTTCGAAAATGTTTCTGTCTGTTAACATCATGGCCGCCAGGGGCGGGGCATTTACCCTAATATGGATATTGTAAAACCTAGTTCACTCTCTCTACAGGGGATGGGACATTAATCATTATATTGCTATAGTAAAACCTAATGTTAACACTCTTAAAGTCACATTTATTGTTCAATTTTTATGAAACATTGTCTAATGATATCTTGGCTGCGCAGAACATGTCAGTTCCTTTGTGTCTCAGATGAGCGACTTTGGGCCTTTCATTCCCTCTGGTTGTAAGACGCATTTTTCTGTGCATGATTATGCATTATTACTCATTAGTTTTTTATTTTATAAATATAATGTGAACAATATTTTTTGTTTATAAACATGTACGTAATTGCCAAAATCGATTACTTTAAACAGATCTGGATATGACGTTTATCGCTGTAATAAATTACACCGTCTAAGGTAGAAATTGCACTAGCAGCAGTTAAGAAACATACCATATTGTCCGGAAAAAAATACAGCATTCATTAGCATAAGAGAAATCTTTCAACAAAACCGTGTTTTGATTGGCACCCCTCTTGAATTGTGAATGTTCATACAAACAGTTTACCCCGCCTATCCACTCACTATGAAAGTACCGAATTCTTGTTTAAGAACAATACAGTGATCATTTGCACCGTGTGTTTTTCAATGAGTCTTACGACACGTTAAATTTATGAATAAGGTAATATTGTTTAATTATTAGTATTAGGCGCTTAAAGTCATTTATTCCCACTGCCTCACACAACATACCCCAAAATAGGGTATATAGGTCGGCTTAAACTTCTTCGTAGTTACCTTTTCACATGAGTTCCAATTTAACAACAATTACTCATTCGAATCTCTATTTAAAATAAACCGTTCTTCAGTTGATGTTAATATATACATTTGGATTAGGAGATTTGATCAAATTTAGTAAAAACGATCGCAAACTTACAAGTTATTTTTATAATTGTTGCGATAACTAAACATAGTAAAGGGTCTGCGCAAAAAAACAAAAGTATATCCGGAAAGTGGAAATAAATAACTGTTTATGTCTTATAATATGTTTAAAAAATATGAATACAAACACTTAAGTATTGTTTATTTTGAATATTTGCATCTTATTGTAAGATATGTCCTACGATGTTAAATCAGACAGATTATTAAGCAGTACAGGCTAAAAATTTGTATACTTAACAAATATTAAATTCCCAAACGAGGTGTGCCGGTTTATTCTTGACTTTTTCGATGAAAATGCTTATGAAACAAGTCCATAATTAAGTTTGCGAAAGGGTTACATGTTTATTGAAAGTATTGGTATATCATTAAGGCGCATGCGCAGTGCATAAGGATTCTGTCGACAAGAACTCGGATCAAAGGAAAGGTACCGTTTTGCGTCATGTGTGACTAAGTAATTTACGTTTGCGACGAATGTGACGTGTGTTATATATATAAGTATATATATATAAATATAAATAATATATATTATATATATATATATCTATATAGATTATATATATATATATATTATATATATTATATATATATATCTATATATATATATATATATATATATATATATGTGGAACATGTATTCAAAGGTGGCGAATCCAATTGTTCGACTTATTGTAGAAATTTTGCTATGGATTTTTACATGATGTGTACATGATTTTAGTTGATGTGTTGTGTTTTAACATGCAGTTGATAAAAGCAGTAAGTTAACTGAATTATTTGGTAGAAACCTTAATGCGTTTAGTTGCAAGTCTCTCTAGAGCTGTTGTTGCTTCTATAGAGTGAGCTTGGTTTGTGACTGCCTTGAAGTTTCAACTGTATCAAACGTTTCACATGTATTTACTATAGGACTCGTAGTTATCGTATCATGGTTGTTTTGATTTTAATATAAAGGAAGTCCATTTATCTGTAGTTGTGCATGTGTACTGACTGCGCCAAACAGTGAGTTTTCTATATGATGTTTTGCAATATTAAGTAATTGTATTACTCTTTATGACCTATTGTGACGAACACTTGTGAAAAAAAAACATGCTTATAGTGTGCGAATATAATGTTCACCTTAATTTATGTGGCTAGATTGCACAGTATAGTACAAATATCTTTTAAGATGTCTCTGAATTATTAATAGTTTATGCTACGGTATATAATTAACATATTGCTGTAGAAAGTTTGTTTTGCTATTAAAGTTAGCGCACGCCAGAA
>NC_068360.1:67199702-67202202 GCF_020536995.1 Dreissena polymorpha
TGAACATGCATTAACCCCTTTTTCGCACAGAACGGCCCACTAACAATTTGATTGATTTTTATGCGCTCACGCATGCACGATATTATATAGAATAAGCGTGCGATATGTTTTGATATCTTTTGAATTTTATCAGTTATATTATATAATAGTGTGTCTATTTTTTCTTCATAGTGCTACCATATGTTCTTTATGGCCTTTATCTAGTTATTCTTACACTTTGCATCATTAAGTTGCTTCTCAAAGATCAACACTTCTGATATCTTTATAACGTCGCAATGTGCACGTATTCTAAATCTTTGCAGACCCGGATGTAAAACAGCCGTCTCCTAGAAAGCCACAGTCACCTGGCGGTCGACCAATAGTCTTCGGAGATATCTCATGTAAGGCATGTCACGTGGTCACATGTCGTACCACAAGCTTGAGTACAATTCAATGAAAGCCTCATATGTCGACCTTTTAGCCCCGTCAGTATCTTTGACAAACACTTGTCATCATTTACATGATGTTCATAATTCGATGAAAACCATCTTCATTACCTTAATAAATACTTAAATACTGCCGAACCAATCCTCCGTAGTTTAACCCATTTAAGCCTAGTGGACTCTTACATCCTTCTAAATTAGATCATTGATTAAAAATTAGGGATATCTAGCATATTTATTTCTATATTTAAAAATTTCTTACAGAAATTCCTTTAAGCAAACAGCGCAGACCCAGATGAGACGCCGCATCTTGCGGCGTCTCAAAGATGTGGCGTCTCATCTGGGTCTACGCTGTTTGCCAAGGCATTTTTTCTAGACGCTAGGCATAAATGGGTTAATAGACAGAAGGGCGTCTCTATAAAATATAATTGTGGTGTTTAACAGCTGGTTAATCCCGATTACGAACACAAACAGAAAACACTAGAACTTTATACAAACGCATGAATTATAAACAAGTTCCTAAGTATCAAGTAAATGTACGCAACGTTTATATTGCAATACATAACTTAAAGGGGCCTTTTCAAAGATTTTGGTATGTTTTGAAGTTTGGTCATTAATGCTTTATATTGATAAATGCAAACATTAAATTTTAAAAGCTCCAGTCAAGATCAAAAATTAAATTTAAAAAAGGAAAAAAAGGAGCCCGCCGCAGGGCTCGAACCAGTGACCCCCGGATCCTGAAGTAAAAAACGCCAACTGAGCTATCCTGCCAAGCATATTAAGAAGCGTATTTTTTACGTTATATGCGCAATCTTCGTAGTTTCACAAATTTAAACGACAACAACAGAACTCTCCAAATTATTCAATCGTTTCGCGTTGCAACGCTTTAAAGGGACTGTCAACCACGAGGACGATGAAAAGAACAATTGTAAAAAACCGTATTTTTTTACAATTATTAGTTTATATTGATTAAAATATCACGACAGGTATATAAAATTTCTTGAAAAAAGTTAATATTTTCAGTATATTCTGTAATAAACTTTCGCGATGTGAAATCGAAAGTACATCGCGAAAATAGGTGACATAACGATATACACACTATAAATAACGCAAAGAGATTGATCATTTTATATATAAAATATATACAATTCACAACGCATGCACAATTTGCATTTCTGCGTTTACTACGTGACGATAATAATCAATCTACTGGCTTTATTTAAAGTTAACTGGCAGTTACCTGGTAGACATATCCAGTAAATGTATTACCGAATATACTGAAAATATGAAATCTGAACAACGTTTTTGAACTAATGTAATATACCAGTCGTGATAATTTAATCAATATAAACTAATAATTGTAAAACTTATCAGGCTATTGGGTAGTGAGATCAGGGGAAAATTGTTTTAGGATGTTTTTTCAATATTTCATCACTTAGCATTAAATACAATAAGTAAACCCAAGGGAGACGTACGTTTTGAGGCTGTGGTAACAGTGGTCTTAATATTGAGGCGACCATTTGATTTATGTACGGTGGATATATGTGTTATTCAAATGTTTAATGAATTAAATGTTAAACAGCAAATAGATTTGTTCTATATCAAGATAAGTATAAAGTAGCTTATTAAAAGTATATATCTCTAACATTTGTCCACAGGCCCGGACTTTCAAATGGACGCCACATCGGCGCATCACGAGCGGGAAGTAAGCTCGGACGGACGAACGCTCAGAAACAAGAAGACTGACATCTTTGGCGGAAGTACCATCGATCTTGACAACGGCCTTGTCCAGTACAAAGGCGCCATAGGCACGTTCGCTATTAAGGATCAGGGTAAAGTATACTTTGAGGTCGATGTCGTCTACAACATACAGCAACCGCTGGAGGAAACATGGCTCGTGTTTGAGCTAGGTCTCTGTCGCCTTGATGACGTAGATTTGCATCATACCGTCGAGCGACACGAACACGCGCGCTCATTCTACGTTGCAAGGTACCCGGAGGACGGTAAACTGACGCAGGAATTCTGGCACAACAGGGAGCTTCTTTCTTTTAGTCCACTCTCAGACAACAGTCCGGGAA
>NC_068360.1:67204702-67274702 GCF_020536995.1 Dreissena polymorpha
CTTTTTCCTGTGCATATGTGTATTCATCACCGGTGATAGGGGTTGATAAACTAATTCAGCAGCGGATTGCAGTACAAATATATATACGAGACTGGATTTAAGTTTCGGTGCAAGTCAAATCAAGAGGGCTTTAACCGCGCTTTATTTTGTTTAGACAATCTTGATGGAATATAAACACGAGTACATTTACCTGATACATTTCTTCCAAAATGTAACTTGCGCTCTACACGTTTGGCGTATTTATCCCTAGGCATATTTTAAACAGGCTATGTAAAGGTGCACTATGAAATGTTTTGTTTTTTCTGATGAGACGAATTTTGAATAAATGCTTTTTTAACAAATATACACAAATTTAAGCACCAGGGGCTTTGACATATTAATAAATAGTGGCATGATAAGAACACTCTTTATTACACTACTATAAGATGTTGCAGATCGTGATTCATTTCTTTACATTCGGTGAAGTGGTTTAAAAGTCCACTGACTGAAAATTGAAGACGCACATACAGACGGGCGAACAACAAGAAACTAAGTATCAATAAACATGATAAGAGTTCTCATTATGAGCATATATGATCTTAAATGTGCATAATAACTATCAACATTTTGTTCAATTCCTTAATTGTTATTATAAACTGACGATGATGCTTTAAATTATAGTCATGGAGAACGAACGAAATACATTTGATTTTTTTTATCTTAGAGTTGTATTACAATTCTGTCCTTTCATTAAGCGAACACATTAGTATTAGAGTTCACATTGTATAAGCTTCATATATACAATAGACCCAACCTATTTAACGGAACAATAAACTGACGATTCAACAGAAACATTCATTAAGCATGTGACTATTATCAGCTTGGAATAGATTGGAGACACACGAAGGTGTTGTTTCTACGGTGGCATAAAGGAGACATAGACAATATTTTATTTAACAGTCTCTATGACGTGCGCACGTCATATCTGTACGAGGACATTTACCTTAGACCCTCTATACGACTTTGAATATTTTCATACCGGAAAGGTTGCTAATGTTTCATACATGGTTCGTACATTTGTACGTTCAATGATATGTGTAGATCACTTTTTGGATGTTATAATCAAACAAGAAAAAATTTCGGTTGTTGATAAGAAGAATATTAATGTTTGGAGATTATGGCATAATCTCTATCTATAATGCCCTCTGGCAGGGTGCAGAAACTTGTCAAAAGGAGGGCTTGAACGGGAGAAATCGTGTATTAACAAGGCGATTCTCGTGCCGTTCAAGCCCTGTTATGTGTTTTTCATATCCATAAACTGGTTCACGCGCAGTTACTTCCCTTAGTGGATTCAATGAAGTCATTATGAACTTTGTTAATAACTCCAGCCTTCGACGACTTTCCAATCATACCTGGGGAACTGTATAAGCATCAGTTTCCCCATGCATGCAGGGATAAAGGCAATTAATATTTCAATCCACTTTTCAAATTATAATATCTGCTTTCTAACGACAATGTTTAGCTTTATTTTATTGGCAACGTCAATTAAGTTAAGGTTATTTACTCAACTTTTCAAAAGACTATGATGTAAATGTAAGTGTTGATGTACCTTCAACGTTTCTGCTGTATGCATGAAATACTTCAGTGACAATATGACATATATATGTCGGCAGTATTAATTTTTAGAAAATTTAGTTGTCCACGAAAGACCTGTACGAAAGAAACATCTACGAAAACAATGACTTATTCTGACGATATATTTATCCGTCATGACCAGTAAATTCCAAAACAAGTCCGCATTTCTTACTTTGCGCGGCTGCATTTCAAATTTGCATTAATCCGCTGTTTAAACACATTTTAAATCCCAAAACTGCCTATCCGAAGGTCGTCATTTCTGATGATGACCGATTGAGGCATATGTTAAACACAACTTTGAACCGTATGACGTCATATGAAATAATCGAATTACATGTATTTTGTCGATGTCGAATGAACAAGACAAAATGTTTTCAATGTTATTATAATTTATTTTGGTATGTGTGATTTGTTTATGCAATAATAGCGGAAATACATATTTTCTCAGACATGATCTTGTGCGGGCGCTCTCAAAACCCATTCCTGCCCTCGTGCCTGCACTCGGGCAGGAACGGATTTTTCGAGCGCCCGCAGATGATCATGCCCTCGAAAACGTGTATTATCCCTATATTCAAATATGTATATGAACGATAAAAACCAAAGTAGAGTTGCTTGATAAAACCCATTCTTCTAAATTTGACACTTTTTATACATAAACCCGATACAATAATATATTTAAAATGTGAACGTCTGGTCGTTGCGAATTTTTTATTCCTTAACAGGATTGCATCAACTCATTTTAAAAGATGTTATCACAGTGGTAATAAATGCGAAGTGCGATGAAGATGAGGGGGGATAAGTAATTTAAATGAAAATGATAGTTGCACAAAAAAGTGGAACAAACCAATGGGCACGGGAGAATACTCAAACTGTGCAGGAGAACTCTATGTGCTCAACTTGAAAAAAAAATCAATCGTTTTAAAAACAGAAATGTATCATTTTAAAACTGTCCAACACATATAAATGGACAAACACGGAAGTAGTCTTCAAATTTTAACTAAACTATATAATGGCCATTCCGTCTTATCAATTTGCAAAATCCAAACAATGAGACTTTACATAGTATCTGTTTCATTCCCACCTTTCCTATGGTCTGCTTATATAAATGGAACGATTAGATCACGTTTTACCATTAACATTCATATACAAGCGGACTTCTATCACCTGACGGTTTGGTAAATATGTAAGGCACTTTAAACCAGTGTGTCATAGGATCTAGAAGACACCCAAGAACACTTACCTCAATAACAAAATGGTATTTCGGTTTCTTGTAGGGTGTGCATTGATTTCAATTTTACACAGGAATTATGTGCAATCCGACGACTTTAATCTACAAGCTCGCATTGATCAGCTAGAGAAAAAAATCGAGTTTGAAAAGGAATCTACTCTTCAAACGTGCAAAAAGATGAACGCACAACTACAAGAGGAAGTGCTGAGCCTAAGAACCATCATCACGAATGTACAACAAAACGGGACATTGACAAGTAAGATCATTTGGTTGTTCATTATATAAATAAACAAAGCATGCAAGATTTAATCAATTGCTGAAACGCGTTTACTGGATTTGTTTGCAAACTATCATTGAAGATCACAACGACGACATTTTAAATAGTGTTCATCGGTATCTTAAGGACATACTTGTATGCGTTATCATCTAGCAACACAGTTTTGTGTTTTAATTCCTTGCCCACTGTATATACTTAGATAAAAGGCAGAGCCCTCCGGAACTTGTTGCATTCACTGCATACATCGAAAATGGCGCAGGACATATCTCCAATGGACAGATTATTCCCTTTGACCGGACCGTCACAAACCTTGGTAACGCGTTTAACATCCACTCGCATACGTTCGTCTGCCCCGTCGATGGACTCTACATGTTCTCCTTTGTTGTATCCCATTACGGACGTGGAGAGGTCCTTGGAAAATTGGTCATCGATGGGGTAAATATAGTAGACGCGATCGCAAATCCAGTAGCAGATGACCATGACCAACAGGGAGTCAACATGGCAGTCGTTCAGGTATTGTTATTGTTTATGCCCGTTGTGTATACAACAATTGCCAAACCCATTTACTCTTATTTACAGTAAATTCCCAACTAATTCAATTCTCCGTTTGAAGCCAATAACATTGGTTTTACTAATTGATACTCCGTTCATTCTGTGTATGTTAATGTTTTGTGATAATTTGAAGAGTCAAAACCGTATAATAATTAGAGGATATTTGTTGTTTTCGGTATATGATTTTATCGCTTCATCGGTGGAAATAGACCGAATAGAAGATATCTAAAAATTGTTCCGGTCAAACAATGAAAATTATCGATAATATGCAATGCTATTTTTCACTGTTTGAAACAGTGCGATAAGAGTTTTAAATTCATTAATATTTCTGTTTAATCTATCGGAAAGCATAAACTAAAATTATAAACTTTTTACGCATATTAAATTTTCGTTCACACTGTTAATGTGCAAAAAATAACACACTAAATTGTGTTTAACACATTTTACATAACGTCTATTAAAATCCTAAAGAAGAAAACATTACATTAAGTGCTTACTATTAATATGAAGTTTACTTAAATAAATTTGAATTATTTTTTTCTTATAGGCTAGACGAGGACAAGCCGTGCAAGTGGTAAACTATTTATATAACGACGCTTGGTACCGCACCGACGAAATAAATAGGTTTTCAACATTTAGCGGAGTGCTTCTGCAAGCAACGTAAATCTGTGCATTGCGCTGTGAACATAGAGCAACTACATTGTATTAAAATGAAGCAAATAGTTAGAAACCTGTTTGTTGTTTTTGTTTTCAAGATATTTTGGAGTGTAATCAAAATAAGCAAATGCATTCATTAGCGCTTGTAAAGATTTTGAAATATTGACAACATAACTAAAACGGTTGTTCAAAGATTGACAATACAGGAAAGCGTTACATGAACTATACTCTTTTGAAGACTTCCGCTAAGAAACTTGATGATGTCAAAACAATTACCGCGCAAACCCTCATTGTAAATTATCCATGTTCAAATATGTTTAACATGAATGTGTATAATGTGCATTTTAACCTTCAACAAGAGATGTGTTTGTCAGAAACACAATGCCCGCTATTGCGCCGCTTTGAAATAAAATTTAAATATATCATTTGGAAGGTTTAGAAATTATCTCCCTTGTAAAGCTTATTACTTCCCTTGGATTGTATTTTTTGACTTTTGACCTTGAAGGATGACCTTGACCTTTGAACACTCAAAGTGTACAGCTTCATGAGATACACATGCATGCTGAATATAAAGTTGCTATCTTTAATATTGCAAAAGTAATGGCCAATGTTAAAGTTTTCGGACGGACTGACGGACAGACTGACGGACAGTTCAACTGCTATATGCCACCGTACCGGGGGCATAAACATATAACAATTATCCATGCGACTTCTACATCATTGCACGCAATCTCCAACGTGATTATTGATATGTTCCATATGCAGCAATGATCACAAAGCATAAAGTGAACCGACTTATTTAATTCATGACCTGTAACATCAATATTATTGAATGGCTTCAAACGAAGCAGGCGATTCAATATATTTTTAAACATGAATAAAATATCGCAGAAGAGGCATACTGGTTTAGAAGTAAATACCATCCTAAAACATAATATAGAAGTGACACCAATCCAACATAGAAATGGTAAATTAGAAAAAGCATCAGCCATTCTTTACGTTATTTGATATGTACATAGACACGTTTAAAACTGATTTGAAAGACGTTATTTCAATAAGAAGGGATGAATTGTATCACTAAAAGAAGCGCAATTATTTATTGTTCATGCTTAATTTGACATCTCATAGTTGAGAGTAGAATCCGGCTTTAACATTGTTATGCAGGTCTGATTTACCAATGGGTTTTCAATAAATTAAGAGGTGGTTCTAATAAACTGACCTAAATACAGACTTTATATATTGTGATTATAGTTTAAATGACCTTAAAAACCTGTTATCTGAAAAGTCGCATGACTTAGGTGAATCATATTATATGTCTAAAACTAATTCTGTGAATTTCGAATAAGGTTAATTATAAATCATGTTTAATAAATTTGCCTTTGCATACTTATATCGGGAATACCAGGTTGATTCGACCATTATGTTTAAGCAGTAGTAAAGAGAACAGACCTATGTAGATGATCTAGAATTAAGTAGTTATACGTTTGCGTGCATTCATATACTTCATACTCAAAAATTATATTTTCTGAAAAGCTTTCTTGAGTCACAATATTCGTGTTGGGCAATTTTCTACATGTAAGAAAAAATAAAATAAAATAACGGTTGAATGCATACCAGTACGTTTTGAATACGTTGGCGTTTACAATTAACGTCATTGGTTACATTTATATGGAAACATATAACAAAGCAATTGGTAACGGAACAAAATGAAAACACAATTTAAATTGTATGCCAAAGTTTACATGAATAGTTGTAAAGGCTTTGTATGCGAAATCAAACATAATTTTAGTATTATCGTCTCTGTACTAATACATTGTGTTAATTGGAAACCTTTTTATTGTTATTCGATTGCATCAAATGCCTAGGACTTATTCAAAGTAGTTTTCCTAGGGTTGAACAAATATTGTTGTAAGAACGCCCCAGGGGGTCGAAACAAAATGCATCAACGTTTAGCTGTATGCAAAGTGATCAATGAGCAACCGAAGAAACAAATGTTCAGCTAATACAGCAAATTTAGAGTCTCACAAATCGTATCGCGGACAAAAATGTTAACCTTCGATTATATTTTTCTTTTAAGATCAAATATGTATACTATACGTAAATGAGTTTTATTGAATACCCATATGACTGGCCACGTTTAATGAATGTCGGGCTTCATTGGTGGTTGTTCAAATCAATGTATTGCTCCACATCAAAATATGTGGTCTGTAACTATGATTTTCGGATTAATCTGAAATTACCAAAGGTTAACTGCACTATTTCATCTGCATATTTTTATTGATCACCGGTGATAAGGGTCGCTGAACTAATTCCACAGCGGATTGCAGTACAAAGAGATATACTAGACACAATCTAAGATTTAGTGGTGGTCAAATGAGGAAGACTATAACAGGGACATAGGGGCTTTGTGTTGCTTACAGATTGTTTAAGACATATAAACACAAAACATTTACCTAATATTTTCCTTCCAATATGTAACTTGCGCTCTAAAAGTATGGCATTTTTATCCCTGGGCATATATTTAACAAGCTATGTTAAGGACAACTACTGACTGTTAAGATACAAGCATCACGTCTCTTGACTTTTCGGTTTCTGATAAGACGATTGTTAAAATCATTGCCTTTTAAACAATCATAAACACACAAATTTAAGCTAAAGCTAATTTGACATTTCGTTGAATAAGGGCATGAGAAGAATAATCTATATTAGGCTACTTTATGGTGTTGCAGAACAGACGTATGTCGATTATTAAGAACATCAAGTTTGGCAGTTAAAATGTTCCGTTCAATCATAGACTCCCATACTCGCAAGTCATATCTTTGGCGTAGTTTTCTCAAGTCGTGATATGATCATTTGCTACATTTAGGGAATACAATCTTACGATAACGGTTTAATGTGTGCCAATACGTTTCAAATGCATTTGTGGGTTTCAATTTTCGTCATGGTATGTATTCACATTTATAAACATACACACGCACGCACGCGCGCACGCGCACACACGCATATCGGTTCTAATAATGGGAAGACAAACTTTTTTGTAACGTTATAATGCATCGCATACCATTACGTTATACAAATTAACATAATATTTCAACCGACTTAACACCTAAATATGATTCAAATTCATTGAGGTCTTCGTACACTCTAAGTTTCCGTACACTCTGTTTTAGACAAAATTTTTATACTTTGTAAATGTAAGTTTTACGGACACCGAGATTTTCCCTTTATATTACTGTGTTGGTTTTTTAATCTTATTTTTTTTGACAAATACATTTTATAAAATTCGTCCTATTTGCGTTTATCCGGTGTCCATGAAGATTGTTTAAGCTCCGTGCAAAATACTTGCAATAAAACAACGTTGTGCCGCTACATCACATGCGAAGATTCGTTTTCACACAAATTTCATTTAAATGAAATCATTTTGAAGGAGTATCAGTGACATTTTGTCACTATGGACGATTCGTTTTAAGGGTCTAGCCTTAAGGACACAATAGACAAGCCAAAATAATGCAGCTTCAATTATAAAATCGAGGAAACGGCATAAAATAAATTTATAATTATACTAATTAATCGTTAGCAACACACGGATGAAATGCCCTTTGAAAATACTAATTATCTTTAACGGTTTTATTTAAGCCTGAATAACCTAGTTGGAGTGTGTAACAATGTGCTCCAAAGGTCCCCAGTTCGAACACATGTGAGGTAACATTGTCGTTGCTTTAGAGCTCTTTTTATTTGTATGCATTGCGAAATATAGTTGTCGCACTGCCCGTCCGTGTATCCGTCCGTTCGTCCGGCATTCGATTCCAGAGTTATTTCAGATATGTACCTGATTTTTTATGTGTGGATGTATGTACAAGAATTACAGATCAAGTTCGAGTTTCGTCCCTGTCTATTGCGTTTAGGCAAAGTGTCAGGCCTTTTTGCCAAAGGCTTGGAGATATTTACCTGATTGTTGGTGTGTGAGTCTACCTACATTACTAACAAATTCAGTTCGAGTTAAATTTCGGTCCATCGATTTTTTGCGAAGTTACTTGCCTTGGACTCTAGAATAACAGTTTTCCGGAGTGCATACCGAAATGTTTTTATAAACTGACCTTATTGTCGGTGTGTGAGTCTACCTTTAAGATTTACAGATCAAGTTCAAGTTTCGTTCAGGTCTATCGATTTTTGAAAAATTTACGGATATATGTCCTTCTAACATAGCTACTTTACGGCTTCAAAGGACGCTATGGGGCATTGCGTTTCGCAAACACAACTCTTTTTTTAATACATTTGCAAACTATTGATATATATTATGCAAATATTGGCTAATATATTTATTGACATAATGACAAATTGAACAAAAAAATGGTATGATATTTGAGCTATTTTCATGTGAAAAGTATGTAACAATTAAGATTCAGATGTTTGTCGAAAGCCTTGTTGTTGTTTTCGCCAGCATTGTCGTTGTTGGTGTCGCCAGCGGTATCGTTGTTGTTGTCGCCGGTTGTGTTGTTGTTGTTGTCACCGCCGTTGTCTTTGTTGTTTTCGACAGAGTTGTCGTAGTTTGTTGTCGGCTGCGTTGTCGTTGTTTTTGTCAGCTCCGTTGTCATTGTTGTCGGCATCGTTGCATTTGTTGTTGTCGCCGCGTTGTCGTTGTCTAATAGCATCCGGCTGGAATGAAATCAAATGAAATTCGCTGGTATTGCGTGAGCAAGCGAAAATAAATGTGAAAGAAATTGTGTGCTTGATCAGCGATACTTGATCCGCAAAAGTGATTCCAAGCTTCCGCAAATTCGCTTACGTGAATGTATGCATAGTATGGGTTCTGTATATAAACGATGAACAGTAAGGAATTGATTATTCATGAGATTAAATTTATTGTTGCTGTTTTTATATCTTACGCAGTATTTAATTCGATTGTTTCACACTAGGTCAGTTATCCTGAAACTTCGTACCGAAATATGTGTGGAAAAGTCTATGCAACTCATCCAAAGAATCGCATTATCCCCAAACAATGTCTTATTATGAAAAAAATAATTTTCTTTCAATTTACTTCCTCTGTAATGCTATCTGAAAAAAAAAATCGTATGCATATTCATCATCTTCCAAAAAGCTTCAAAATATAATCATGTGGAATTTGTATCAGTTGATCCCTATAATGACATATAGACCGGTAACGACCGAAACACGTGTGTATCTATTAAATCTATTTATTTTTTCTCGATTGCATCGAAAGGCTCATGCTTCTTTAAAACGCTCTCGAGTCGGTTTGCTGGGACTAGAACCAGAACTTAGTGTATTTGAGGAACTAAAGAATGCTCCCACTGTGGGGATCGAACGCGTGACCTCCCGGTCGGAGACAGATGCACCCACAAACAGGGCATTGACACGGGATTTTTTTGCAACACAACTGACCATAAGAGTTAACCTTATCATATTAGTGTGACATAGCCACTTAAATAAGTTTTTTTAGTTAATACAAAATTATGCATTTCTGTTAAATCATCGTGATAGTAAATGAGTTGAGAATATTATTTAGTATGACTATTGATGTCAAGATGACCGAATAAAATCGATTAATCAATGTTGGATTAAAAAGTCAGCGGTTATCGAATTTTTTTCCGGAAAATCGATGTCGCTGATTTAATAGATAATAATTGAAAATAAGAAAATTGAGATAAACTCGGTCAGCTGTCATTGGTTAGCAGCTGTTTGTGTTTATTACACAGTTTAAAACACTTCCCTTTGTTGATATTGTTTTACTTTTTACTCGCTTATTGAGATATGAATATTACTTTTAAACATTAAGTTAAATGAAATAATGTTAACGCAAAATATTACATTTCTTTGTCCTCTGAATAGAGCTGGATACATTCAGCTAAACATGCCAATACTCTGTGAAATTATTTTGAATAATAAACGCTTTATAATCGATTATTTATGTTTTGATTTAATTCGATAATTGATTATGATTTATTTATTGTGACAGTGAACTTGACCTTTTACCTAGTGACCCCATTTGCATCTACTGTCCAATACCAATGCGCATGAAAAGTATCAAGACAATGTGTGAATCAGTTGACGAGTTATTGATCGGAAACGATTTCATACTAAGTGAGAAGTGACCTTGACCTTTGATCTAGTGACTCCAATATCAATAGGAACCATCTACTGTCCAACGCCAATGCACATAGGAAGTATCAAGCCAAATGGTCCATTCGTTCAAAAGGTATTGATCGGAAACAATTTTCACCCTAAGTGTGACATTAACCTTTGACCGAGTACCCCAATTTCAGTAGGGGTCATCCTCTGACAAAGGCCAATACACACGGGAAGTATCAAGCCAATTGGTCAATCCGTTCACAAGTTATTGATCGGAAACGAACTGGTCTACCGACAGACCGACCGACCGTCATCCAGCAAAACAGTGTACCCCCTTTTCTTCAAAGGGTAAGTTTCTGACTGAATCACTTATTTGACTCACTATCTAAACAAGTAACGTTAACTGTCCATGTGCCAGTATGAAGCGTGTTGCCCCCTTTATCCTTTGCGCTGAAACAACAAATTAAACCCATGAAGTTGTTTAGATACTTACCAAAGCTCCATCATAATGATAACTATAGATACAGTTATGACGAACCTGCTAAAATGATATGCAATACAATGACGTGTTGAGAAGTTGTTTAAAGGGGCCTTTTCACAGATTTTGGCATTTTTTAACTTATTCATTAAATGCTTTATATCGATAAATGTAAACATTGGATCGTAAAAGCTCCAGTAAAAAATCAAGAATAAAATTAAAAAAAGGAAAAGAACATTGCCCGGACCAGGTTTCGAACCAGTGAACCCTGGAGTCCTGCCAGAGTCCTGAAGTAAAAACGCTTTAGCCTACTGAGCTATTCCGCCAAGTACACATACTTGACGTATTTTATTCCTTTTATATAAGCAATCTTCGTAGTTTCACAAAATTTAACGACAAAAACAGAACTCTCCAAATTATTCAATCGTTTCGCGTTGCAACGCTTTATAATTTTTAGGTTTTAAAATCGTCAAAAGATGCGTATAATGGCTATATTAGACCATGGTTAATGTCCAGTTCTACTGTTTCCTCACAAATATCATAACTAAAACGAAAATTTGCGAATCTGAAACAACTTTTTTCAATTTTGTCAATTTACCAAAGCGTGAAAAGATCCCTTTAAGATCAGAACAACATACATTCACGCTTACCGCTTGAACTTTGAAGTACAATTTATTGTGCTGCTATCGATATGTATAAGGCGTTTCACAGGATGAATACAATTAATCTGCTTTTGAACAATTGCTTACCTCCCTGTAAGGGAGTAACTAGGAACGCAGTTTTCTCTGAGCACATCCGCATTACAGTATTACAACCTCCCATCGTCAATGTAACCCCCCCCCCCCCCCCCCCCCCCCCCCCGTCAGGAGTCTGGCTCTCCAAGCTTGGGCTTAAAAACACGTTGACTGTTAAAGCAAAACGGTATATGCTATTGATGATATTAACACAGGAATACTGCTATATATCTTAACGAGAGAAACAAATATCCGAACATATTTACAAATAATGAATAGACTTATATATTGAACCAAACACGATCTTTAGAAAAGCTAGTTATATATATATATATAGTCATACGTGAACAAGTCATAAGTTCGCTAAACACTTTACACTTTAAAAATGAAGAGTGCATTATATCCATCAAACTCCGAGAGCTTCAAGTTTTAATTTTAAAAAAGAAGAAGGGGAATTTTGAGAGATAGCCACTGTGTCGGTATCAATTTAATCAGATTACTGGTTATGCTTGTGGTGTGTTTGCCAATCAGACACACCCACCATAGTTTGAATTTAGTACAGAATCCATTCATTCAGCGCCCGAAACGCCGATTAATATACGAAACTGTCAAATTCCCAATATACGACTAATAATATTTCAAGTTTAATATGATCACAACGCAATATATTAGGTTGATAAATGGTACACAACCAGCCATTGTCGGAACAATAACTGACATTTCATAAAACAGGAAAACAAACAATACAACAAATATCTGCATTCTATTGGTTCTAACTTCCGAAGTGTTTTAAGCATTTTTACCGCGACTGCATCGTGTTTTAATAAACGCATTCCTCCGTCACAAATGTCATCTGTTGTTTTTTTCGTGTAAAATATATCGTGCGTCGCCGCGACTGTCTCGCAAAATAATGTGCGTCGCCGCGACTGTCGCGCAAAATATCGTGCGTCGCCGCGACTGTCGCGCAAAGTATTGTGTATCGCTTCGTGTGCCGTGTCTCGCGTCCAAAGGGCGACGCACGAAACACGAAGCGACGCACGATAGTTTGCTCGACAGTCGGGGCTACACACGATATTGTATTCTTCAAATATCACCCATATTATCCGAATCTCGGACACACGACGCACGAAGCGATACTCGATATTTTGCGCGACAGTCGCGGCGACACGCGATATTTTTACTGCAAACATATCGCTGTTATAATATCGCCTGTCGACTGTCGCGATTTCAAAAAATTAGAATGCGACAGTCGCCCTTTTATATGCAATATCTCGCCCTTTGAACACGACCGTCGCACTTCATCGCAAAATATCGTGCGTAGCCGCGACTGGCGCGCAAAATATCGTGTATCGCTTCGTAGTCTAGTGTCGCCCTTGATGAAAGAAGGGCGAGATTATAGATGGCACTATCCGTATTCCGTACATTACACTCATTTCATATAAAGTCTCTACAGTTTAATCAACAACATCGTGTAAAAATGAGACAATCATTTCTCACTTCAAACAAATCTACTTTAAAATTAAATGCGAAACTAGCGTAGCTCATAGACATGTTTGTTCACATAAAGGTGAGTTGGGCGTTGACAAAGATGACCAGCTAACTGTGCATATTTGCTTAAGGACGGGGCATAAAGCTATTAAATTGTGTAGCTTTGCTGACTTTACTTGCACATTCACAGACTAGCGAATGTTTCCTAGTTTTACCTGGCAGACATGACATAGGTTTCTTTGTCAATGGCGCATACGAACGCCAATATATCATAGCATGGATCCGACCACTTCAACTTCAAATCGATCGGATCTACTTGTGCAGGTCCACCCCATACCCATTGAAAGGCTCTAAAGGGCCAAATCGACCCATGAGTCTGACACTGTGAGTTCAGTGGACGGAGCATAGTAAACATTTAGATTGTATAAATATAATACTAGTATTAACTGAATGAAAAATAATTTGGTATGCACGACAAACTCAAAAATTGTTAGTGACATTTTAAACGAATGTTCTAAGCTTTAGATAAATGTATATTTGGTTATTGTTGGGCGGAAACTACACGTTTTATGCAGGAAAATACAAAAAAGTTATTGTAATTTCCATGACTTCCTGATCAACTATACGATTTTAATAGAAAATTAAGGATCTGGTTAATACAACTCATTTGTTTGTTTGTTTTTTTTTTCGTTTTTTTTTCTAAATACATTTATTGAATATTTCTCATACTTGGGACTGGGGACTGAACACTTTCAGTTTGGGTCTTGCACATTTGTTTTCAAGATTATCACAGGACTTACATAAGTTAAATCGTAAAACAAGATGGCCACAAGGGTCCCAAAGTCGCTCACCTAAGATACAAAGGAACTGACCTGTTCTGTGCAGCCCACGATATCATTAGAACAACTCTTCTGACCGAGTTTCATGAAGAGTGAACTTTACATGTTACATTTAGAGTGAAAACAACGTTTTACTATAGCCATATAATGATAAATTCCCCGCCCCCTGACGGCCATGAGACCAGAACCAGTTTTGAATTCATCAAAGATATAATAAAAACGAATGTTCTAAACACGTTTATGAAGATTGGACAATATATTTATGAGACTTTTAGAGTGTTAACAAGTTTTTACTATAGCCATATATTGCAAAATGCCCCGAAACTTGGCAGCCATGTTTTTCAATCAACCTAAACCATTTTCAAACTCGTCTACGATATAATTGCGAACAATCTTCTGACCAAGTTTTATGAAGATCGGACAATTAAATGTGGCCTTTAGAGTTAACAATGTTTTATTATAGCCATATGAGGAAAAATGCCCCGCCCCTTGACGGCACTGTTTTTTAAGCAACTGGAATCATTTTTCGAACTCGTCCAACGTATCATTGAGACATCTTCTTACCAAGTTTCATGAAGATTTTACAGAAATTATCAACACACGTAAATAAATTGCATGACTTTTTGTGTTTATGTATCGGACATCTTTCATTTAGAAAACAAGATTTGCAATAGTGCTTACTGTAACTGAATGATTGTGAACGATTTCTTGAAATTATTTTGTTACTTAAACATTTTGCAAAGGGTAAGATCGGTCTTCGGTATGTCCTCATTTGATTGACAATGGTTCTCATTATTAATTGATAGAAAATAACACGGTTCAAACTGTATTTTTAAAAGATAGAAACCAACCAAACAACACAACAACAAAAAACAACATTTAAAAAAAAAGTAAATCGTAAATATTAAAAACACAAACAACATATAGATTATATGTCGGGCTTCATAGGAGCAAGATATAATCAATATGTATCGAATAAGCGGTATATCGTATCATATAATGTCAATAAGATATGTACACTATGACTATAACACAAGAATTGTCTGATCATAAAACATATTTACATCAAAGGCAGCATAGATTAGGAAGTGTAATGATGAATCAAACAATGTATGAGACTGTATCCGCCGTATACAATATAACTATAAAAACATCTCAATATTTCAGATGGGGATACTATGCAACTTTCTTAGTTTTTCGTCTATAAAACATAACTTGCAAAAACAATAAAACATTAAATAAACTACCAATGGCAAAAGCAATGATCATAAGGCGGTCACCAGTGGTTAATATGGATGTAGTTATTCTGCCAAGTCCTTGGAAAATGCACAGAAACGACGAGGTTGCCGACAGCTGCCCGGTACACTTCGTCCTGTGTATCTTATACATCTGCAGCACCTTAAAAAACGGAACGAATAATGTTAGCTCTTCCATTCAGACTCGGAAAAATAAAAATAAGAAACAAATAACATACATTCAGATTTGTAAGAGTGCATACATCTGAACATCAATGTACGTGAGTTTTCTGTTTAAAACAATCAGGACTGACTCACAGATAAAAACTAGTCATTAATTGCCCAAGAACTGATCAAACCAAATTGGTCATTACAACTGCCGCGTTCATCATTAAAATCCATATTAGCTCAAATCGTTAAGATTAACTCAATCAATATATAAACCTAAATCAGATCCACCCTGAATGCACACGAAAGTTCTGTTTCAAAATGTCAAGACTTATTTGCCGACAGAGACTGCCCTCAGGTGAATAAAAACTCACCAAACAAAAGTAGTCATTATCAATGATATCAGTTAATTTCAATGGTGGCAAACAAGGAAGAAACTAGCCGAAGTGGAATGGTGTGTCTGTAAACTATAGCACGTTTAATGATTTAACAAAGATTACTGAAAACTTACCCGACTTAATACCATGGCTGGCATGCTTAGAAGATACAGCGTCTGTACTAGACGTTGTGGCACGGTTGGCCATAGCAGCAGCACCATACACAGGATATATACCGTCATGAACACCAGAGAGGCGACTGGCCGTTTGTTGTATTGCAAGAGGAGGCACACCAACACCACGAACATGAACATCAGCACAATGTGTTCGCCCCACGCGCTGCATATATATTTAATAATACTTTTTAATTAGTTATTTTTTTAAAAATACAATAACTACCATTAACACAACATAGCAACTCATTTTATGTATCTCATCGATAATAATAAGTTTCCAATATTATTACATATTTTTCACTTTGTTGCTTTTACAACAACAACATCCTCCTATTTTTGACCAATAACAAAACTATTAATAAATTACGATTAAGGTGCTTACTGGAAAGATTATGTCACAAACATATAATTCAACAAAATCACCCGTATATAATATACATACAATAACATGTTCCTAGTATCGCACCGAATTATAACAATTGTATAGTATGTACACGCTAGTTTTAATTTATCGTGAATAGCAAAGTAGTATGGTGTTGTTTCTGAAATGATTTTGAAACATACTTGCTGTACAAAAACAGCTAGATCATTACAACATAATGTACCCAAATGCTTTATGCTCTTAAACTACACATACGTAAATACAACTCTTCGGAACTTTGTGATACAAATCTAAATGAAACGATTGTGAAATATAGCGGCTGTATTTACCAAGACATTGACATATCGTATACGCTTTTACTCCACTCATAAATATGCATGATATGAAATCATGACCATAAGAGCCCAACCTAAATAGGAATCTGTTGTAGATTGCATATGCAACCGAGATACAGACCTCAATGGGAATCTTTTCTAGATTGCATATGCTACTGAGATACAGACCTAAATGGGAATCTGTTGTAGATTGCATATGCTACTGTAGATGACGAGGCTTGTAGTAGTAACAGGTGACTACAGAAACTGACACCAAGGGTGCTACGCTTTCGAAGGATTTTGAAAATCTGTGGAACTTGGCCTATAATAAAAACCACACGGGAAGGTATACAGCATGTAATCTGAAACCTTTAGGTTAATTACTACAAATAAAGACATACATTTAAATCTTCGATAACTTTTAAGGACATTAACTTCTTTGTTATCACGAATTTCAGGAGATATATCTTCCTTAAGTATTTCATGGATTATGTCAACCCATTAAAAGTGTCATTTTTAAGACAACACATGCTTAAGATGTTACAACTGTAACACATGGATTTTTTTAAATACAAATATTAACCATTGTTGTTGTTTCAAGAAAGTAACCTATTGTATGTAGAATGTGAGATTGACACAATTTCCTAAACTTATGTCTTAAAGAAACAAGTTATACATCTATTTTGTTTATCTGACTAACTAAACGATGCGATTACTATGGAACACACGTGTCTGTTTTAACATTTACAAGTTACTCAATCGAGCATTCGAATCTGTAGTTTATTTGTACTTACTTATGGTCATTGTTCCAATAAGAATGTATCCCAGCACCGTGAGTAAGCATGATCCTGAAAATATTAGAAGTATCATTATTATTGGTTTCTATATTTCACTTAAGTCTACACATTAATTATGTGTCATGATTAACAGTTGTTTATAAGTCAATACACGATTTTTGTGTGTGGATGCTTTAGAATTTAACCACGAGAGTGTGGAGTTCTAGTCCAGCATCGCAACTACAAAGTTAACATGATAGATGATTAGTAAGATGAACACACCATGGCGCGATTGTCCAAAGTTCACTAAAGCATTTTCCGGATATTCACCAAATATCTCCATTCCTTTATTGTGCAATTAATTACACAATGCGCGAACTACTATTATTATTCCAGACATATGTATATAGTAACATGTATATAGTTTATTGGAGATAAACATTAAACATGTAAATATAACGATCATACGCATGACTAAGGGATAAGAAGTAAACATTGTTTACATTGTCACGACGTTGTACGTATATGGTGAGCCATTCAAATCACTTCAAACTACAGAATTTCAACAAAAAGAAACAATTACTGATGGTGTTTGTTTATCTTTTGGAAATGCTACTGCTTCTACTAATGATATTTATACAAATAATAATATTATATGTATCATATTTATTATATTGTTTTTTTCTAAAAGCATTCTCCTTGTAAGTTGTTTTTAAACATTATCTAGATAGCATTGATTTCAGAAACGAAATGTGCATATTTTTCTTGGTTTTGCATGCGTAAACTGTTTTATCAATCTCATAAGGAATAAATGATGATGGATATAATAGCATTTACAAGAAGTTCTCTAATGTTTATAAACTTAATATGTTTGCGCATTAGTCACACATTTTCTAAGATCTATACTGTATTGTATACAAATATCAATATCCACACCATGAAGCTATGGCAATATTGCATGTGTAATGCATTTTTTGAATTAGAAAGAAAACATCTTGTAGTAAAATGCAAGCAATTTGAGAAACATGAGGCGACTTTATCGCGCGCGCAAAATTATTTTTATTGCGAGAAAAGTTTCATATGGTTAACGCTGAAGTCTTAAAGAAGCGACCTGCGGTTCACCATAAAGATCCAATCGGTAATCAGTAAATAAAAGGTCAGCATTGATTTACAGTATAGTCGGCAGGTTCAGCGTTGGATCAAATTCAGTCTATTAAACAAGTTTCTTTTCATGCGAATGTGATACGTACTTGTTAACATTATTATACGTTTGTTAACATTGTTATACGTATATGTTTCTTATTCAAACACATATCTGATGAACATTATTGAATCTACTGAAACAATATTTACATACTAGTAGCTCAAGGTCGTATGATGACATGACTTTCAATCCGTTACTTGTGTTTGTATACTAATCAACACTAGTGAATGTTCTGATTAATATAAGTATGACTATCACGCTGATTTATCTTTAAAGAAGATAACTCATCGTGAATTGTTACCACTAAGCAGTACCACTTCACTTGCTACGTAGCATGGTAAGTGTTTCTACTTAATAACAAGTGGACTTTGCCACTGATAACACTGTCATATTTAAAAGTGTGTGTGTGTGCTTGTACAGTGCTGTTCATTCGTTCAATGTCATCACCTATGCGCCGTGTGTGCATGAGATAACCATTAAGCTCTGATCTACATATATTGACCGTGAACATGATGAAACGTTTCGTCTGTTCAATACTACTCGTTTAATCTCCTTAATGAATATGATGAGAATCCAATACGCCTTTTTTGTTGAACATGTAAAACTGAGATCTGTGTCCATAATACACTTTTGTTTTTGTTGTATGATATCACTGGTTGTTTAGTTTGAAACAACTCATGTCGATTTGGTGAAGAACGTGTGTGCAATAGCGTTGTTCACTTTAAATGTCATCACGCTACAACTTTATGAATAATGTTCAATATTTACATTGATATTTTATATTTTCATGTTGAATAATACGCAAACTAATTATCGGGTTATCTTTAAACGCGGTTTTGCAGTTTCGATGTTCACGTTTTTTACAATCTTTATTGCTTTTTCAAACAAAGCATTGTCTTTTTTTTCCGGTCAAATACGTACCTTACGCGTTACTATTTGCAAAACTAAATATTTTTCTCTTTAAAATCGATACTTAGTAATCGACCATGAACGCACGTTATCATGTACCTTAGACAAAATATATGCATACTGTTCACACGTTATGTGAGATGTAATATATTAATCGGATTTGATATACAATAATCAACAGAATAGAGCGATAGACAACAGCTTTGTGTGATAATGGGATCAGACAGGGTTACATGCCAGTATACACACTTTCATTCGGTGAAACCCTCATGGTACGTACGTGGGTTTATAATTTACTATCAATAATGACAGGTGATCTGCTTATATGGTAAGCTGATTTTGAAACAAATTTAATGAATTAATAACCGATGACTCACTGATGATGAATAGAAATTACAATACCATTATTGCAATCATTTCATCACTGTTTTAAAATGTATTTTTTCATCATTTGTAGCTGAATGCTATTAATTAAAAATAAATTGGGAATGTTGTTCGGCTATTTGATGACGCATATTTGAATGAAATTTTATTATGATTCAAATGACAATGGTACGCATAATTATTAGCGGATATCAGCTCTCTTTGTATTAACAGTACCAACAGCAAAACGCTGAAGGAACAAAACGTTATATTCAATATATTCATTTAACAATAAAATGTACCACTCGCTGCTTATTCAAAAGATCAATGTTATATTGTTAACTGTATCTGCGAAACTACTTAAACAAACATATAACAAACATGTGAATGTGTTTTTGCTACCTTTTGGAATGAACAGATATTACGTTTTACTTTTTATTTGCGCAAAATTTCCTTGATTTTTTTACCACTTTTGAAAACTAAAATACTTTTGCAAAATGCTGAGATCGCCCGGACGTAAAAAAAAGCTATAAGAAGTTTTAAACGAAAAAACATACTCTTCAATTATATTTAAAAAATCCGATCTGAACAGCTGACGATTACATATACAAGCAAAGCGGTCGTTTAACATGCGAGGTTTTGTTAAAGGGACCTTTTCCCAGATTTAAGCTTGTATTGAAGTTTGTCGTTAAATGCTCTCCACATTATTTAATCGTTGCAACGCTTTAAATTTTCAGGTTTTAAAATAGTAAAAACAGGAATATAATGGATATTTTAGAGCATGGTAAATGTTTAGTATTACTGTTTCTTCACAAGTATCACAACTACAACGAAAATTTGCGAATCTGGAACATTTTTTTAAATTTGTCAATTTACCAAAACGTGAAAAGACCCCTTTAAGATAGAGCATTAACATAATATTGTGTCTGGCTAGAGCTCGTTTGGGTAAATTTATACGAATGAAAACTCATCCAAAGTTAATGACACCACACACATTTCGGTATATTAGTATAGGTTTCAAAAGTATCTTACGAACTTGAAAATTGTTTATTTTATATTACACTATTGCTGTAACATTCTAAGAGTAGGACATATTGGTATAACTGCATGTTCATAAACAAATAACACATATACTGTGGACATCGACCCACTATTCATTTTTGTAATGAACAATATCGATATTGTATACTATCTTGACAAATAGTAAAGCATTGAGAGAATAAGCAGATATGTATTCATAAAAAAACATGCATGAAAATTGTCACCAAGTGAGAAACATCGATAACATAATGTCGACATATTTCCCACCAACATCTGCTTTGTGATTAGTTTCGAACAAAATATATCAATGTTTAGCTACTTATTAGTTTATAGAGCTGTCGCCCTAAGTATTTAATCAAAGGAGATGTCTTGTTTCTGAGCACGGGCACGATTCAATATATATTTGAAGGCAGGTTCAAGCAATTTTTGTGTTTGTATTTAAACACGTGAAATAATTTGCAACCAATTGTATATAGCAACAAGAATGATATTCTTCGTTTATTTATAGTCCGATATTTAACTACCACAATCAATGTATTTTCGTGGAACACACATAAGCTGATATGTCAATAAACAATATTGTATCAAAATAGCAAATAACCTTGAACATGTCTTCGCTTCACAATCTCGCCAATCTCGTGGAAACACGTGTGTTGGACTCCGTTGCGCAAGGTTTCGTCATCACGATCTAAGCGAGACGTTATAATGCCCGTGTAGTACGACGTCAAAAGTTCCATATCCGCCATTGACTCCGATTTTAATTTTGTTTCACCACACCTATGGTTTTGTGTTTGTCAATGCTATTGTTTCTTACATAACTAACTAAACAACATAAAGATGACCTATTAAATAGCTTAAACTGCAACACATTTAAAGCATCAGCTTAAAACAAGTTTGTCTGTATTATACTCTTTTATCAATGCAAGTTAGTCTTACTTAAATTCGTTTTTCAACCATCTATCAAATATGAATTTCTTATACTATTTACTATTTTATATATTTATTTTAACTAATCAGCAACCTAATCGACAACAATTACACTCGTTAACGAACAGAAGTGTCGCATTTGCTTTTATACCATGTATCTACCATGTATCTAGCCAAATGTTATCATCTAGACATCATAACCAGACATGATAAATAAGTAAGTGTTGAAGGTTATCATCATAGCCATGGTAGCTATCTGTACTATTTTGATATTGAAATCTAAATATGAGACACAGTGTGAAAAGTCTTATTACAAAGATAAACAAAAACAAAGTATGCGCCAACAAAAACAATCTACGCCTCCTACTTTAAGCATTGATCTGTTTGTATCAACAGACCAGATTTTACAAATTGATCCGATCAATGTTTTTCTCTGAGAAGTTATACTTCTTCAGTATGTGCTGCGTCTACAAATGTTAAGATACCCTGATATGACCTTTGTTGAGATCTTTTTACGGTTTTTCAATTAGATTTGTCCACATTTGACGTTGTCTGATCTTAAATCTTTGCCTATTATAACTTATAATCGGCGTGGTCAAGGGTAATTAACATCACTGAATGATGTCCTTTTCAGTGAAGAATAAATTTTGCTCCAAGGACAAAGTATGGCTATAGTGTTTTTATCCAGAGCAGACAGTGTATGGGAGAACTATATATACTTTCGCTGTAAACCGTCCATTCTATGTAGGATTCTGCTTCACTCCGTCAGCATAATCATAGGTTGTTTTGTTGGCGCATGCTCATTAAGTATTCTATCGGTGTCAATCCACAGAACGGGCATATATTCGGCTGGGGTTTCTGCACACAATAAAGAGGTGAGGGCATAATGCAGTCCATGATTGGCCATCGGAGAAGACAGTTCTTAGTCTGACATCTCCTCTGCAATCGATCACACATACTTCTATAAATAAGCTTAACCACCACGCTGATCATAAAAATACTTCAATAACAGGTGCACGTATAACGGATTACAGAGGAAAACAAAAGCATTGCGCAAAATACATGGTTCTCCTTTTTTAAATTATATCCATATTAATAGTTTTTGAGACACGGTACATTGTGTTGTTGATAACAGGCTTATCCTTGTGTATTGCGATTAATTAATTTCAAAAATGGCGGATTTGTGCTAAAAAAATGAGAATGTTCAATTGGAAAACAGCATAAACGAGATGATCAGTTCACCTTTCAACAAAATACACATACTTAGAAATAGTGCAATACACTGTTTGCTATACCAGCATTTAAATTAATTTCTGTGCTTAAAATACTGATATTTTGATGTACTAAATGAAATATGAACAAAGATGTTTTAATGGTGGAATGCATGATGTTGAAGACACTGGTTTCCTATAATGGGATACTTACGGGAGTACCGGTGTAGTAAGAAACGTAGCAGACATCGAGAGGAATTTACATAAGCTTCAATGTTACGAGAGATATGAGTAAAATAATTGGTAACTTCATGCAACAATGGTCAGATTTTAATCCCTTAAGATGTCGGGTCTCAATTTAATATACAATGGAAACGACACCATGCGCATACTCTAATGAGATAAGAAAGCAAATTTTTGGTGATTTGCAATTCATTTACGTTAGTTTAGTAAGTGGATATTATTTCCTGCTTACTATAAAAATCCTAAACAAACGAATATAGTATTTCTGATTAACTAACACTAGTGTGTTATACTTGTATAAAACTGTCGGATAATCGGGGAGAGAAGTGCTATTTTCAATGAGATGAATGACTACAGAAGTAACAATATTATTTGGAATCTGACACACTCTTTAAACATATAAAGTTCCTCAAGTATGTGAGGAAACTACAAATTTAATATATTGCAACATTAGTAGACATATTGATATTTTTATTCGCATAGTAAACACGTCACTGAAGTATTTTTATTTTGTTGAAATTTGTACTGATAAAGCAGTTAATGCTTATTTTCGAGGGATTTTATCGTTTGTTTTTATATAATAAACCGTTTTTTTTGTGTGAAATTCTGTCTTAGCGATACAAAGTGCTATGATATTTATCGGCAAAACAAAACACTATCCTGTGTAGGAAAAACCAATGAACTCAACATATATGCAAAATAGCTGAAGACCTCACATCTCGCGCATGGCTTTTGTTGTTATCTGTTATCGAAGTGCAATTCGTTATCAAAGTACCCGCATGACCGGGGTGAACCACTAAATATCCAGTGCAAGCACCAGTTGTAGATTGTTTATGTTGTCTTTTATGTAAACGACGATTAATATTACGTTGACCCCGCAAAAGGAAGCATGCAAACATAATATTTGTGTAGAATGGATACTACTTTACCAGCATTGAGTCTGGTAATGCAATATTGGAATTTTATACGTATAGCCTAACAATGCGTTATACATACCCATGAACCTTAATTTCCGCATTTTGTCATGATATAATACAAGAAACGGTTTATCTCTATATATTCTTTATGCATTATATAAATTATTCATTTTTAGACCAAGGCGTTAAACTCGAATTGTATCCTAATTTAAAACATATTGAAACCGTACTTTACGTTTCCACTCGTTTCACCTTGCGACCTTGACATAAAGAACACATTCTCAAAACTATACATTATAAAGCGTAAGAGATGCCCATCCACTCATGTAGATAATTAATTAAAACTGAGGAGTAAATGCTTATCTTTGGCAATGCAAATCAGTTGTTCTCAATACATTTCTATGCGTTTACCCTTGAGCCAAGGTTCACGCTCTTACTCGTACAGTCTAGTGAATTGTATGTTATAGTGATACTCCTTGCAATTAGTCAGCCAGTTTTGACTTACGAAACATATTTTCTGCTTTATATCTTTAATCTAGATTATTTTCCCTTGGCCAGTCACATTGCAAGAGTTTTAAGTGTATTGTAATCTGTATTTCTAGATTCAGGTTGATTAGTTGAAATCAGAACGTGCCCCCATGAGACCAAGACTCAAACCCTCGACCTCTCAATCCACAGGCGAACGCCCTAAAGACTATGCAACAGCGAGAAACAAATATATGAGCATTCATATCTGTGATTTATAACTAAAGCAACATTAACATTATTGCAAATTATTTTTGAAATTAACGTTACAGTAGGGTATGATTGCAACATTTAACTCCATGAACTGATGACTGATAGCAGTAGAGACAGACAGAGCGACAGACAGACAGACACGCGATCATGGGTTTATCACGTATGGGCATCTCAGTTGTAAACAACATGCACGATACGCGGACTTTATTCTCCTTGATATATCGTATGATCGCGACATTCAAACGGCTTATTGTAACAAAACACGATCATGAAGTACAGTCATTGACAGCATGAGTGTTTTAATCCAAAGCTATATAAAGTTCTTGCTAATAATACGACGAATACTGATACTGTTACTACTACTACGACTACTACTACTACTACTACTACTACTACTACTACTACTACTACTACTACTACTACTACTACTACTACTACTACGACTACTACTACTACTACCACTACTACTACTACTACTTCTACTACCACTACTACCACTACTACTACTTCTACTACTACTACTACTACTACTACTACTACTACTACTCTACTACTACTACTACTACTACTACTACTACTACTACTACTACTACTACTACTACTACTACTGACACTACTACTACTACTACTTCTACTACTACTACTACTACTACTACTACTACTACTACTACTACTACTACTACTACTACTACTTCTACTACTACTACTACTGCTACTACTTCTACAACTACTACTACTTCTACTAATACTACTACTACTACTACATCTACTACTACAACGACGACGACGACGCTGCTGTTGCTGCTACTACTCCTACTAATACTACTTTTACTATTACTACTTCTACTTCTTCTACTACTACTTCTTTAGTAATTTTACTTCTTCTACTACTTCTACTGCTGCTGCTACTTCTTCTACGTCTACTACTACTATGTACAAGTTGAAAAAGACAGCATACAAACAGCAAACCCTAAAAGATATGTAACAAAATTATTTACGAAGGATGTGGTTATTTTAACTCGATAACAACTAAGGTCAGTTTCACACGTACCATTGAGTTGTCTTCTCTTTTAGGCAGATGTCTAGCATTTACTTGTGTTTACTTCAATACCGCTACAAAATCGTCACACAATGTCAGATTAAAGTGATATTATGCGCATTTTTCACTGTTGAATTGGGCTGAAAAGAATTAACGGGTCAAACGAGTTAGTTAATATGTGGTTACTGACCAATTATCTGCAACTCATCTTGCTACTAGTTGTTTACAAAAAATATGTATTATATCCGATATTTTACATGACTGTCCCAGTCCTTTAAGCCGAGCGGAACTGTCTTTTTATGAGGATCGGTGTTAGTTTTCGTGTGTCGTATGAATATATATCGTTGCAGGAAAATAAAATGATCCGTAAAACAAAATTGTGTCTTTGTGTCGTATGAACGAATCAGCACTTAAACTAAATTTAGATTCACATTGAACATGCATGATCAGTTGTCAAACGAAAGTACGTTTAATATTCAAATGCATTGCTTTTCTCTTTTCGGGATATTGTTTTAGTATGTTGTTGCTGCATTGACAAATATAGGTGTATATGAAGTGAAGACGCCAAAAATAAACAACGGTTGCGATAGACACCTATGAACATAGTATATACTGTTAGATGCTCATTATATCACTTTAAACATTTTGTCATTTGTTTAGTGAATTAGTGTGGTTTAATGAGCATATATCATTATCAACTTTCTCAACTTTAGTTCGATTTGCACACACACAGCATGTTGTTTTAATATGTTTAGTAATTGCAATTTTGATTTAAAATCAGAAAAATTAACAATTCCATAAACTCGCCCCGCTACTTTTGTTCAGTTCATGAAGACGCATCACTGTAAACAAAATCGTAGACGAATGAGTGAAGCCTGTCAAAACTACAATGTTTTGAATAAAAGCAATGTTGCACGCTTCGGAGGTGACGTACCTATGTCGGCCGTGGAAAAAGCTTAATGGATCGGCGTACTTAAGTGCACATACTAGTGTAACATAATTGTATTTTTTCCTCACGCGCATTTTACCTTAGTTTAGTTTAGAATGACCAATTTATCATGATTTGAGATGATTTGATTAACATATAAAAACAGCGTGGGCAAATGATATTCATTTTGCCGAAATACATGTGACATTAAGTATGTGTTTAACTTCGCCGAGTTGACAAAAGCTCCGTATCCTGCTGTCGAAAACATGACCGCAAACTTTTTTGCGAGTCCAGAAATCAATAAAAAAACGAGAAAAGAAGGTGACTTGGTGATACAATGATATTGCATCAAACGAAGTATATATGTTACATCTAATTGCCGTTTACCGCATCAAAATTGAGTCGCTATTTACTTCAAAATAGTGAAAACAGTTTGAGGATGTCGTGAAAGAAGTGACTTTCATGACGCGAAAAATCGTATTTTTGCAGATTTTTAAACTCTTTAAATGCAAGATTTTTTGTTGAACGGTATTTTATGATTGAAGAATCAAGTTACAACACATTATGGCATGCTTTATTGAATACAACTGTGATTTTTACATTTACAGGTGTTAGCAAGTATGCAACGCTCAACACTGACATTATAGAAATATGAACACCGCATAACAATGTCCGTAAAAGAACCGGATCTTTATGATATTCTGGCACCTCTTTATTCTGCTCTCTTTTCTTTCAGAAAGAAGAGACGTTCAAATTTATGTTTGAACAAGCCAAAGAACAAGAAAAGGAAACTTTTTCCTCCCGGTGCTGAAGATGCATCTCCAGGCGACCGTCAACCGGCATGTACCAGTTCGACCTTTTTCATAGAGACACCAACTGGTCAGTGCCGCCCAGCCTTTCATGATCCACAGAAACGAAATGTATATGCTCCACAGAAACGAAAAAACAAAACAAGCAAGGTCATCAAGAAAGAAATTATTTCAAAATAGCAGTTTAGAAAACAGGACTGAAAAAGTGACACAGCTATTACTAGGTTTTCTTCAAAAATTACACTCGGCAAATGTATGCTATGACTTTTGTAACTTTATCCATTTGGTATGTAACAACAAGTTTACGCTGACAAATATTGCTCTGCTATTGATTTTGGATGCTGTCACGTGGTACATGTACAGTCTACCGATAACCTCAATGATGACGTACAAAGAAGACATATTGATACGGATTATGTATCTGAGATGAATACATAATAATCATCAATAATGATTGTATTTTACCACAACAATAGATAAATTGAAACATGAGACTTAAACATGTGCCCTCCACGTACTGGAAAGCAAGACAATCGATCCCGGTGGAACTTTTCGGTGCAAGCATGCTATCATTTTAAAGATCAATTCTGGGACATGTAACTTTGATAAATGAAAGCTTATCGTAAATAAATTCAGCTCACGATGGCTCGTTCTAGCACATCATTTAAAACCATGTGCAGAAGTTAGCGGTGCCACGAATTTCAGTGACACGGAATATAACTACGGTGTTTATAATCAGTGTTTCGCGCGGTGCATCGATATTTATGTAAGTGATGTATTTTTTCACCAAAACTATTTTAGGCATTTAACAGATATTGAAACAAACAGGTTCGTATGGCATGTTCTTTTTCTATAAACAATGATTAAAGGCTGTCACATCAGGTCTGACACATCTACAATCATCTGATTATTACAATTTTCTCACAAGTACGAATGGTGTCGAGCGCGACACGACTTTTTGTAAACACCATTTAAAAGTCATGCTAAATATTTCACGACTGGTAAACTTTTAAATAGACGACATATTGGTTCAGAAATTCGAAAAGTGGCAATCATTTTTGCAGTGTCTTACAATAAAATATTTTTTCACGCGGTTACCTGATATTGCTTCGTCCGCAATTTTTCTTTTCGTCAGAAGGATACGGAGCTTTCGTCACAAGTATAAAATTTCGACGGTGAGCGGAATAGTTGTGGTAATTGACCTTTCACAGTGCCTTTTGTTTAAAGTATTATGTGTGTAGTCATACCGCGCGGTTATATGTCTATTAAAACAACAGCAACAATAGATATTAGAAAAACTGAAACGTTGCACATCAAAACTTAACAATTTAAACACATGAACTTAGAAGATAAAAACTTTAAGTTTAACATAGAAAACAAAATACTTAAACTGCCCCTTTAAGTAAGCTCAAGTACGGTACTCTCCATTACACACAGGACATAATAGTCCCCATCGACGGATGAATTGAATGAATTCTTAAGAAAACGTGGATATATCACAAAAATCTGAGGTAAGTGGTTATTGTACGAAAATAAAAATATTTGGCTTACATATTGGCACATTGTGAGATTAAAATTATGTGATTGTAGATTGTAATTAAAAAATAATAATTCGCAAATTGGCAAATTACAGGCTCAAACTATTTTTAAGTCGGCGAGTTCGGTCGCAAATCGTTTACTTATATACTTACTTGACATACAGAAGTTATTTATGGAATTATCAATCGTTGCATCTGTGAAAATTTCAGTTGTTTAATTACCAGTTGTATGCCTGTGACAACACATATGTTATTAGAACGGTTTATGTATGGCAGCCAGCATATATGTATGCCTTGCATGCATATGCATTATTGTTTAAGTAATGCAATAATGTCTAAAAACGTGTATGTGTAAATAGTATTCAGTGAAAATCATTATAATCTGTTTAAGTATCTTTACCGTTTCCATGCGGAAGCAATTTTAAAGTACATATGAACTTAACAAATCGGTTGAAGGAATAATAAAATAAGCGGAAGAAGAAGTAGTAAAAGTATTAGACGGAGTAGATTCAGAAGTTATAGTAGAAATAAAAAGAAGAAGCAGTAGGAGTGGGAGTAGGAGTCGTTGTTGTAGTTGTTGAAGTAGTTCTTTTTGTTAGAGTAAACTAAATAAATAAGATAAAAAAAAATATTATTATTATTATTATTTTATAATAATAATAATAATAATAATAATAATAAAATAATAATAATAATAATAATAAATAAAATAAAAATAATAATAGCAATAATAATAAATAATTAAAATGATAATAATTAGTTTTATTACTTAACATTATTAATACTAATAATACATATAATATTTATACTAATACTACTACTACCACTACTACTACTACTACTTATACTACTAATACTACCACAACTACTACTACTACTACTACAACGTATAGTAATAATCATAACAATAATTTATATTATAAGTAGTAGTATTCTTATCATTATTATTGCGATGGTGGTGGTGGTGGCGGCGGTGGCAGTGACGGTGGCGGTGGTGGTAGTAGTAGTAGTAGTAGTAGTAGTAGTAGTAGAAGTAGTAGTAGTAGTAGTAGTAGTAGTAGTAGTAGAAGTAGTAGTAGTAGTAGTAGTAGTAGTAGTAGTAGTAGTAGTAGTAGTAGTAGTAGGAGGAGGAGTAGTAGTAGTAATAGTAGTAGTAGTAGTAGTAATAATATTAGTAGTATTTGTAGTAATAATAGGAGTAGTAGTAGAAGAAGTAGTAGAAGAAGAAGTAGTAGTAGTAGTTGTTGTAGTAGTAGTAGTAGTAGTCGTAGTTGTAGTAGTAGTAGTAGTAGTAGTTGTTGTTATTGTCGTCGTAGTCGTAGAAGTATTCGTAGTAGTAGTAGTAGTAGTCTTAGTAGTAGTCGTAGTAGTAGTAGTAGTAGTAGCTGTTGTTGTTGTAGTAGTTGTAGTAGTAGTAGTAGTAGTAGTAGTAGTAGAAGTAGTAGTAGTAGTAGTAGTAATAGTAGAAGTAGTCGTAGTAGTAGTAGTCGTAGTAGTCGTAGTAGTTGTTGTTGTAGTAGTCGTAGTAGTAGTAGTAGTAGTAGTAGTAGTAGTAGTAGTCGTAGTAGTCGTCGTAGTCGTAGTCGTCGTCGTCGTCGGAGTCGTCGTCGTCGTCGTAGTCGTAGTCGTCGTAGTAGTCGTCGTCGTCGTAGTAGTAGTAGTAGTTGTCGTCGTAGTTGTAGTAGAAGAAGTAGTAGTAGTACTAGAAGTAGAAGTAGTAGCAGTATTAGTAGTAGTAGTAATAGTATTCGAATAAAAGGCTTAAATAGTTTGATCTTCTTACAGAATGTGTAATGTATTCCTGTTTCGACTGATTGAGGCAGTTTGTAAACCATTCTGTTTTTGTTGACTTGCAGGAAATTGTAGTATATGAGTATGTATCATACTTGACCTGAATGAGTAATGGCATCTCGTGAAATAATTGCATAAGTTCAATATGACATAGAATGTCGTATCCGTCATATTTTTCACTCATTGATACATATGAAGTGTAACACAAAATATATATCAAGTCAAACAGATACTTGTTATCGCGAGTTCCCGAAATATGTCTCTGCTCCCGATAGTTTAGTCACGGGCTAAATTTAGTGATCGGTTTATCAAAGAGAGACATTTATTATTTTTAAATATTTAAGTCAGTTTTTAGGTGATAGACATGTTTAATCTGCTTATCATTGTACATGTTAAGAGAATGTGCCATTTTATCTTGATAATCTAATCTACACTTGTGTAGGCACTGTGTGTCGCATGCATACCATCCAACGCCTTTAATTAAAACCGATGACATCGCCCCATGCCGTAAACTAAACTTACTTAATCGTATTCAAGATTTTCTTAAATATAATATCCGTAGTTTTGGAATATAAAATTGCCGTGTTTGTTTAATAGTTTATGTTTCTTATCTGAACAGTTGAAGAAATAATACAGTTTTCAGAAAAGGCAGATAAGTTCGTTTCTATAACACAGTTTGCATCAGATTTCAATCTTTAACGTTTTCCGATTAATATCAACCGAAAACATACAATTAAAATCACATTTTATGTTCGGCTATGGGCTTTGTATAATTTGTAAAATGATACTTAAATAATAAAATAAAGAAATAAAAAAGGAATTACTCGGCAAAATCTCACGGGAAATATTAAAGAAACACTTGCACATATTACTCCGAAATACAATTTCTAAGATTAACACTGCCAAAGGGAACATATTTTATTATATGAAATAAAAATAGAAAAATTAACAATTCCATAAACTCGCCCCGCTACTTTTGTTCAGTTCACGAAGACGCATCACTGTAAACAAAATCGTAGACGAATGAGTGAAACCTGTCAAAACTACAATTTTTTTAATAAAAGCAATGTTGCACGCTTCGGAGGTGACGTATCTATGTCGACCGTGGGAAAAGCTTAATTGATCGGCGTACTTAAGAACACATACTAGTGTAACATAATTGTCTTTTTTCCTCACGCGCATTTTACCTTGTTTTATTTCAGAAAGACCAATTTATCATGATTTGATCTGTTTTTGCGATTCAATTGTATAGATAGGTCTGATAAATGTATATCTTGAACGTACTGCAACTTAAAAAAAAAGTTCACTTCAAACTAGGGAACATAATTATAAACACTCACAACAATTGGAACATTCCTTTTAATTTCGACTTGCATAGTGCCATAGGTTGGTTTCAATTTATAAATAAACAAGCGTGAAAATTTACAAACGATTTCAATGACATCTTGCATTGTACTTTTTTATCAAACAATGTAAATATTTGGTACGCACGTTTTGCTATAACTGAGTTGTATACGCCTTTACTCCAAACAATGTGCAGTATTTACGTGTCTTTGCTTATGAATATAAAGAAGTGAAACTCCAGCTGCTGGAGCAGTATTGAATTTTCATTAAAAACAATTAGTTGGTCCTTTATTTAAGGCAAGTGACCGATTGCCCAAACGAAGCATTGGAATATGTATATCCTTCTATTTTAAAATATGTCACACGCTTTTTGGTTTCTTAAGATGTATTATTTGTTACTTTTAACCTGAAAAAATGCACATACTTGCATGCCTTTGAGCGAAGAGCGTTGTTCAAAATAACTTCACATGCTTGTGTTTCTTACGGATTCATAATTTATTTATATGGAACGGTAGTTATTCATTTAAGTAAAATACATTCTAGTATAGATGCGTTATAAAAAACTCTTCAATTATTTTAGCTTTCCAAAATTGCCCTATAAGTACATGTTCCGGTCTATTTTGTTGTTTTTGTTTCGATTCAAGACAGTCTTCTTCAATTTTTTTATCCCACTTTTACAGCGATTTCGGTTGATTAAAGCCCCGTTGATTAAATATCATCAATAATCAACGGCAAGGCTATAATCAATGGCACGAAATGACGTCATCAACTGCCGAACCGGGACTACTTTTTCCCACGCACCTCGTCACCTGTATTTGCCAAGTGCATCAATAATAAAAACAATCTCAAATGTTTGTCAATCTTAATGACATTAAAACAAATACAAGTAGAAAAGAACGTGTTTGTTGTCATTTATTGTCACTAAACTTCTAGTATTAGTTAAATTCAACACTATGTTGCAAATAGGTTCTGTTGTTGTTGCTCCCCTTTGACGGAGTCAGTTCGAGTTGCTCCCCTTTGACTATAGAACACAATCGTCTGCGAAATTGTAAACACCTCAAAATGTCTGACGAATTTGACAAAGTCAATTTCTCATTAAATTGGGATGAATTAAATAATGAACATGAGCAACAATCAACTGAAATGGAATTAACACTAAGCCAGTTCCAGGAACAATATGGGTTTGATCCATCTATTTTGTTCACAAATGAAATTGAATTGACCATTGAGAATGAAACAAGCCCCAGTAGTAGGCCTAACGCACCATCCAGTAGCAATGTCTTCCCCCCCCCCCAACTTTAGATCTGCATGAGAATAAAGAGTTCTTAGATGTTAACCTCACTGATGTTGGTGACATTGTCCAAAATGAAAAAAAAAGACTGTAGCGAAGACCTTGTCTGACATAAACAAATTTAAAAGGTTTCTAATGTCAAAATCTGAATCAAAAGAAATCCACCACATAGAACCAACTCTTCTTGATGAGTATTTGGCCACTTTCCTGTTGTCCATTAAAAAGTCAAATGGCACATATTTTGAACCAAGCTCCCTCCGTGGCATCATTGCTAGTGTTGACAGGTACCTGAAACGGCATCGCTATGGATGTTCAGTCATGACAGGGACTGGAGCCCAATTTGCACTCACAAGGGACACCTACAATGCAAAGAAAAAAAGTCTTAAGAAACAGGTAAAATTGAGATGAACGGTTATAATTAAAAGAAACTTGGCAGAATAACATATTCAACAGAAAATGTATCATTTATGACAAAATTGTGAAATAATCCCAAGTGAAGTCTGTACGAAACTAATACCCTGTCGACATAAAGTTGCAGTTAATAAATAAAAGTCGAAAAGTCACATTAAAAGTAATACTGTAAGCCTACGAAAGATAGAATACTAAAAAAATAAATTTAAATTAGAAAATATAGTCGAAAAGTAAAATGAAACAGTATAATAAATATAAATCACCAATTTAGGGTATGGAAAACCGTCCTAGGGAGGCCCATCCGCTGAGTGATACCGACATCGATCTGTTCTGGGAGAAGGCGATCCTTGGCACAGAGTCTCCGAAGGCCTTGTTAAATACAATCTGGTTGAACAACTGCCTTCATTTTGGCTTGCGAGGAACAACGGAGCAATACAATTTGCGGTAAGAAACATTTTTAACACACAAAATATTATCAATTTTTCTCATTATTTTTTCACCCCATTCACAAAGTACATCCGCTTCAACTTATATGCTGTATTTTATTATTGTTTATATCTGACATTAAAGATTCTTGTATTTTGTTAGGTGAGGTCCGCCTCCGTGTAGACTCGAATGGTGTCGAGTATCTCGAGTTGAACGAGCGGCAAACGAAAACGCGCACAGGAGAGAACATCGCTGACATAAGAAAAGTGTCTCCCAAGATGTTCGGCATTTCTTGACCAAGAAATCCCGTGTTAATTTACAAGCTGTACTTGAATATGCGTTCATCTGATTTTTCTTCAGATCAGCACCCTTTCTACCTGGCAACACGCACAATTGATACTGCATCCCAGTGGTTCTTGCGTCAACAATTGGGTGTCAACAAGCTGGGTCAGATGCTGAAGGCCATGGCAAAAGACGCCAGCTTTCCCGAGCACAAGAGAATAACCAACCACTCAGTTCGCAAATTCCTAGTCCAAAAACTTCGAAATGCAAACATTCCACCCACTGAAATCATGGCCATAACAGGGCACAAAAATGTCCAGTCCATAACCAATTATTCCACCATATCTGTTGAACAGCAGCAAAAATGTTCCAACATTCTTGCTCAGTCCAGTAAATGTAACAACCAAACAGCTTCCTCTTGTTCACCTTCATGCACTGAAACTATGGTCGAAATGCAGCCTACACAACCAATGTCTACCGTTGAACAAGTTGATCTTGATGTTCGTTCTACCCAGTCACTTCACCAGCAAATGTCTTTCTCTCGTTCGAACAACTTTGCCTCACAATTCTTTGGTGCCACTTTCCACATTCAAAATTTTAATGTGAATAATTAGATTACATCCAAGTTGTTATTGTTATTTCGTCACGAAATAACCACATATTACAACAAAGAAGCAAATGTTTTGCACCTCGTGTTCTAGTTGATAGTTTGTACATCGAAATGGAATTGTGTGTGGTGTTAGGCTACGTTGTATACAAATGTAGTTCCTTGTATATAACAACTAAATGTTATATTAATGTTATAAAACTTTTAGATTTGCAATTCAATATGAATAAAATTGTTATTAGTAACGCACGACTCTTTGTCACAGAACGATATTCTGATTTTTTTAAATGACAATTTGATCAGCGGTTATTTTTGGAACGCGGAGTAATACACTGACCTTGGTTACACTACAGTCATTATCAAAGTACGACAAACACTCATGAAAACTAATTTGTTAAAATAAAAAGGTTTACTGAATAAAAAAGTGGGATAAATAGAATAATAGGTTAGTGTTGAATATAGATCAGGTTTATCATGCTCGGCACGAAAACGAAAAAGCACTTGCCAAGGCTCGTGCTTTTTGTTTTCTAAGGCTCGCATGATAAACCTGATCTATAATCAACACTAACCTATTATTCTCTATATAACAATTTATGCGCATACTTTTAGCAATATGTTATATATAAAAATACTTCATTCATGTGTATTTCAGCCCTATGCGATCCGTTGTGAGTATAGTTCAGGATATGATGTGCTGGATTTATTGCAGTCCATGGGCAGAACACCTTGCAATTTTATCGAAGCAGTTTCAAGACACCGTTTTTCAAAAATACAATTAAAATAGGGAAACACTTCTTGCATATGTCCCAACTAACATATAATTATGTATTTGTATGTGTTCTTATTTGAACAGATACTGTATAAATACCGTGTGAATTTACGTTGTATCGTCTGATTATATTCGTTATTATGATCCAAACAAACTTACTACTTTTGTCTTTACAAAATACAATCAGAGTAAAAAGTCGTAAACACACAACAGAATAAACGATGGTATGGCATGGGTCCTTTCGGACCCCGTGGTTTGATCATTATGTACGATACATTTTTTATAAACTTGATTATTTATACATTCCAGAGAATAATTTATTTGTGATAAAGTCAATCATTATTGAAATATTGTAAAGTGTATATTGCGATCATATATCAACGATTTTGTTATCAATAACCTAAATTTATTGATGTAGCTACCGTTGGCATAATTTATACTGAATTGTGAAGTAAATGTAATTACTAGATACATGTATGCTTAGAAAGTATCAGCGAGGGTAAATGAAAACTATTGTATATATCAACAAATGGCATTTGATCAAGTTATATTATACTCATCATTTGTATTGAAAATTGTTGTCTCATGCTATAGGCATCAATTAACATGATAACTTTCCCGCGAACCAACACGTCTGTCGCCACGTTTTACTTTCATAGTCCGAATACGATCTGCTGTGGTTTAGTCGTAACAAACGACACACCCCGACTAGAATTCAACTATAAGACGACACCCAGTATATATGTTTTATATGCACTTCCATTACATTATTTTTTAGAAGGAAACGCTTTGATAAATGTTAACTTGCCAGTTCGAATGGAATGAATTCGCTGGTTTGGAAGTCCCCTGCAAGTTTGTATCATTTTACACAAATGGTATTCAGAAATGTCTTGCATTTCGTTTAGGATAAATAAACTGGGCATAGTTTTATGTGAATGCATTTAAGATTATGTTACTTTCATACATCAATAAAATTGTTCTCACATCAAATCAGTTTTGTCATTGATTATTTTAACTCATTTGAAACTTACGTACATTTGAAATCCCAAGAATTGGTCATATATTAAACTTTTGTTGTAAGTGTGCACTCCCTAAAACAAGAATGTTTAGGGAATTCTATACACGGGCCATGCTTCCTAATGCTTGCAAAAACCTATATTAAATGTTGTTTTATACAGTTACGCCAGGAAAATTGCACTCCCGGGTCAGTTTTCACCAATTCATTTTAAAGAAGAGACTTGGAACCAAGAAAAATGTGTTCAGTGTTTGAATATATACAGGCCTCTACTGGTGATTATGTCATTAAAGAAATGTTTTACATCAATAATGATATCGATAGAGATGTTTAATGTCAAGTTTGACTCAAAATTCAATCAATTATTGAATAGATCTATATCAATTTATTTTTTTTTCTTTATTCTTAGACTTAAGTCTTAGAATTGTTTGGTAAATACGGGCCCCGATTCCTGTTTAAAATGTCGGTTGAAGAATAGTATTTCTATATTTGGAATTGCAAAACCGTTATGTATTGGGAAACTACAATTATCTGAATCAAGGATGAGTAGGACACAGCCATATTGATAATTTCATAACAGACGGGATGGTGATCAAACAGTATGTGCATGATATTTATATTTGTCGCATATGCCGGTACAAATCGTTTACAACAATATAACGATATACTAATATTTGACTTCTCATTAAGATGTAACGTGTCTACCAACATTTATTGTAAAAAGTAACATACATATTTTGGTTCTTATAGTATCGCGACTCAAAAATGTTCAGTACCTACGTATGAGACGAACGTACAGTTTTAAATGGCTGTAGTTAAGAAGTTCCCATACAGTGACAGGAACGATCAAATCGCAATTAACAATACCATGATCTTTAGGTATTTTAATTGTTTTTAATATTGAAAAATAAATAGTTTCATCACATCTAATAATAATAATTATTGTTATGTGCATTACTTATTAATGTTTGAATTTGCCATGTAAGCGACTTGTACTTGTGTGTTCATATTTGTTTGTCTTTTTAACAGTTATTGTTGTTTCAATTTAGTTAATCATTAACATCCCTAATACTGTACATTTGAATCTTAACGAAAATCTTCAATTGTCTGTGTCAGCGTAAAAAAGTTATTACTGATTGTTTGTCACATTCATATTGTCATTTTATTTTTTATTTGCTATTGTTCCCGACATTTCTTTATAAAATACGTATATATCAAGCTTCTCAAAATACAATGTAAGATGAGGGACCGGGTTTGTCAAAAGCCATTAGACTGTTATGTAATACACCGCCACAAGTGCAAAATAGATATACTTAAATTTGAAGTTTGGATACAGTGCCCTTGTTGGAATCTACATTATATGTAGATATCAAATGTGCATGGAGTTTTTCATCGCTTTTATTAGTGGACAATGACAGAAGAACATGTTTTATTTAATTTATAATTTTTAATTTCTTAGTGAGACAAACAAAGTCGTTATTATCTGATCGTTCATGTTTTTCTGAACGTTTATTTCAGTATATCATATATCGCTACATTTCATGCAACAGCACCCCGCTGAACGTGGTAAATCGATGGATTTCATCGCTACGCAATACCACGTCTGAGTGCAGATAGTTGACAACATATGATTGCCCTCTCCTGACCTGAAATAATTGAAGTAACACTAAATATAGTGAAAAAAAGTGCCCAAATATATTAACCGGACATGCACAGAAAATGATGGTGTACGATCGATGTTTTATGTCAAGAGTTATTATTAAAAAATACTTTTGTTGCACACCCACGAAGGAAATAAATTTTCGGTAATTCACCGAAGGTTACATGCAGTATTTTATTTTACTCATTTTGATCAATAACAAAAATATGCGATTATTTCCTAAAAGTATTTTGTTATAAAACATAATCATAATGTTTGCTTCTAGGCAGCGAAATGACCGTGTTGTTGATCTGCATTTTGATCTAAAAGGAACTTTACATTGAAATAGAACTTTCGTTCTACAATAACATCATATAATTCAACGAAAAGCATACCGATTTGTTTCGTCCGCATCTAAATGTCACATTAAAGACAAGTGACAGCGCACCAATACAATTCAATTGTAACATTGTTACAACAAATTATTAGTAATACAAAAGCTTGTGTTAAGCAATAGGCGATTTGAACACGTTGAAACTACAGCAGTGCGTGACAAATGTTGGGAACTTACGGTGTGATCTTACTGATGTAACAGGCGTGCATTTCAACCAATAAAAAAAGGTTGATGATTTTAGTGAATTATAGTAGCCATTTTTTGCTGTAATATAAAACATAATACATTCACTCATGCCAACGACTTTAAAACAGACCTCTCGTGTTATCGATCGATCATAAACTACAACAAACAATAGCATACGTGTATGTCCATCGACATGATTATAATATTTATATGTTAAATGTATAAACCTCCACGACAGCAATGTTAGCTCCTTGTTGGTCGTGATAGTCATTTTGTTGATTGGCGTGTTGGACGGGATTCGAAATCGCTTCAACAATACCAACTCCATCAATGACGAGTTTTGCTACCACCTCAGATGGCCAAATCTTAGACATCACAACCGAGAAAAGGTACAGACCGGTGACAGGGCAGGTAAACGTGTGCGAAAAAAACATTAAAGGCTTGACCAATATTGGTTACGGTACGGTCAAATGATATTATTTGGCCATCTGCAAGATGAGCTTGTGGTTCGTTGCTGACGTAGGCTGTAAAAGCAACTGTTTCTGGTGGTGATTGTCTTCTTTCTGCGAACAGATTGAAAGCATATTTGGTATACAATGTATTTTGCTGTAACCTGAGCGTGTTTGTTGTTAATAAAAATCGATTTAATATCTCCATTTGGATTATAATTCGAAATTAATTAAAATTACCTACTTTTTCTTAATGTAGATTATACTTTATATATAAATGTATACAGCATCGCTGAATTAACCGCACAACACATGAACATATAGAATAGCGAAGATGATGTTGTTGTATTTGTGCTATTCAAGGAACATTTACTTTATACTAAATACCTAATATAATGTTGCATTTATTCAACATTTATTGTCTTTCCTCCCCACATCTTCGATTGAAAAGAAAAAAGACGGAAAACAGAGTAAAAATACAAACATCGTTCATATTTTACTCACTGTTCGTAAGATCATTATGTAACTCGTTGCGTTCTTGAAAGGTAAGACGATTTTCTAGCGCGTTAATTTTGTCTTCGAGACGGGTATTTCTCTCTTTGCAATCCGAAAAGGCAATTTGTAACTTTTCATTTTCTGCAACGATTTTATTCTCTAACTCTTCGAAACGTGCTTGTAGATCTTTGTCCGCTGATACAGCGGTATTCTGTCGCCAAATCACAATAAAAAAGAACACAGAACGAAATATTCTCGCCATTTGTATTATGCTTATTAATAAAGGAAAGAACGTTAGGCGCCTTTCTGCTGTCAGCAAATGTGTAAAATATCAATCTTCCACGTGTAATGTGTCGTGATTCTTACATGACATTTAGTACAAGAGATAGGAAGCATTGTTAAAGGATTATGACGAGTATTATTAAAATTAGTATAAAGCTATCTATCTGTTGTCCAAGCCTAAAATATAGTAGCCAAATAAATATGCTAATTGTGAAAAATGTACACGATCACGGACAGCCAACATATACAGTTAAAACATACGGAAACACATGTGCATACTTACTAATGTATATCGTAACTACAAATTTTTGTTAAGCAAGACTTCCTCTTGGCAAATGAATAAACGACGACAGGCAAACACTGTTTTAATCAGTTTGCAGCAGACCAATCAAACCCTCTTTTAATCATCATTATAGCCATGGTACATACAGACAACACAAATTTATTTAATTGCATACACCTTCTTTTAAACAGTCTAGGTCGCTTGACTACAGCTTGAGATAACTTAGTTATACATGTACCAGAACAGTTTTATACTAAGTTCGCTTAGTTCGCATCTTTTCCTAATTCGGCTGTCAGCACGTGGTAAGAGCGTGTCCTAAGTGCGCAGATACGAAAGAGCTGTCGTGCCATGTATGTTTCTGATTCGCTCCTATGAATCGTAACTTGCTCTTTGCCCATAACGTGCAAATAGTAGCTTATCAACAATCATACCACCACTCGCGCTCCACAACTACCACCTCCTAAAGGTTCCGTTGAGATTTTGTACAGTATAACTCATGACTGATAAACTCTTTATTTTTTTATGTTGACGTCGAAAAATATGACAAAAAGAATTTTCAGGATACATTTTTTGGGGAAAATTACCGACACGTGTATGTTTTGACACTATGTTGTCAATTAAACCAATAAACACTTTGGTGGATAAGCTAGTTGGATGACTTTCCAATGCAGGTTATGCTAATTGATGTTTTTCCAAAAAAGTTACTAATATACAGATAAAATCTTGAATATTCGAATACGTTATAAATATGTGAGAGGATTTTGGGACATTCGGTAAAATCTGAACTTGACAAAATGGCTGCTTGTTGTGCTAGATAACACATTGTGTTATTCTACAAAGATGTTCATTGCTGTCATCAAAATAACTAATTTTATCAAGACAATTTAGTAAACTTCTTTACGGCATTTAGTTCTTTATTACAATTGTAATTTGCCGTGTAAACCAGAAACATAACAAGCATTCTGAATAATTCTGATTTTGATTTTAACTGGTAAATACTTATTATTGTATTCAACGCTCGGTGCAAACCTTATATTTCTTAAAAGTGGGACTACAAAACAATAAAAGTCATGTAATGTAATTAAGATTATACCTTATATCTTACACAACGTGAACTATTTTATACATAGTTCATGTTAATCTATAAAGTTCGCATATCAGTTATATATATATTTTTTTTATCAAATGATTACATTGAATAGACTGCAACTTCCAATTATGCTGGTGCAAAATACTTCGCGCTTACCACTCGCTATGTGCATTTACTGTTTTGTTTCTATGTTGCATATTTTCAGCAATAATAGTTATGAATGTATTTGCCAAAAGAAAGCTAAAACAAACTTTACATTTTTCTTCTTTATTTCTGATACATTTCTGCTTATTTTTGTTCTTGAATCGTGTGTATTTATTCTGTACATTTTATTATAAATAACAGAAATCAAAACCAAAAAACGTTAAACTTAAATAAAAACTGAAATAAGGCAGTATTTTAACTAATTCCCACAGAACAACTCGTGTGGATAGACGTTCACAAGTGGTAACCGTATATGAATTGTGCCCTGAATGCATTGAGAACACTTCCGATCACACGTTGTTTGTTTAGAGAAAATAACGAGCGTGGGAAAAGTCTCGATTTATTAGAAACACTATCGACGGCATAGAACATCTACTAATAACAGCTGTTTTTACTTTCACAGACTTTTGAAGTGCTTTAAGTTCATTTACACACTTATGTTGTCATCGAACGAAGCGTTTTTTTTCACTTTGCTTAATGTTACTAAATGATGAATGACCAACGCGGATCTTCATAATACACATGTATTGTAAATTATATTCAGAGGTATGCACTAATCAAATGAAAATAATAAAACACTATGTTGCAATATGTGTATCCACTATATATTAGGATCAAGGGCCCCATCCTCTGCTCAGTAACATAGCTTGCTTGGAGATTGGTAATTACATCATTTCTACGGCCATTATATTACCTACCAGAGAGTCAATATATTATAAGTATGTGCACTAAGTACTGGTACACACAGACTTTTGAAGGGAAATCGTGAGATGAGTAACTGACCATCGTGATATGACTAAACTGCTGGACAAGTTGAACAAACCAATTTAATGTAAACGTCACAATCAGTCCATGATTAAATACGATCAATTATTTTTCTCATATTGCCCTTTGTATTAAAATCCAGAAAATGATGATTATTTTACATTCGCTTGTTATATTGTAAAATCTTGTAAAAAAATAACCAGAAAAAAGTCGAAGTATACAATTGGACCTTTCAAATTGGAGCCGGCAAAACACTACCTTACAGCAACTCGGACATCTATTGAATACATTTTTACTTGTATATTAAGCGTTGGCTTATCTTTAAAATAAAGTAACTCTTGATCAATAGGAGTTCGACGTTCCTAACTACGTGTAAATGCAGTGTAGATGTTTAAACACACACACAAATGTGCGTATGTTCATTAGCTTTGTCCATGAATACATAATAATTGGTGCTTTATAATCTTTACTCTTATAAAGAACTTAATAATGTACGGGCGCATTTTATTGAATCTTGCATTTCTGGTGTTGTTCAGCACTTTATGACTGAAAGAGACATTACAAAGTCATAGATTTTTCACCACGAGAACAAAAGACTGCATTATATTGTTCCCAATCTAAAGTATCCTTTAATAACCAAACGACACGAATGTGCATTGAAGCTTCAAATACTGCAGTCAAAGTTTGAGGTAATTCCTTGTTCACAAGAACATGTTTGCTCGCCTACGATAGTCAACAATAGAACCGGAAGCGGCAATCGATGTCCGGAAGACCGCATCGAACGCGACGATCGTTGGCCTCAATATGCTTTGTTAATTAAAATGATCACCAATTGAATGACCGACGACATGTATTATATCAATACATGGAAGACATTTTTATTGAATCCGTGTAAGACGACGATACAAATCAAACAATAATGACGACAGACAGACAGTTTATTTAGATTTCAACAAAAGTACATGGGCTTCATGCTTACATACACACATTATTCTATAAAACGGTACTAGGTATAACAAAATAACATAATAACAAAATAACATTATTATCTTATATATATTAGTCATATAAGAATACATATGCAAATAAATGCAATCGAAGGTAAGAACACGTAGGTTATATCATGGCGATTGAGAAGTTGATCGAAAAGTATTATTAAGAATAATATTACGTAAAAGGTTGTAAACAAGTGTACATTTAAACTCGCTAATAAAAACATTAACTTGCACACAGTTTAAAAACACATATTAAAATTCGAAAGTAATAAAATTTAGCTTGATATTTGAAAACCAATTTGCATAACCATTATTTCCATCGTTTAAGATTTTGTGAAAACACTGTGAATTATGATATTTTTATTCAAACCAATATTTTAGAAATTGACCAACCTGTTTTCACGCGATGAAGATCTACCTATTGTGCCATTTATTGCGACCAAAAACGTATTTATGTCAATATGTAACAATCAAGTATTACCCCTTCTGTCCAATTATTGGGAAACAAAAACCGTTAAACAAGTCACACAAATCGGCTGATAAAATATCGCTGCATTCAATAAAATATTCGTTTAATATCCATTCAATAACGTATTCGTTTTATATCCATTCAATAGCATATTCGTTTGATATCCATTCAATAAAATATTCGTTTTTGATCCATTCAATAAAATATTCGTTTAATATCCATTCAATAACATATTCGTTAACGTTGCAATTACTATCAGATGATTAATTTAGTTGTATATATTTTAGTAAATAGTAAACTACTTCGACATATGTAGTTGCGTTAAGTTCCGGAAATGCAGATTTTGCATCATTGTTTACACAGATCTCGTCTACTTGAGTATTACACAAATCTGACGTAATGTTACTTTATAGGTTTCCAGACAACATTTTAAAATTCTTCGTAAGACATTGTATTGTTTATTCCGCTATTTTTGTATATAAAAAAACTCGTTAAAGACCCCTTGGTTTGTGTTGTTTTTTCTCTTAAATTTTAAATCTTTAACATCTTTGTCTATGATCGCTGGGTTTTTTGCGAATTAAGTTTTTATAATATATCTTATTGTACATAATTATTCTCTGATTAAATCAATAATACTCGAGTAAAAAATACGTAAAGCGTCTTGGTAAAAATATCACAATCGTTGTCAAATAATTATGCGTGCTTAATACAGATATTTATATCAAAACTAGTGTTTGAATTATATTTTATTTATATTATATATATTATTTTTTATATTTTTTTATATTTTAGAACATTACGAAAATGTCAGCACGATTGGCCAAATGGCTTATGCGCACGAATTTTAATCCAAGGGTCAGTGGTTCGAAACCAGTTTGTTTTCTTTCTTTATGTTTAGTTTTGTTTTATACTGGAACTCCTTAGTTTCCTATGTTTACTTGTATCCATTTAAAGCACTAAATGAAACATGCCAAATCATTCCAAAATCTGTGAAAAGGTCTCTTTAATAGTGATTCATTTGAGACCGATCATGTACAAGTCAGAGATGCTGACATCCTTCTGTATGCACATTACAACAAAAATCGTTTCATTATGTCATCACAAATGTCAGTAGATCACGGGCTTATACACGAAAGTTGTCCGCGCTAAACTTAATATGCGTATCTAAAGCACACTATTTTTAAGGTAAAGGCCTTTCGGATTCTATTATTTTGTTCACTCGGTGTAAATAAGCAAGAGGGATCAAACGAATGAAGGAGTGTATGTTTGGGTGAAAACAATCATCTAGTCCGTTAAGGTTTATCTTTCTAAACGTGGTTTGCTAGACTAATAAATACTGTAAAGCATTAAAATCGACATCATTGTATCCAACGAATCGTTTTTGTATCATTTACGAATCAGGCAAAACTAGCAAACAGAATGTAAAATTGAACTGTATATTGCGTCCTACATGTGATAATCACACTAGCGATCGGAAGGTCATGGGTTCGATCCCCAATGTGGGAGCGTTCTTTTGATTTCTCCCATAGACACAAAGCACTGGTTGAGGTCCCAGGAAACGGACACGATTGCGTTTGAATAAGCTTTAGGCTTTCCATGCAATCGAGCTAAAATAAATTGGTTTAAACTAATCACACAATTGAAATTGGCGCATTGTCGTCTCACAGTTTAGTATAATATTATTAGGCATACATAACAAGTTGTTCGTTTCCATTTAACAGAACTACACAAGATGTTCCCTTTTTAATGTATTAAAGCAGGAAAATATTTGTGTTGGAAAATGAGCATAAATTCAAAAGCAGTTTGACCGACCGATCAAAGCATATATTTACGTAAAATAGTTATATTGTTTATTTAATATATTGGGTTGCATGTGGGTTTGTAGTGGATATATGTGGACACATACATTTCGGTTTGCCTAACCGTGGCGATGTTACAAGTCCCGTTCACATATTGTGGGATGCAAAGTGGTACAGGGATCATCGTCTAGTAGATACTCCATGTCAGCCCTCATCCGCAAGCAGAGGGGCTTGTTTCCATTGTTCGGCCTCAGCGGGCCCCAAAAACCGCTCTGCCCCTGGGTCAGAGGGATGGGCGTGCCGTCTGACCAGCGCCAGATCCAGTCGCCTGTTATACAAACAATACAATACAGTGGGGCGTCCGATAATATTAATAATAACAGTTTAGATTTTATCATTTAGCTTGATTGCGTCGAAAGCTTTTAGTTTATTGAGTCAGTTATCCATTTTCCGGGAAGAAATGTACTTGGCATTAATATTAAGAACCTTCTCAGATAAAAGATCGAACCCCGGGTTCTACTATGCCACCGTGTTCGTTACTTAATCGATTGGTACACAAGGAATGAACCAATTGACGCTTCAATAAATGTAAATCATACTTAAAATGTGAAATATCATTTAAGTACCGCAAAGTGATATATCGCACATTTTATTTTAGAAAGTATGGGATGTTATTGATATACCGGTAGCTGTTGCGGAAACTCTGTTTAAACTGTATGCGCCCTTAATAACCAGAGGCCCTTCGTATATAAGTCTAACGCCAATTTTATGTTACGAAAAAAAATAAGTTTGCAGAAAAATAATATTACCGATATTTTTCTTAACGAAGCTTATAAAAGATTATTTCAAAATAAAAGGAATAACTGAAATTCAATTTTCAAATTGTTTTGTACTCAGCTATTTCACCTCTTGTAACTTAATTGTTGCGCTATATGATTAAGTTTACCAAAGTATTTTTCTCTTTCTGCAAGTATTGTCAGGGCAAGGGGCTTTCATGGTACAGAAATACAACCGATCATATTAGCTTACATGCCTTTGAGATGACGACATGATACATAATATTTTCAAGCGAGTTTCACAGTTCGGGAATGAAATACGATTGTCGTATAAAATGGACTTTTAAACTGGATTTTTTTCAAATCCACTAAACGTATAATTCTTTTATAAGCTTTTGGTCAAGAAGCGTATAACTAATCATGATGCTTTGTTTAGTCCAAGGCTAGTGTACACGATCTTGATTTAAAAAGCGGGACCAATGTGATATGAATAATATATCGGGAAGTTCAAAGTGTAATAAAATATTCTACCAACCTGAATAGGTATTTTTTCCTTCTGTCCAATAATTGAGACTAACAGCTACAAGAGAAAATAAAACATTAGTAATGTGCTGGCTATGGTTGTCATGTTCTAGTAATAGCTGTAGTGGTTTAAGCTATGGAAGTTGTGGTAAAAGTAGCATAAGTTTCGGCATCAGTAGTAGTAAACGAGGTTGTACTGTTGATAGAAGTTGTTGAATTAATAACGTTTAGCTAGTAGATTTATAAATCGCGAAGATGAAAAAATGAAACATTACAAAAACAACAAATGAACAACCAAATCCAAACCAAAACAAAAGTAGAAGCATTAGCTATTTACTTTATAACAAAAGTAAGCAATTATTACACATACTCCTAATTATCGTTGTTCTGTAGAACTCGAGTCGCTCTAGTGTTTTGATTCTGGGTAAATGACTGTTTTGAGAGCCGCACACATTTTCAGCATCGGCTTGTGTGTAATTGTTCATGGAAAGTATTCTATAATATTAAAATTTATAGTAGTACAAATGCCACTTCAACTAACCGTTACATATGCAAATCGAAAGGCGCTATTAGTTATTTACAAAATGTTTTAACATTTGCACAGAAACGCATCCCGTAAGACGCCTGATTACAACGTTGCATCACGTCTCTTTTATACACTACAAAATGCACTCTGTTTAAACACATTGTTGATAGTTTAGTTTAAATGTAGTAGACTTTGCTTTGTTAAGCTAATTAAAAAAGTATACCGGCAGTTATGACTTTTAATAAGATGGATGACGGATTAATTGACAATACAACTCCTATGTTACACCCTGTCCACTTTAATGTCGCATTTTATATCTACTAAAAGTCCATTGCATGTGCGCAGTAGACACAAATAAATAAAATTTCCCCAAAATGTGACAAATTAAGGAAATCACTTGTAATCAAAATACCTCTTATCGCTAATACATTGATCACGTCAGCAGCATGAACAAAGTCATAGTATTATGTCTTAAATCACATATGTAGTAACTTGTATATGTAGCAAATTATGGTATGCCTTTACCTGTAGTAAAACGTGTCGTTAGCAGAAACATTGGCTAAGGTCCATCCTGACATCCGAGTATCGTGTTCGAACGCATATGATGACGTCGCTGAAATCAAAACAGTATACAACGGTTCACAAAATAGTTGATAGGTCGATATAGTGTCAAGGCGAGCATGAAATGTACACATTGTGAAGCGGAAATTATTCAATGTTTTAGAACGTTTATATCGTAAATGCACATGATGTTTATTTTGTTCAAAAACATACCGTTTGATTTCACATAGGCCGCACTTGATGAAGTGACTTCCTTCGCATTCGAGTACTTGCTGACGTCGATTGCCGTATGGTGAAGCTGACAATCGCCATCTGCCGGCGTGTAGAATATCGAGGTACATTTTGCAAGTCGGCTACACGTTGTAGAACAGGCAACAACATTCAAAGATTTGAATCTGAAACAGATGAAACTGTGTCTTGAAGCCCTCGGATGTCCATCTCCGCGCATAGATTTGTCTGCTGCCGATCATTGCTCTTGCTACGATGGAAACCGCTTTAAGAGGAATGCTTGGGAACCAGAAACATGGGATGACAAATTGTGGTAGATTTAAGTATTTTCCGGCTGGTAGGGTTTTGTTATTTTGTAAGTAGCATCCGCGCTTCAGAAACTTACATTATTAATTTAAAAGTTGCGTTTGCATTTGTTTCTTATTTGATTCTAAATCTAAATTCATGTAAAAGACGCATAATTCATAGCGCGTCCTTGTCCTGTAATATTATTTTTTGCATTCGTAGGAATGTGTCTTTACTTCTGAAACAAATCTTCAACATGTACGTGTCTGTTTCCACTTTTTTCAATCACCGTCATGAACATTTCATATGACAATAAATCAACGTTGACTCCTTCCATTTGTGAATCTCTTACTTTCACTACTACGATTTGAAATTTTGTCGATAATAACACATCGGAGACGATCATGATATTTTATAAAATTTGTCTACACTTACGGGCAACGCAATGCGTATTGGTATATATTGTCAAGCATATTACGATCGTAAAATATGAACCCGCATTGTGACAACTTACATTTGTATATCTATTTTATTTCGTTAGAAAAGGTTGATAATTATCTTGTTCGAACATAGCCCATGTGTTAGGCGAATTATAAACTGATAACGGCATACCTGACTAGATACCCGGATGCGGGACGCCATGTTATATCCGGTACAGCTCGTTGAAACAAGATCATACTAGCGCTGGTGAACCCTGTGAGCAAAATATATATAATTTCATAGTATTTAACAGTTTTTCCAAGCAGTGATATAGTATTTAAGTACCTCTAAATAATTTGTACGATAAATATTGCGGTTTTCATCTCATGATTTTATTGACTTTGATTATTGGTTTAAACTAAGACCCACTCGTTTATGTCTCTAATATACATGCCAAGCAAAAGCCTCACATAGCCGTCTATTCTCTTGTGGAAGAAATTTGAAACTATACTCATATATCCAATCTCATATATGGCTTCTATAAACCTGATTTCATGAACATACTTAGTGAGTGAACAGTCACACAACTGTGTATAAATGCGTATAATATATCATACGTACATAATAACACGTGTTTAAAACAAAACACACATAATTACGTAACAGATAAGTTAACTCCTTTATATTGAAAATATCCAAATATATTATAAGTTTTCCGTGACATGTGAACCAGACGTTGTTGCGTTCATTTACTTACCGGCGAACACAGCTACAAGTCCGACCAACATGACGCGAACTGTAGAACGCTGACTATCAGAATCTGCCGGATGCAATTTGCTTTTATAGCGAATATTCATGTAACGCAGTACCAAATATCCGATACTCACGCAAAGCTGTGCAGTATATACGGCAGCTCATTACGGATTTTCTTAACCATGGAATGACTTAGAATTCGACTACAGACTTTTATACGACGATAACGCGACAGCATAGTGACGTCAACGCGACACGCGACAATATGCAAGAATGATGCATTTTATACGTCAACATAACATTGCGAAGACAATAATGCGCCAATTCCTTAACTAAGATACGATACTACGACAGTTCAAAGAGGATAATGCGATGTGATGTCATGTAATCGTCTTATCGTCATCGTACTGTCATGTTGTCATGTTATCTCCATTTTGGTCTAGTGTTCACGTAATTGCATGTTGACTATCTTCTTTAAATTATGTATCCTGTTGGAGAGAATGCCAATCTTACATAAACGCAACTCTCACGAGACTGATTAGGCTTTGAACATACAGCAGCAAGATAAAAAGGGCAATTAAATCTTTGTCATTTGACCTCATCAAGGCGGATATTTTGAAACCGTATTCTGATTGATTCTTCACCCGAATGACCTATGGGTAATTTTTATATATTCCCTTATTCAAGTAATCAATTTATTTATCCACATAATTTAGTTATTGTATTCACAAAACTTGTTGAGTGTTCCAATTTGTAATGGGCTCCCAAATGATTATTTATTATTTGCATAAATGTATGAACATAGATTTCGTATATTGAGGGGTATGGTACACAACCCACACTATCTGAGGATTGATAATAGAAAAATGTAAGATTCAATATCAGTGTGATAACTAAACGCGAACTATAATAAACCTGCCAGAACGTACTTAACCTTTAGAAAAATATTTTGTTTTAAATCTTTTAACATCAGTTGTGTCACTTTAAATTGCCGCAATAAATTGGACGCAGAAAACACATAAACAGTGCACACATCGAACGATATCATTTGGGTGCTGTAAACCAATCGTCAATTCAATGAATGTTTTTGAAATTGAGTTACCCTATGCGCAACTAACATGTTTGGTGTTGAATCATAATGTGCTGCAGGCTGCAACTACCGTTTTATTCTGCGTTACTATATCCGATCTTACATATACATGTTTCCTACAGCTAAATGATGTTATAGAATTACATGTAATTACGACCAATTCAATAAAATGTAGGGTAATACAACGGCTTTCTTTTATACAACAGCTAGTACATGTACATAGGAACTACTTTATGCCGTTCACTCCTCGTTCATTCGTTTTTATATTTTGGTGTTTACATGAATTAAATGTATACATTTCAAATCAATTTATTAAACGGAATACATAACTTATTGCTACACCTCACGAGCTTGGCTGCTGAAGAGAACATTTCTGAGTTTTAACGGTGGATTTAAGTTCGGTCCGCTGTGCGATAGCACGACACTGAAACCGCGACGCAAAAGACCAAGCATAAAGTGATATTATGCGCATTTCTCACTGTTGAATTGAGATGAAAAGAATTAACGGGTCAACAGAGTTAGTTAAAATGTGGTAACTGACCAATTATCTGCACTAATCTTGCTACCAGTTGATCATAAAAATATATATTATACCCAATATTTTACATGACTGTCCCAGTCCTCTAAACCAAGCGGAACTGTCTTTTTATTAGGATCGGAGTTAGTGTTTGTGTGTCGTATGAATAGTTATCGTTGCAGGAAATAAAAATAAACCGTAAAACATAACTTTGTCTTTGTGTCGTATGAATCTGCACTAAAACTAAATTTAGATTCACATCGTTCATGCATGATCCATTGTCAAACGAAAGTACGGTTGATATTCAAATACATTATTTTTCTCTTACCAGGATATTGTTTTACTATTTTGATGCTGCATTAACAAATATAAGTGTATATGAAGTGAAAACACCAAAACTAAACAACGGTTGCGATAGACACCTATAAACATAGCATATACTGTTAGATGCGCATAATATCACTTTAATGCGAATCTTTTGGAAGTTATTTCATTAATCTGCTTACCAAATCACTGGCTTGCGTCATTCAGGTCAAGCACGTCAATGTCTGCATATGGAACGCAGTCGTTTCAATAAAAACGAGTGTGCGTTTACGATGGATTATTTTAATACATTGTGAATGACAGTGTTGAAATATATTACTCGACTGAAACCATTGAGACAGCTTTTTCGATTTCTTTAAAACCTCGAATGTACTCGAATAACGCGATGTTTTATTGAAGAATTGATGGATTAAAACAAGTGTCAGTGAATTTTACTTTTCGAAGGAAACATATGTTATATTTAATGGGAATTTCTTCGACCAATACGACACGTTGCTGTGTCTACTCTGTCTGCGCATTTGGCTTAAATATTTTCAAATATGAACCGACCGTTAAGTAAGAGTATTATATATTTGAATTGGATGAATTTTATTGAAGGTCGATGGTTAATAGTATTTGTTCTTCTGAAAGAACACGCACACACAGTATTTTGTTTTTGCAACCATCTAAAATACACGTTTGAACATTTATTTAGTTCAATTAATGTTTTAAAAACATGTATAATCCTTAATGTCAATGGCACAAAGCATTAATGGGAAATTATTGTGGTAAATCCGAAGATATGTATCCAATATGTATTCTTCGTAAAGTCTTTTCCTTTAATAGCGAACGAATTATTTCATCTTTATTCACAACTGTAACTCACAGCTGCAGTCCAAGCCTCAGTACCCCTGGGGACATGAACACCGACATGCCGTCAAGTTATATGTGCCTCCATTCAGGCACGTGCTGACCTTGCAGTCCCGACAGTCCTTGCCTTGAAACGGGTACCTGTAGTCGAACACTATCAACTATTAAGACGGTATAACACGATGCGTGTTTTGTTTGTGTATTGTGTTAATTACTTGTGTTTTTTTCTAATTATCGATAGTTAAACCTTATTTCACAAGTACAGGAAGTAATGCAACCGACGGCCGTGGATTTTAAAAGGTTGGACAATTATTTTAAAAGACCGTCGAAAAGGCATTATATGCATTTTACGCTGAATTGTTTTTCAGGTAACACATTATTTAAGCTGTCTGATGTATATTATTGTTTAAGTTAACTATTGCGGAAAACAACACAGCATACTACGAAAACAGACAAAGATAAATAACATCATATCCTCCGCAGACCAGGTTATGCACAACACATGATAAAGTACCTGCAGTCACATGTAGTCCCGTACGTGTTTCCCAGACAGTTACATCTGCACTCAGTCGATTTCAGATTAATTCCATTATTGCAAAGCTTAATGCAGGTGGTATTTCACGTTGCACCTTAAACAAATGTTTGAGATTTTGTGCTAGAACAGGAAACGAGTAGCAATACATCGGATAAGTCTTATATACATCTCTTTAAGATTAATAGTTAAGACACATGATTCAAGCATTGCATTTACATACATGAAATAAAATCTATTCACAACTTTAACATCATTGCATGGCATTTGCTATAGCATTCATTTGTCTAGCGGGCGTATACTCACAAAGCGCTTGAGGGCAATTCCTAAGTATAACTTAAGTTCAGATTTCCGATGGTAAACCGACAATGGGATTTATGTGGCAACATAATTAGTAACGTACACTTGTGGCAACATAATTAGTAACGTACACTTGTGTTTGCACATACAAAATGCTAGAATATACATTTTGAATGACTCTGGACTGCACACAGTTATATACGAACAAAGTTTGCCACTATAAAAAGTAAAATGTCAACCTGATAATGTGATAGTACAAAAACGACTGCAAACTGTTATTTAATGAATATAATAACAGAAAGAAATGATCCGTTTTACTAACCATAGTATCCGACTTTACACTGAAATCCGCATAACGATTGGTTCCATGTCCATGGAGGAACTCATGATCCGCTACAGGTATCGACTAGAAAACATTAATTAAGTTTTAAGTATTATCATATTATAGCACATATAATACATGAGGTGAGGAACGTCTCTTAAATCATGAATCCACATGCCCTGTATTTAAGGAAATTGAAAACATTGATAATAGTCAAGTCATTCTAGCTCAGATACGCCCAAACCTCAAACAAATTGCAACAGAAAATGTTTTTGGGCGTTTTTAAATCATAAATGCATATAGTATAACAGATTAAGAGTCTAGAAAAATCTATGCTGGGGAAAGTTACACAAAATGAGACCTAATATAGGCCAATGGATGTATTTATTTTTCTTCTTTGAAACTTCTTATAATTCATATGCATTTCATTTTAAGTCATTTTTAAATAAAACAGACATGTAAACATAGCTATATCTAAATCGATTATGACAATAAAATAAACAGAAACTATATTCTCTTTTATAACACACTATTTGTCTCATTTGTATACATACAATTGAAAAGTGGGTGGGGTATTTTTATATAATAACACATAGCTTTTATTGAGTAGAGTTGAATATAACAATTTAATCATCGTCTTGTATAGATTTATAGACTTTTACACACATACCTTTGTTTAAAATATAAAATAAGAATATATCTGTCAGAATTTTCATAATTATACAAATATTTATTTAAACTTTGTGTTGTGTCTCTATATAAAAAAGCATCCCAAAGAACACTCCAAGCAGTTTTTCCTACATGTACATCTCTTTGTGTTAAAGTGTTGTTTGCATTTGCATTTCACCTTTTTCAGTAGCTTCTCGGGGGAAGCAGGTCAATCCGTTCTTGGTGGTATACACTTATTTTCTTTCAGTTCGAATCCCCATTCAGTAGGCGAAAGGTTTTCTCCATTTCTAATCCATTCATGAACTTGGAAAAACGTTCCCATACTGTGGTATTTAGCGGCGGTAGATGTTGGTGGCAATGACTGTACCTGAACACAGTATGTGCTCGACATGACCTTTTGCGAAAACACCCTTAACCTCAACAAATCCAGTGTCTCAACCGTCAATCCGCCAAATAATGCTTCCAGAATACGTTCACCACTCACAATAACAGCATCCTTGTTGTTGTGTGACATAAAATAGCAGGCATGGATAACTACCTCTTCTTTTTTAAGGAAAGTTTTTAAAGCTGCGCCTTTGCTGATGCCAATATTATGGGATGTTGTATCACAGCCTGTTATTGCATATAAAACTGGCAAAGTTCTGATTTGTCCGCCAAATACTTGTTTGGCCTTTTGAATAGCCCATATCCAAACAACTTTTGATGTCGTTTGTTTGGCTGCTTGCTTTAAGACGACTGTTTAATGAGTTGACTTTATGTGATACAGGGCAATTACTAGCAATTCCGACAGGAATCCATCCTGAAATTTTATTTTCATTTTATTAGTAATAGAACTAACTGATCTATATTTATAAATTCCAATTTTGAACGAGATGGACTTTGCATTTCGTGTAAACAGAACTAAATATGGAACGAAATATACTGATAAACTTTAATGACATATAACACTTAGTGATAGTTGGTTTGGCAAAGTAACATCTTGTAAGCTTCTATCAAGCAGACGGTTACAATATGGATTAATTTACCAATCTTACCTTTAAAAAATCAAATTTTCGTCCTACTACCCATTCGTATTTACTGGATGTGTAACAGTTCAAATCACATCCCTTGGTGATCCATCTGAAATGTTAATAGACGAAAATCAGTTGTTAGGTTTCAGAATTCTACTAGAATTCAATTAAGAGTAGCACCACTGATTGACACTCATTTCCTGTTTAATATAGAGAATAAAAGTTTTGTGTTGATTACAGATCAGGTTTATCATACGAGGCTTAGAAAACAAACAGCACGAGCCTTGGCGATAAACCTGATCTACAATCAATACTTATCTATTATTATATCTGTCCCACTTTTTATTCAGTAAAACTTTTAATTTAAGGTAGAGCCACTGTAATGGGCACCTTTCCAAATATAATCTAATGTATTATTTTCTTAATCAGCATCATTTCATTGAACTGCATGCACATTTTAGGTAGGCTTCCCGTGCTTAAAAAAAAATATACTGATTTTTCAAACCCATCCCCACGCTCGGCTTTTTTCCAGTTTATTTGCACCCGTGGGGTATATGAAAGTTCCATAATTCATCCAGATTTCCAAATATGGGCATGCAGTTGGTCTGTATAGATGCAGTTAAGGCGTTTAAAGTTTAAACAAGATGAAATAAGTATTGTTTTACAGACATTTTTATAACTTGTTTTCTATGGAAGAGCGACATGAAATGTAACTGGTTTCAGCCAAGTAGAAATTGGGTTGGTTAAAAACGAAATGTCAATAAGTTTAAAATAGTATCATTTAAGTTATATTTAGAACATAGTTTTCATAGATACAGCAAAAATATCAAGAAATAGACAGATTTACCGTTTACATGTTTGAAATAAAAATAAAAATGCAACATGAATTATTTGTTTTTTTCAGCAGTTAATCACCCAAAGCTTGGTTTATACAGGTATTTATTGCAATGGTTGTGCTATTGCTGGAAAACCGGACTACTATTTAACACAAACATAGCTTATATACTATATTAAATCAAATTACGTTCGAAAATAAATAAAACGCGTCGCAAAATGTATGCGTTGTCGGCAGGATTCGCCCCTGCGCGGGAAGATCCCAAAATATTTCTAGTCTATCGCCTTAACCACTCGACTAAGACAACTTTACAAAGGCTCTTCAATCTTCAGAGAAATCGCGGTAAATCATTACAGTGACTCTACCTTAAACATAATTAGTTTAACTGGATAATTTCGCTGGATTTATGACGTCATTTTGTAGAAATAAATGACGTCATTTCGTGCCGTTGTTGATAGCAGAAATGTAATCAATATGGATTTAATCAACCGCATTCGCTAAAAAAGTGAGATAGAATATAATCTGCAATATGGATCCCTTGGAAGCATGACACATCTTGTCTTTTTGTCTAATGTTTTAAATGACTTTTGAAAAGTGTCAACAATCAACTTGACTTTGACCAATTCTCATAAGTGATTTTCTTACTAAACACATTCTTTGCTATAAAACAACAATGCAAAATCTACCTTATATTGGGTAAATGCATTTCTCTTGTTACACATATACTGCACTTTGTCTTTTATAGCCAGCAATATTTACCACTGCTATACCCGTCAATTAGGTCATTGCTCTGGAATAATAATATAAACTGAATAACCTATCTATTACCTCATGTCTCGCGTATTTAGCGATGTATCACATTTCAAATTGATGATGACGTAATGTATTGAAATGTCGATAATTTTGACCATATTGGCGTTCGATAGTTAAAAAAAACTTTAAATCGGGGTTCTATAAAAACACACTTTTTTCTAAGATATCGTTTTTTTATTGGTTCAAATATCCACCGGGGATGTTATTAAATGTGCAGAAAAGTTTTTCATGAATCATCAATCATTTTGGTTAATATGCTATGTGAAACATATGTAGTACTTTGTTTTCTTATTTAATTGTTTGATTGTTATTTAAAGTATGCTCACGCCTATCTATCGTAGAGTTCAAGGAAAGCACACTTAATTAACAAATCATGTAGATATATCTCGCTACAACCATGGGCATGGTAACTAAAAACCTATATCCATCATACATGATTTGGAATCATACACAATTATACACGAACAATTGAGAATGAATTCTAGTATTGTGTTACGCAGGTTCTATACAAATCATGAATAACACATTGGCATACCAGGAAATCGGACAGCGTTTTCTGAGAAATCTATTGTATTATCTGATAAATATTTGGTTTGTGTCTCAAATAACTAGGCTAAAAACTTCAGTTCGATAGACAACGTTTGTGCTTGGTTGTGTCGCATATTGCGTCCGATTGAAACCGTTGAAAGACGCTGTCACGGTATTCGGAACATTCAGCAAGCACACTGTATTTTCAAGACAATGTTTCCTTATGTCGATGATTTTCACCTAAAAAGCGTTAATATATCATACTAAGAGATATATCATGCCCAATGAATTTTTTTCTTGCATGAATATGAGCAGCAGGGAGCAATAATTTCAAGAACTGTCAAATCATTTGTGGCACAACATTTTCGTTAATTTTGTCGGTTTACCAATCCACGCAATTCAAACCAACGCATTAAGAAATGACATGCGTCAATTCCTATTTTTTTTAAATCATAATGTACATGCCCAAGACCAAATTTGGATTAAAAAAACACAACAACAGAACGAAAGTTCATACCGACGATTTTAGAGTACCACCACTTTGCATGATGTGAACTGAGAGTAATTTCAAAAGTATAATGCATAACAAAACGTAACTTAATCAATTTTGCCTCTGCTATTCTGTGTAGTTCATTGATACCCTGAACACGTATTGGATTGCATCGTTACTTCTAGTTCGCGATCAATTGAAGACACAATTATAATCGAAGGCGAACACAGATTTCTTTCCTGATAATAGTTTTTTGTTTTGTTTCATTTTTTCCTTATTATTGTTGGGCCCGTATTCACCAACCAATGCTAAAAAATAATATTCTCGAATCTATTTTGTTCTAAAGTATGACACAGTCAATATGACACAAACCTTAATACATCAAACCACACACGTCTTCATTTTGAAAGAATATTTTTTTAAATACATAATTTAATTTATCTATATATTCAAACGGTGAACGTATTTTCTTGGTCGCCGAGAGTCCTATCAAGATACAACTCCTTCCAAGCTATCATTAAGCCGACCACATGACCGACTCAAGTTAATATTACTAGAAGAGTCAATCGGTTTCTGATTCTCACCTGGATAGTTTAAGCCTATTTAATTTAAGATGGTATGTATCGAAAGTCGATGGCTTATTGTAAAGCTCTCGAGTCCATTTGATTAGTAGAACCATTGCTTGGTATATATGGTGGAGATCTAATTAACGCATTCACAGTTGGTATTGAGCCCTTGACCTTCCGGTCGCTAGCGGACTTAATTTCCACAACGCCACGGCGACCTCATGTTATCCTTATTCGCATGCTGTCTAGCTCTCTGGATACTAAATGAACAGTGATCGTGAGGATATGTTCACAATGAATTCCCTTAAGCTACATGTATATTAATACAATTCTTATTTATTGCATGAATTAAAATATGATTGTATGTTCGTTTAGTAATTTTACGTTAATTAGCCTTATTCCGAGAATCAAGCCAATGTTATAAGAAAAACTTATCTGCTTTGCATTCATGAATAGAAATGGTGCGGACCTGATGACGTCATTCTGTCAGATTTTACAGATAAAGGTCAGGTATTGCCAATGTTTCATTTTATTTTTGTTTCAAAAAATATTTAATGAAAAACTAACGACAACAAACGTTTTAAAGTTTATATGTATATATGTTCATAAAATAAAGCACATTGACAACATTCATTTACACGTCTACGTATATTTTTTAATTAAAATAGTCTCATCTCCAATAACTTGACATCTGTACACACATTACCGTTAGTGTAAAATCAGTATTATTCGTAGGACATTTATGTTGTTGATTTTGTGGATTGCCCGATCAATGAATAAACACAAATAATTTGGAAAACAAACGATTCAAATTTCTTCTTTTTTCAAAAATAAAATATCACGATTAAACGTGTCCACGAAAATGTCATTTAAAAAAAACGACATTTCATTCTAATGAATATAAATGATTTTACAGTAATGTTTGTGTTAATGGTTAGTTAAAATGTGTGTACGTGGATCACGAACGATCCGTACATATTGTATAAAAAATATGTGCTACAGTGTTTTTGTACAAAACTAATCCGAAAAAAAAAACGTAAATCTCAATTGAAACATACAATTAATTATGCATTGAACAGGCTGGACTGGCTGCTAACGAGCATCAAATTCAGACTACAGGTGTGGTTTACCATACGAGCTAAAACGTACGATGAAATCAATAAATGCAAGAAACAAAGTATTGTGATAAGTTATGCAATAGAGGTATTGCTAACTTCATTTTGATCAGCAATGTTTAACTGTTATTAAGCATATCATATTAGAGAAACAAAGGGGATTATGTATTCTTTAATTTGAAAATACTATTGTACTACTTTATTTAAAAAAAACCAACACACATTATAAGTTGTTCTCCACTTTAACGAAAACGAAAACTATTTAGACGAACTATAACCTCGAGAACAAAAGCTATGACTCTAACAAAATTTGAAAACGCGTCGCATAACTATGAACATACACACGATTAACAACAACATTTACATAAATACAAACACCAACAACAAAAAGACCAACACAAAATAAGCAAAATGAACGACAACACAATAAAAAAACAACAATACAACGACAACATTAGCTACAACACACAAGAAAAATTACAACAACAACAATAAACACAACACCACCTACTTTTTATTCTTTTACTGTTTCCTTTACTTCTACCATCACCAACACCACCACAAAAAATACCACCACCTCCACCATCACTAACACCCTTTGCCACCACCGTTACAACCACCGTCACTACCCCCTTCACAACAACTACCACCACGACCATAACCACTACCACCATCACCACCATCTACACCATCAAAATCACTATCACTACAACAACTACCAGTATTGCAACCCTCACTACCGCTATCACTAGCACCATCAACCACACCATTACTACCTCCATTACCACCATCATCACCACAATCATCAACACCATCACCATGACTAGAATTATCGTATTAATACAATTTAAAACAACAACATAAAACAGCACAAACACCACCAATATCACCACCACCACCGGCATCAACAAATACAAACACCACCACACACGGAACAACACATACATGAAGCAAAAGGGACAACGACAACATAATCAATAACAACACTATAACAAAAACAAAGAAAAACAACAACAGCAACAATACAAATGAAAACACCTACTTCTTATACTACTACACATTCTTTCATAACCTTTACCACTACCGTCACCTCCACCATCATTACCATCACCACCATCACCACCACCAATACTGTCACCACCACCATCAAAAGCACCGACACCATCTCCAACACCACCATCATTACCACCATCACTACTACAACCATCACCACAAATACCGCAGTTACTACCCCCATCACTAATACCACCACCACCACCACAACCACCACCACAATCACTATTACCATCACCACCATCATCATCACTACCACTACCACCATCACAACAACCTTCACCACCATCAACAGCACACTCACCACAATCAGTTCCACTCTCAACATTCTATCAATACCATCACTACCACAACCATAGTATTTACACAAATATCAACAAAAAGAAAATCAACAACACCAACACCATCACTATCACCATCACCACAGACAACAGCTACTTTTACAACATATAAAACAAAGAGAGGAAGAAAAATAAGAATAAGATATGGGCGTGGAAAAACAAGAAAAACACGAAGAACAAGGAGGAAAATAATGCACTTGTATTAGTGATAGAACTTATAATATATTACAAGAACATTGAATTCATCTAAAATAGTAAACAAATCTAATAAACATAAAACTGATTTATTTAGTCTACGATCGGCTATTTTCGCAGAAGGAAATCTCGGGTTGTATTTACCAATGACTTATTTCAAGTGTGTGAGATATATCCGTCACTTGTTCCTGTCTCTTATTGGTCGAAAGAAGAAAGCTGAATAATATGTATCAAACAAATAACTTATTCTGTCAATGATTAAAATATACTCAGAGAAAACCGTTTGCGTCTACGGGAACCTTGCTTATGCATGTGCGTTAAGTTTCGCTCCATAATAACCTCTACAATACATACACATACAGTGACAGAAGGCGTATTGTTTTCCAGAAATTACATAAGTGCTCTAAAATCAGCTATTCGAATTGCGGGGAGGATAACAATGTTGCTTTTCTTCATGATACTGCTTAAGATAAAACATTTCAAAAGTTGTATATTCTTCATAGGACATTCTTAAATTAAGATTTAACAATCATATTTTAGTTTTTAAACAAATGAGCTGCAAATTTAAACACCATCGTCTCATTTCTGTTGTCGTTGTCTTTTCGGTGTTCAAATCCTCCGAACATAGCGCAGCTGTGCCATTCCGGATCAAACTGGGCGGTAACGCATGGCGGTGCGGTCTGACTAGTACAGGTGGTGGCGCATGCGATGACGCTTTGAATATTAGAGACTGTACCGAGCCGAGGAATCGTCATTGTAATGAACTTGACAGACTTGAAGACTTAAACATACAAACAACCGTATATAATACAAACATAATAAAATATATATTTGGCATGTTTTCGTAATTGTCTTGCTGTATTTACAGTATTAAACAAATTGAACCAAGTGTAGATGTGTAAAGTTTTGAATATCCTTATCAGTTGCTGTCGACACTTATCTTTTAACATTGGTACATAATTTAGATGAAATATCAAACAATTTTTATGGTTTCTCAAACTCGTCCGGGTGACCCTGGGTTTTTTATTTAGTACAAACTCACGTGGTTTCCTTGAGGGAAGGTATCCCTTTATTTGGAGATTGCAGATTTTCAGGGGTTCTTGTTGTAGGCTTCCCTGAATCCGTATATATCTGTACGGCCCCTTCTCAGCGGGTCTCCATGTGGCTAGGCTATTTCTGTTCATAATTCCATGTGCTTGGTATTGGTCTTGCGTCATTCCCAATTGGATTGATATAGGCGCTAAAATGGATTAATATGTATGATTTATACTTGAAATTATATATTGACGTGTATTGAAGTATAAAAGACACATTTAGAACATATTGCAGCCATATCCATGCTACAAGTCGATAATCACGTATGATATAACTAAGTCTAACGTTTTTGAAGATATCGGAAAAAACGAGTTATTTGGAGAAAAAAAAACTTCGAAAACAAGCAAGTTTCATATTTTAGTATAAATCTATCGATAAGGATTTTGTTCTGTAACATCCTAATTTCCAATTCAATACTTAGATGCCAGATGCAATACAGAATTATATAATTTAAACAAAACAACGCCGATGTACAGAATAATTTCCAGTGTTCTTGACCTTGACTTTGCTAGCAAAGACCCCAATGAACAGACGGCGTTTGGTTATTCAGCTGAAATCTTAGTGAATACTCGTTTGTACTTGGTTAAGCCAAGTTATATTCTGGCCTTCTTTTATCCCATTACGTTGATGCTGGGGAAAGAATGGTTCTCAGTATGGTAGTATCTCAGTATTAAGATCGCGGTGGTGTAGTGGATGAGGTGTCCGCCAAGCGATCGGGATATCGTGGGTTCGCTCCATACTCTGAGAGCGTTCTCATTATCCCCTTTATTATCTGTTACACGGCCCCTTACTTGCTCCGTACCGTGTGCTACAAGGTAAGGAAATTGATATTTGCGATACCGTAGCTTGAGCCCAATTTAAATTTATTCCCGTATCAAACCATGTCAGTAAAAAGCCGTGTAAATAGTATACCTTACCTAGTACGATTCTTTCTCCAGCATGAATGTAAAGGTAAAGAGTAAGCTATATTGTATTTTTGTTTTCCTCTCTGATTGCATTTATCGGTACTCATCTGATAGGAACATATACGACTCTAATATGGAAACATACATGATCATCATTCGGATTGGCTTATACAATTAAAAACGAGAAATCTGCACAAGATAACATATTTACGATGTCATTAAAACGTCACATCGTGTTACTTTCGATCTTAATTGTTTTAAAATATAACTTTTAAGTACACGTTCTCATAATACAAATAAGATTTCAGGTGCAATAAATAGGAATGACAGTCACGTGAAGCAAACGCAATATTACACAAGACAGTTCACATGATAAGTATAAGCGTTTACACATTTTAATTATAAAGCTGAAAAACAATCGCAAACGGTATCGCTAAGTGAACTTGGAAACATGTTTTGCACAATAGGTTAGCGACTATCTGTCTCGTTAGATACATGTACGTGTATTAATTTAATGTTTAGAAATCAAAATATTCGAGCAAAATAACATTATAGCAGTTTGTTATTTTTGTAGTTTCTGTCGCACAGGTTCCTTACATTTGTCTGCATGCACTGAAATAGCGTCGACTTTCAAGTCATGTTGAAGTAATAGAAATTCGACCATAATGTGGTTCGAAAAGCATGAAGCGGTCTGAAATAAAAACAATGATTTTTAAAATGGCCATTTCGTCAATTTTCTCCTTCGTCCATCTCATACACACATTAATTTGAAAATCAAAACATTCACCAACCCATCCATTCGTTAACTTTTGCCCATTAATAAATTCATTCTTAACCCTATCCATACATTAGTAAATCTATCGGTCTATTTATAATCAATCTATCCGTATATAGTTTTTCTTCAACAATATGTGCTCCTCATTCATCTGTCTAATAATCAATCCATCTTCGCCATACATGCATAAATATATTCATCCATTCATTTGTTACTCTATCCCTCCGTCCATCAATCCATCCATCCATCAATCCATCCATCCATCCATCCATCCATCCATCCATCCAACCATCCATCTATTATTCCATCCATCAACCCATCCATCCATCCATCTATCCATCCATCCATCCATCCAGCAATATATCAATATATCAGTTCAACCAGCCAACCAGCCATTTATCCATCAATCAAAAACAGTATCCATATTGATGTCAGCAATGTCCCCTGCTATGATAAATATTGACAAAATGAAAAACCTTGACAATAATTCCGTGTCGAATACGCATTAGATTATAGCAATCAAATTCATATAAGCATTGATAAGATAATTTGCGAAAATGGGTCTTATGTCAAATACGGCAAGCGTAGCTCCATTCCATAATGTCCGGTATTAAGTCACGTCAAGTTTCGTGGTCGAATTATAGCATAATAATCATTTTCACATTACGCGAATCATATGAGTTTCCCTACATATATTGTGTTAAAATTTATGTTACACTAATGTGCGATGATGAAAAGGGGATTTCGGTAATTCTACATTCGCCCGCCTAGTACCGAAATCCCCATATTTACGCCTTAAAGGGTCAATAGGTCATCGGTATGAATGGTTTTTGACTTCACATGAATGTTAAGGTGCAAAAAAATGATATTAATTTTAATTATTAAGCACTCTTGACAGCATTAAGTTGCCTCTCAGTGGGGATTTCGGTTATTCTACACTAGAACTTAAACGCGCGCCGGTACCGAAATCCTGCTGTACAAACCTTCAAGTGTCAACAAAATTATTATAGTGTTTTTTTTCATTAGCAACCAGTGACATGTATTATCTCCCATTCGGTTACTTCTTTTGGAAAATAATTAGCGGGGATTTCGGTACTGCTACATTCGTACGCCCAGAGCCGAAATCACCCATGTTTACGCCAATCCCCCATATTACGCCTTAAAGGGTCTATATGTCATTATGTTTGGGTTTTGGCTTTGCATTAATGTTGATTTGTACACAATCATATTAGTGTTAATCATTTAAACACTCTTATCAGAATATTTTTTCCATTATTAAATAGTTTATTAATGTGAAAAATGTGTAAACGAATGTAAAAAAGGTAAAATGTACATTTAAAACATTGGTTACACAAAAGTATATGTAAATATAACATGACATAGTAATAATAAGTCTTCAGAAAGTATTTTCCAAACAAATCTGATGAAACAAATGATATCGTACTACCTTATTTACAATATGCTATACACTTTTGCAATTTAGTTATCAATGTTTAATCAAAGCATAAATCAGGATAATATGTTGCCTCTTAGCGGGGATTTCGGTAATTCTTAACAAGCACATAAACCCGCGCCGGTACCGAAATCCCCGCTGTACAAACCTTCAAGTGTAAAAAAATACTGATTTAGGTTTAAATAAAGGGAACAATAGTATTTTTGGCCACCAAAAAGCACTTCCGCGTCAACAAAACGATTGAAATTATGTCAGAAACCCAGCTTTTCATTGTATATATTGCAATACACCATCGGCCGCCGAGAGCGGAATACTGCGCTTGGCCGCTAAACAATGTGAATTGCATCAAATTAAATGTCAATTTTCGATTTTATTACAAAAATAAACACTGCCTTTTTATAAATATGTCAAGCACGTACACTTAACAAAAAAATCGATATATCTTTATGTAATGTAGAAAAGTAAAGCGCTTTATATATAACAATGTTTTATAATGTCTCTCTGGTTGAGAAAAAAAAACTAAACAAAACCATGTAGAACATATATGTTTTCATAATTAAAAAAAAATATTTAATGATGCACGTGATGTTTTATAATTGATATAAGTTCACGTGTCATTGAACGAGTTAAGGGAGAGATGCGAATTAAATTACACATAATTAAAAAATGATACTATACTGTCAGCTTGATTTATAAATTGTGTTCCATCGCGCCAATATATTCATTGTTCCATGAAATTGTGCATAAAAGCAAAACGATTGAAATTATGTCAGAAATCCTGCTTTTCACATGAAATGATCTTTAACACTTTATTTATTCCAATCAGGTAATTAATAATAATAGGGGAAGTCTATACTGTGTATTAGAAACTTGTTGTGGTGATCCCTATCTTATCCGCTCAATACACATCCACCTGGCTACTGTACAGAAAAAATTAGATTTACTTCCAAAATAACTGATTTCATTAATTGCTAACTTGTTGTCTACATTTTAAATTAACAACGATAATGGATCAACATCACCGTTGCACAATTATTAAGTTCACAGTAATCTGTACTTTAAATAGATAGCCTAATTAAAGACGGTGCTAATAAAGAACAAAGCGTGAATGTGGATATTAAGAAATTAGATCCTTTTTTGCATGACACTGGCAGTATATCATTTTATCTTATATAAATAAGCCACATTTAAGACATGGATAAAATTAAAATAAGACACATTTGCATCTTTCATTTCTTGAAAAAAAAATAAGCACGCAGTCACATATAAATAAGATACATTGAAGACACAGAAAAAAATAAATAAGACACATTTGCATCTTTCACTAAATTTTCTTAAAAAAAACATGTGAAACTGAAGAAAAACATTTATTACTGACACATTATTCTAAAAGTCGACAGGCAACATAAATTCAAAGAGGGAACCACAATTAAATAAGATCAATTTTCGCATGATACTGGTTGTATAGCAAGTAGTCACATATTAATTACAGCTTGCATTAGTTTTAATAATTTTGTTAAGTGCGCGTGCTTCTGAACGTTGCGTTAAGCGAGAGTGTTGTCATTTTGTTAGTTTTATATTTTGGTATTTTGTATGATTATTGCTTGTTTTGAAATTGAAATAAACGCTTTCTGGCAAATAAGCATCGTCTTAATTTTAATACAAATAATGAACATTTGACATACAAAATGTCCAATAACATACCGGCAATAACATTATATATATGTTAATTTCTGTGCATGTTTATACCGAAATTATAGCCGACATCGGCAGTTAGGGAAATTTAGTGACACACTTTAACACATCAAACATGCATGATAGTTCTTTTTTCATATGATATTCCCCTGGTTGCTTACCGGTGTATTGGTGCAGTTGATAACCCCGCCGGGACTACAGTAGGGTGCTAATACACACGTGTATCGTGTTCAATACAATCGTCTTAATTTTAATACAAATAATGAACATTTGACATACAAAATGTCCAATAACATATCGGCATTAACATTATATATATATGTTAATTTCTTTGCATGTTTATACCGAAATTATAGCCGACATCGGCAGTTAGGGAAATTTTGTGACACACTTTAACAAATCAAACATGCATGATAGTTCTTTTTTCATATGATATTCCCCTGGTTGCTTACCGGTGTATTGGTGCAGTTGATAACCCCGCCGGGACTACAGTAGGGTGCTAATACACACGTGTATCGTGTTCAATACCCGATCCATGCTACAACGTGTAAGAACGGGAATTTCGGTAATTCTACCTTTTTAAGCTTGCGCACCTCTAATGGGCACATATCCAAATATAATTTAATTAATTATTTTCCTAATCAGCATCATTTCACTAAACTACATGCAAATTTGTAGGTAGCTTTCCATGCTTAAAAAAAAATAAACCGATTTTTTCAAAACCACCCTCACGCTCGGCTTTTGTACAGTTTATTTTCACCTCTGGGGTATAAAAGTTCCATAATTCATTCAAATTTCCAAATATGGGCATGCAGTTGGTGTGTACAGATGCAGTAAAGGTGTTTAAAGTTTAAACAAGATGAAATAAGTATTCTTTTACAGACATTTATTTTTTACAAATTTTAATCTATGGAATAGCGCCATGAAATGTAAGTGATTTCAGCCAAGTAAAAATTGGGTCGGTTAAAAACAAAGTGTCATAAAATTCAAAATAGTATCATTTAAGTTATATTTTAAATTAAGTTTTTATAGAAACACTATATACAGCAAAAATACCAAAAAATAGACAGATTTGCCATTTACTTTTTGAAATAAAAATAAAAATGCAACATGCATCATTCGTATTTTCAGCAGTAAATTAATCAATTTAGCCATAACGTTGTTTTAATTTTAAAATTGAAGGAATCAGGATGTGCATACAATTTTCAACATATTTAACAATAAACATAGCTTATGTGCTATATTAAATCAAATTACGTTAGAAAAGAAATAAAACGCGTCGCAAAAAGTATGCGATGCGATGTCGGCAGGAATCGAAACTGTGCGGGAAAATCCCAAAAGATTTCAATTTCATCGCCTTACCCACTCGGCCACGACAACTTTACATCTGTGTAACCTTAAATTAGATATATATAAGTAAACAGGTAAAAAGGCTCGCTCGATCTTTGAAGAAATCGCGAAATCGTATTTTTCAGATGATAATTGGATCAAAGTCAATATTTATAGTGAAAATAATGTAATCTAAATGAATAAGTTAAACATATATCAAAATTCGAAGTTTGAAAAAAATAAAATGCATCTCTCGGAAATAAGCGGTCATTGAAGATCGGCAATGGCTTATGTATGAAGTGAAAGGACAGTTGAAAGTTTCCATTTTGCACGTTAATGATTCTGATAATATGGTGACAAAGGCGGCAGTCCTATGCAGTATTGTGTTTGACCGGAGAGTAGCGTGATCTGTGTCGGTGTTGGGCGCTCTGAGGGCGCAATCCGGCTACATAGGTACATAGAAACCTCTTGTGGCTATAGTCCATGGATCGGGTTCGGCAGACAGGGAACATGTAAATTTTTATATGTATGTTTTATATCTTAATTACCTAAACGTATATTTATCCTGGTTACTTATTTACTGAGGTATGAGTTAGTCGCAATGATTGTAGATACGTTGTACTATATTTAGTAAGTATTTGGAGGACGAGTGGCACGGGCACGCGCTTTATTATCACTTATGCAAGGAACGCGTTTTGTTTATATACGTATTTTTGATATTCCGATAGGCTTAAGGGAGGTAACTTATTCAAGTAAAACGCGATATTTTTTGCAATGCCTTTTTATAACTCTTGTTTAATTAATTACATACGAATATACAGCTAAATTTAAGATGATTTTTACCAGAAAAAAATTTCGGAGAAAGATATATTGAGATTTTGATATTCCATAGA
>NC_068360.1:67279702-67317202 GCF_020536995.1 Dreissena polymorpha
CTGCCACTGCCACTGCCGCTGCTGCTGTTGCTTCTGATAGTGCTACTGCTACTGCTGCTGCTGCTGCTTCTGCTGCTGTTGCTGTTGCTACTGTTACTGCTACTGATACGGCTACTGATACTGCTACTTCTACTGCTACTGCTACTGCTAGTGCTACTGCTACTGCTACTGATTCTGCTACTGCTACTGCTGCTGCTGCTACTGCTGCTGCTGCTACTGCTGCTGCTGCTGCTACTGCTACTATTGATAATAATTCTCATTCTACTTCTATTTCTAATATTGCTAGCGATGCTTCATAATTTATTTTTAAATGTATCATTTTGTTAAAACAGGAAAGAACTGTTATATATATTTTCTTAAAGGGATCTTTTCACGCTTTGATAAATTGACAAAATTGAAAAAAGTTGTTTCAGATTCGTAAGTTTTCGTTTTAGTTATGATATTGGTGAGGAAACAGTAATACTGAACATTAACCATGCTCTAATATAGCCATTATATGCATCTTTTGACGATTTTAAAACCTAAAAATTATAAAGCGTTGCAACGCGAAACGATTGAATAATTTGGAGAGTTCTGTTTTTGTCGTTAAATTTTGTGAAACTACAAAGATTGCTTATATAAGGTATAAAATACGTCGAGAATGTGTACTCGGCGGAATAGCTCAGTAGGCATAAGCGTTTATACTACAGGACTCTGCCAGGACTCCAGGGGTCACTGGTTCGAACCCTGCTCCGGGCAATGTACATTTCCTTTTTTTTATTTTTTTTTCTTGATTTTTTACTGGAGCTTTTATGATCCAATGTTTACATTTATCAATATAAAGCATTTAATGAATAAGTTAAAAAAAATGCCAAAATCTGTGAAAAGGCCCCTTTAAAGGTGTAAAGAATCTAAACTTTTCTGCGATTAAAGTTTTATTTAACTGGATTAGTATAGGCCACATAACAGACGCTATTGTACTGATTTGTACTAAACAACATTTTGTCATAATCAACAGTTTTAACATGCCGCAGTTTCCTTGGAAGTTGACCTTTGATTGGAGTTATGTATAAAACATTAACAAGGTATTTGTTGACAGTTTGTCCTGTCACAATTATATATTAGTTGAGCCAAACGTGTGATAAAGATCCCTTTTGGGGTGGCGATAAATACTATTTATATTGTTCAACAGTGGGAGACTGAGAAAACATATGTTACAATTAATTTGTCTACTTTGCCTGCTTCTTCTTTATATATTTTTCTTGCTAATCGTTTTAGTTTAGTTTTAGTTAAGTAGGTATATCAATTTACATTTTTTGATAGATATTTATTTGGATAGTAATAGTATGTTTTATTTGACTTGACATCATTGAACCGGTTTATTCATTGATAAGATCGGGATCTCCACAGGTGTTTAATCTCGATTGTTAGGTGGGGAGAAGGGTCCGAATGATAATGTTGTCGTCGGCTTACGAATCACATTTCACAAGTTTTAGACAAATATGCATACGTTATAAACCTAATTTAAGTATTACATAGATAATAACTTATCTTTATTTTGATGAACTACGTTTAAGGTATAAAACTATAATTATCTATGTGTTGTGTGCCGCATACATACCATCTTGCTTTTTTTAAATTTGATCACAACGGTCAGAAGTCATAAACATTCATTATGCATGGTTGCTAAAGCACAGTGTATACTAACTAACCTATGTTTATTGTTGTTTGCTAGGGTTATTATTATTATGTTTTATTTTTTTTTATTTTGGGGGGGGGGGGTGGGAGGGCTTTTATAGAAGATTTCAACTAGTCCTTCAATTAACGAAAAAAAAAAATAGACAGCTTCATTCATGCTGTTCTATTATGGTGTTTTAACGCATATAATTATGTATGGTTGATGAAGCACATTGTATGCTACCGATGTTTATTGTTGTTTGATGATGATGTTAAGTTGGTGTTGCTGTTGTTGTTAATGATGATGATGATGAGGAGGAGGAGGAAGAAGAAGAAGAAGAAGAAGAAGAAGAAGAAGAAGATGATGATGATATTGATGATGATGATGGTGGTGGTGGTAGTAATGACGACGACGACGATGATGATGATTTTGATTATGATAATGAGATTTGAATTAAATTAATGCGCAAAGATTTTTCTTTTTAGCGGCCAAATGCAGATATCTGCGCTCGGCCGCTGTAAGGGTTATGTAATATTTGCAATCTACATAGGAGTCAATAGCAGATACCAAGCACCATATGCTTATGAGAAACAAAAGCAAAATATTGGCAATCGCTGAAATCTCGAATATGACTTAATCATTTTATTAAATGAAAACCGGTAACTATTTTAAACGGTTATTATATTGCAACAACTTAGCGGTGTTTATCCAAAAGACCATTGTTATAATTACAGGGACGTCAATAGGCCAAACTATTCAGGAAATATGATTTGAGTCGTCAAGGATAGATTTTGAGATCAATGTACGTCCGATGAGATTTAAAGGGAGTTGGAGGCGTAGGGACAGATTCGTTCGAGTACGCGATCATTTGAGAACAAATTATGTTGAAGCTTTATCGGAATTCCGGAAATTTGCGATCGGTACCGATTTTTCCTGGTTCTTTTTTATTGATTCTGATAAGTTAGCGGCCGGCACGGACATGAATATTAACTGACGAAAACCTCTTCGCTACTTTCCGAAAATCTTCGACATGTTGCAAATATCCGTAATATTCCGCATTGTACTCACCAGAAATTGCAACTAGAAAGACTACAATAAATCAGTTAGCTACGGCTCGGGCGGGGATTTACCTATTATCCCTGTAAGGGACCTAATGCCCCAGACTACCGGCTATTTTTTCCGGAATTCGAACTTGATACACTTGATATCCCTGAATTAAATATTTATATCCGCAATTTTGATCTCTAGAGTGCTGACTGATAGTATTGTATTTGACTGGAATGACTGTCGATTATGTGTTTTTAAGATTAAAACAAGCTTACGAAGAACTTTGTGTTTGCTTTTTTGTACGCTTTCTTTTTAAAAATGTATTGTCCGCCACGGACGCAACAATTGACCAAATGTACCAGATTGTGGTCTCTTTAAAGTGCTATGTTTTTACTGCCGTGATATCTTTAACAAACTACACATTATTGATCGTGGACGTTTTATACTCTTATTGAATTTGTTTCCCCAAAATATGCTCTTCTATTAGTAGATGTTTAGGTGACGATGTTCTAATTATAGATCTTACACGGCCAAGAAACACTAGATAGGTCTTTGCAAAGAGAGCTGTTGGATATCGTGAATGCGTTCAATGTGGCCTGTTTATTTCAGAAAGCTATGTGCAATGTTTTATGGGGATTTCTATCAAATTGCCAATTGCAAAATTTGATTTAATTCATTCGGACCTACAAGCGGGAAACTTCTTCTTTAAAATTCAATGGGCTTTTAAGAAGTTCGTTGAAAGGCCAAATTTGACGTTAAACAGCAACGCCGAAAAAATTGCTACTCAGTCTTATTTATCACTTTTTTTGTAAGATTTACCAGTAGACGTTCTTCAGTGAAATTAAGCAAACACACAGTGCCGACAAATATGGAAGGGTATTTAGGTAAAAATTACATCCTTCTTTGTGACTGTGTCATGATTCTTGATGGTACTTTCAATTAGTATGTAGACACCTTTTCATGCTTGATGACACTTACATCTTGCCTGATGTCCAATGTCTATTTACATTCTGCTTAATGGTATCATGCATGTGTACAGATGCAACATTCTTGTTCGTTAATTGCATGCTGCATATGTGTATGTTGGTTTGTGCAGAGAGACTTGTGCAATAGGCGCAGTGCATAATGAAATCAAATATTAATGCGTTTAATAAATTAACGCGATTGTAAGATGTGAGTTTCACCCAAGCACAAAGCAACATACTATCATGCATGATACAATGATGTCAATTGACAGTCATTCCGAAATGCTACGGAGGACTACGGAAATTTACGGCGTATAACGGAAATTTTATGTTATAGGAGAAGTTGCGCACCTTTGTAAGATATTTGCTACTGAACCGAAATTAACCGCGTGTTTGTAGACTTAACTTTTTTTGGTTAATGACTAACCATAATTTTTGTACAGTAATTTACCTTCAATAACCAAAGAAAGTCTATGGATATATTTCAATATATGCTACTAATGCATGTATGCAGGGCTCCAGATAAGACGCTTAAAGTCGTAAAATGTTTACATTATATGCATTGATATTGAGTCTTACGCATGATCACACATTTTGAATTCTTATTTTATTTTTCCAATGTGTAACCGTACGCACAGAATTTAAGTCTACTTTTTTACTAAATTTAATTCAATTTTTTACGACTTTAAGCGTCTTATCTGGAGCTCTTCTTAGACTATAAACCTAAATGCGGATGTGCCAAAAATTATATTTACCTGAAAAAAAAAGAATTAATAATAGACTTTAAGGCTGGATTATTATAGAGTGTAAACCAAGATTTTGCTGAAAAAGTTATCTGGAACTTTGCATGTATGTTGAGAGGAAATCGATTACATAATTTCAAATTTACTAGAGTACTTTTATATTGCACCACATAAAATGCTTTAAAACTATAATATTGAAGTGCACGTATAAACTTTATTATAGATGGGTAGGTATTTCGTGTCAATCTCTTTCACATATGAAAGAGCTGTTGGTCATGCTGCTTTAAGTACATATAGATGCATGACACAATTTAGATTAAGCAAAATAAAACACTAGGTATTTGCCAAGAGTCAAATATATACGAGCAGTAAGAGCGTAATCGTGCACAGCGAGACTTACTCATGTAGAATTGAAACTCTTATTGCTTTCTTTCGAAATAATTTCATGTGTCCGATCTAATATGCAATATGCCCGGTGTTTTTTTTGCGGATTAATGTTCCGTTTTAGATCCATAATTAACGAATGCCTCAATATTTTCAAAAATTAACACCGGAATAATGTTCACCGACATTTTTTCATACAGATTGGATATAAATATTATAGAGCTTAACAAAAAATACATTAAGCCCTGTTCTCCCGGCACACGTGCTGGACACACAGGTGGTTAGCGTGTGGCTATGATAATAATTAGTGAAAACATCTTTTTGAATGATAAATAATCATATTAAAACGAAAAATCAAATTTTCTATATATAAAAAATCACTACCGTTTTATATATAACAAGGTATCCAACTCGAAATCATCCGAAAACGGGGTGCATCGTTCTGAGCAGCCATTACTAAATTAATTTTGCAGCGATTTTCATGACCCGGTCTTATTCAACGCAGAAATGAATTTCCTTTTAGGAAATGTATATATATTGTTATATTTCTACACATGCTGGGTCAAATTTTAAGAAATAAAGCTATACATAATTCGCTTGACCCAGTTGTTATCGATCAGACCGTATTTATGAATGAAATCTCCAGTTGTAAAGACACAACTCCGCATTGGAGCAATGAAATCACTCTTGTGTTTAAAATGTCAGTTGGTTGAAATGTATGTAAACAAAGGTTTGAAAATGCGCTGGACAGTTAGTTTTGATGCATAATTCTACGGCAAGCACGGTAAGAATGTTTTTTTCATACGTTTTATTGAATTATGGTATCGAGGTTCGTGAACTTTGCAGGGAAAATGCCCATTTCCCCGTGAAGATTTCAGTCATGAATACTGTCTGATCGATCACAGCTGGGTCACGCGAGTTGTGTATCGTGTTATTTTTTAAAAGTTGACCCAGTATTTGTAAAAATATTGCAAGACATATACATTTCCAGAAAGGAAATTTATTTCTGCGTTGAAAAAGACCAAGATCGTGAAAATCGCTGCAAAATTGATGAAGTAATGGCTGTTTAAAACGATGCATCCCGTTTTCGGATGATTTCGAGTTGGATACCTTGTTGAATATATATTTAACTTATTTTTTTAAGAAAAGTTGATTTTTCGTTATAATATGATTACTTATCATTCCAAAATATGTTTTCACTAACTAGTATTATAGCCACACGCTAACCACCTGTAGCTGGACACTTTTAAAAAACACTATACAAATTCAAGTACTTATGCACTTAATTGATTGTAAACAATGACGGTTGAAATCCGTGCGTGGGAATTTTTCTGGTAACCAAGAGCGACGTCAAAGTTCATGACAAACCTGTTTATATGACATTTATTTATTGATTTTTTCCAACTTGATTGAAAATTATGTTTTATGATATTTTAATACATGTAGATGAAGTAGTTGTTTTCTCAACGAGGAGTACAATAGTTGTACAGTACTAGACACGAGTACTTGTAACTTTCAGGTTTCTCTGTATACCACAGACATTATATAGTCATAAAATGATAAATATGTGTTTATAGAAATTGTAATTATAGCATGGTTAACAGACTAGAGAAATCTGAAAGTTTCACGCACAGGTCTGTGGCAATGGGGGTTTGGGCTACTTTATAAATATGAGGTCGATATGCAATGCACATCGGTAGATTACGTCTACTGTAATTATTTGGACTAGGGAAGGGCCACAATTCCAACACATCAGCCCCGTTATGTTCTGAATAAAATACATGTATAATTTCTTGAGTGCCAATTGCATCTTACAAATATCATAAACATTCACGGCAGTCAATTCATTGTGTAAACTTACTGGTCTTCATGACAATAATGAACGTATTTAGTTTAATGGAGATTATATAACGAAGGGAACTAATTCAGCTTATTCAGTTTACTAGTCAAAATGATTCGGATGTTTTCGCTTTTTTTTCCGAAAAGTAATTTATTCAACATACGGAAAATAAACGCGCGCCACCTGATGTCATAATTTAGTAACTTGCATTCTGCTTACTGCCTGTTGCTAACTGCCGTTGTTAATGACGCTTAGTGGCAAAACCGATTATGACTGGTTTCAGGAATAATGAACACACAAACATTGGATAGTCACCAAGCATGTTGAAACAATCATCAAGTATAACCGATAGAGAACAAGCATGTTGGAACTGTCATGAAGCATGTTAGAATAAACATCACGCATAATGTAAATATTATTCATGAATGATGTAATGTTGCAGCAATCATCAAGTATAAACGAATAGACAACAAGCATGTTGGAATTGTCATCAAGCAAATTAGAATAAGCATCAGTCATAATGTAAATATTCACCACGAATGATGTAACTTTTACCTATAATCCTTCCATAGACATGTGTTGTTACTAAAATAGACATAGAGATTTGAGCATTGGGAGTGACCTAATCATACTGTGCTTTAGCAGTATTACGGAATACCGTTAGTGCCATCGTGGTTACACATTAAAATCCAGAGGGCGAGAACGCGAGAACGCGATAGTACGATGGCGACAATGTGACAATACGATGATGACAGGGTGACAATACGATGGCGACAATGCGATAGTACGATGGCGACAATGCGAGAACGCGATAATACGATGACGACAATCAGACAGTGCGATGACGACAGTGCGACAATACGATGGCGACAGTGAGATAGTACGATGGCGACAATACTACAGTTCGATAGTGCGATAATACGATGACGACAGTGCGAAAATACGATGACGACAGTGCGACAATACGATGGCGATAGCCGACAGTGCGATAGTACGATGGTGCCAATGCGATAACGCGATAGTATGATGGCGGCAATTCGAAAATGCGATGGCGACAGTGCGACAATACGATGGCGACAGTGCGATAGAACGATGGCGACATTGCGATGATACCACGGCGACAGTACGATATGACTATCGCATTGTCGCCCCCGTACTATCGCACTGCCGCCATTGTATTGTCGCACTGTCGCATTGTCGTCATCGTACTAGCGCGTTTTCGCAATCGTACGAACGCATTGTCGCCATCGTATTGTCGCACTGTCGTCATCGTACTTTCGCGTTCTCGCATTCTCGCCCTCTGGATTTTAATGAGTAACCACGGTGGCCCTAACGGTATTTTGTACAGTAAAGTGCGTAAAATCTGGTTTGGAATAACAATTTTTATGCCGAAAACAGATTTTGAAAACCCGACTTTGTTTTATAAGTAGTAGTCTAAATATACAATGAGTTTTCCGAGCATTAAATAAACATATTAAAATAAAATTCATGTTCGTATCAGTTGAAGTTCTTGTTAATAGTAGAAGCAAAGAACACAATAAAACGCTGATTGGGCTTACTAATTTGAGGCAAGAAAAAACACATCGCGCTATTATATATAACATATAACGCGCATCCGCAAAGTTCGAGCGCCCGTCTCGGTGCCGTCGTTTCCGGTGAAAGTTTCGCACAGGAGCTACCGAATTTGGATATGAGACCACGAATCATGGCTTGACTTTATATATCAGTCAGCGTAGTACCTGACCAGACTGCGCGGTTGGACAAGCTAGGATGGACCAACTTCGGCCGCATATGACATAAGACCCATTTTCGCATGACGCGGGTCATCTGACCTTTATAATGTGTATATAGCTTTGAATGGAATTTGCACATAGTTTTTGGCATGGACTTATTGTTATGTTAATGTGTTGCACGCTTTCAAAAGCAGAGGGCATATATAAGATCAATTATACTACGGAGTTCATTTTCTGTTGCAAAATGAAATGCAATAAAGATTGTTACTCCGCGGTGTGTACAGTATGACAGCGTTGTCTGTCTGCGATGCATTCATACTGGTTCTAAGCTGGCACACTCACCAATTGGACTCAACCATCTGCTCGAACAAGAAATGATAAGTTCTACTAGCATAAACCTTTAATTGTAACTCATTTTAAAAATATTCATGTTATTTATATTATTCAATTTATTATTCAAAATTATAATTATTATTTCCTTTATTGTTGTTTTTCGCATTAAGAAACTTATTCGGCTTACGAAACTGAAAAATCCCATTGGAAAAAAATCCCATGGGAGAAAAAATCCCATGGGAGAAAAAATCCCATGGGATTTAAAAATCCCATGGGATTTAAAAATCCCATGGGATTTTTTTTTTTTTTTAAACACGACTAAACGCATTAAAATATCGTAGTTGTTCATCATTTCATAAAATATGATGTTTCTGAAAGTTTCATGAATAAATCTCTCAAAATAAGAAAAAAATCCCATGGGATTTTTTTCTCCCATTTTAAAATGGGATTTTTTTATTACTAAATATTTTATATATAATTGGCATAAAACCAATATACAGTCCTTAAATAACGTTAAAATACTTGCAAACGCAAATAAAACACGTTTTTTAAAATGTTCAAAATCCCATGGGATTTTTCTCCCATTTGCAAATTATGGGAGAAAAAAAATCCCATGGGAGAAAAAATCCCATGGGAAAATCGAAAATCCCATGGGAAAATGCAAAAATCCCATGGGAACCCCAACTTTGCTTATAAATTTCATAGTGAAGAAAACGCGTTTTTTGAGTGAAAATAACCAATTATTAATCAACGATAAGACTTTTATCGCATACTATGTCTCAAAGTAGCAAATCTTTAAGAAAAAGGGTACTTAAGTTTGCGAAATTTCGGTTTCGCAAAGTTTTTCCGGTGGCCGTTAGTCATTATCCATCAGTTTTAAAATACTGACGTTAGTCCATCGATCTCATGCAGCATTGAATACATCCATCTATTTTATCTTTCTGTACATCAATCTGTTCAAAAGTTCAAGAAAGTTTTGTCTTTAATAAGCCGAGTCTTACTTACCAGCTTTGGAGAAAATATTTGCGCATCACTAGAAGAGCTGACTGGTGTTTTACTCCAAAGACTTATCCAGTTTTCGCCAACTTTGCAATGAATTGCCTTCTCGCTTCCTGCACCGGACCTTTCGTAGATGTCAACTCTTGTCACATGCACTTTCTTGTCGAACATAACCTAGCATGAGAGATAAACACAGTAATTAACCTTGATTATATGCATTTATATACATGTACACATATTTCATAAACACATATACGTTTGACCACTTTCTTTTTATCGCAATTTTATAAACCTTTGTAGGATAATAATAGCGTTTCTGAGTACCTCAACATATTGCAGATTTAGAGGCAGCTCCGGCTGCCAGACTGCTCCGTCATTCACACCTTTGAGATTTGATGCCTCATATCTGAAAGAACATTTTGATAAAAAAGTGCATTATATAATAAACAAGAAATATTCCCATGTTTATCGAAACATTATATGTACATACATACTACAATACCAGTCGTGTGACTATCATGTTAACAATGTAGACAACATACACATTCATGTATAATAACACTATTTTAATTACGCAAGACAAGAAATGGGTTTCTTACACTTGAAATATGTCACTTTAATAGATATGCAACATCACAAGTCTTATTAAAATCTAGCGGTATATTTGAGGACCTTACTCTTTGACTTTAGGAGATTAAAACATCCTGTTGGCTAGTCATTGTATGACAGCAACTTATTTGTTCAGTGCTTTGGTAAACTGGTAACAATTTCAAGGTTAAAATTGTTAATTATCTGTATCAGCCTAGTTAAATCATGTACGAATTTTGCCAATAAAATGTCATAGCAACTATTCTATCAAGATCGCGCATGCAATTGCTCGCTAAGTTTTGTAACGTTTATTTACTCATGAATGTTTTTGGATTAATTCTGGGCCAAGTGTAACATTCGGTGCGCCTTCCAACCGACTGTAACACCAAATTCTTTACAGTAATCGTGCCAGGCGCAGATTCCTGCTTATTTAATTCGTTTGTTAAATGCTGTGTTACATCTTTCCTAAAATTAACGACTAAATGATGTAACCAGGATGTTCATTCCAATGCTCTGATGACATTATAACTTTTTATTGGATCAGAGTTAACAATAAAGCTAGGCCGGTATTCATTTAATTTTCAGACACATTTTGTTCGAGAAGTATATTTTTATGCTTACAACATGATGTAATATTAAACGTGGTGGTATAATTCACTAGTTAAAAATATTTTAATGTAAATTAAACCAACGCATAAAGCCGGAGACTAAGAGAATTTCGTATATTTAGATTTTTACTAAAGAGCTTTATGAATACGGGCCCTGACGGTCTAGTTCGATGTTACCTATATATTTGGATAAAGCAGTATTCCAAAAAAAACATACAAAGTAAAATTGAAGTAAAACTGACTGTACCAACAGCATTGCAGATAAAGGTACTATTTGCTGCTAAGAGCTCGTCTTTTTCGGTAGAGGAATCGAAATCTTGCATTTGCTTTCATAACTACAGTTAACCATTGTTGTTCTTTGATAATCCAAATATAATCTTCGGACGTAAAAGATACATTTGATTAACCAAGACAAGTTGCGTTTAAACTGAATTCGTCAAAGGTCTCAACCAACCAATGGCAGCCCATAATACAGGAGCGTTTTTGGTATTGGAGATATATTTCCTGATATTTATATGGAAGAATAATCTATGTCAAACAATATTATATTTCTAACAACTGCCTTGACATTCCAATGGCATACGTGTATTTATTTTATATATAATTGCAGAAAAAAAATAAAAATAAATCGATGTGAAAAAACACGCGCAAAATGTGCATGACTTTATGTAAAACATCAACAAATTTGTGTATGTTATATCGATATGATCGGTACCATTTAATATACATTTCATGGGTAAATGTTTGATGATACAAATACATGTTTTACTGTATACATCTGTTTTTATAAATTTATGTCATACATTTAATAATTCTGAACAATGTTATACCCTGAAACTTCCGATGTCTTATACCAAATATCGCTAACCCATTGCTGCAATGACCCATCAGCTGAAAATTTACATAATGCACACGATTGAAATAATGTATCACAAAATATCATTTGCTGCTGTTTGAGTGTTTGTGTAAATGAGCCGCGTTCTAGAAAACCTGGGCTTAATCTAATTACGTAAAGTGTCGCCCATGATTAGCCTGTGCAGTCCGCAAAAGGCTTATTAGGGACGACAATTTTCGCTTTTATGGTATTTTCATTCAAAGGAAGTCTCTTTTTAGCAAAATTCAGTTTTGTCGGAAAGTGACGTCAATGATTAGTCTGTGAGAAATGCACTGGCTAATCTGAAACAACACTTTACACACATGGACCACTAATGCAACATGTGATGATAGAACTTATTATATAGTCTGTGGCTACTTACATTGCTCTCCTCGTAATGAAATAGCATCTACCAAAAGCTTGTGATTTGATACTGCGAATTTCACACGATAGACACGTGAATAGCATGAGGAATCATCCTAAAATAAAACGTTAGAATTTGGCATTTTGAAATACACTTACTGGTACAACACATACAACCATCTTTCCGTTTATGCATCCATCCGCCTAAAACGTAAATTAATCAACCATACTACGTTTTACACGTCTTAAGGGAAGTTAAATCGACGTCAGAGAACATTTATGCGTTATCAGAAGACCTGTACTTTTAAAATCACGAGGCGCTAATAAACAAAATAATTTTAAAATCTGTTTTTCAAAATATAATCTGCGTTTGTCCGTGCACACGTTTTGTCATGATAGGTCATTATCGGCTCAGATACTACTTTGAAGTACCCCGGGGTAAGGAGGGTAAGGAAAACATGCTTAAAGGTATCCCAGAGTATGACCGTTGGCCTGTAAGCATATTTTCCGTATCCGGGGTAAATTGAAAGACACTTAATGGTACACGAGTTGCTTTAAAGTAGTACCTTAGCCGACAATTACCATATGTGTAGGGCATCAATTTTATCGATTGATTAAACTAATGAGCGGCCTCCTAAAAGAAGCTTACCACAACGTGTGAGACTGTTTGTATGGCATTTGTTACGATGTTTGGTATCGTGCCCCATATAGGAACATAGATTTTCTGGGCATTCCAGCACTCAATGGCCTTCTCGCTGCCGGCTCCGGAATTAAAGTAAATGTCTAACTGCTTCGGCCATACCTCATACTTGAAAGTGAACTAGCAAGAGAAAGACACATTAGTTGTATGTGTTAATTTACAGTAACACACATTTTGTGCATACATACAGAATATACTTCTGCACGCATGGCAAAAACAAACTTGTGAAGAAATAGCAAAATATTAATGTATTAATAAGACAGGTTCACATTATTTGTTAAATGTCATTTTATATGTTTACTAACAAGCATATAATAACATATAATTGAAATATAATAATTATTTATAATAGCTAGTCAAAAACTTGAATAAACATTAATTTATTTCTTAACCAGGATTTGCACTTTGAAAGAAAAAGTGTTCTGGGCTACCATCACACCATTCGATTGAGGATTTTTAATTGTTCAGCGTCTTTTAAGCGCTATATACAAGAACGTCACAAACTATCGATACATAGCGTTACAAACACTTTAATATTTTACCGATTTCAATCTATTGCTTACCATAAACTAACTGATACATTTAACAGAAGTTTTCGCTTGTTGAATACTATATATGACTTCGTGTTTAAACTTTGATGAAAATCTGTGATTTTTGATTTTGTGTTATGATGATGATTGTATAATTTTATGATTCCATCTGTTTTAGTGTTTTGACAATTGTCATTTGGTTAATATGTGAATAAGTCGCTTAAATAGCATATATTTAAGGCACTACTTACATGAACAGCATGGACATGAGCATCGCCCATCCACACGCTATTATCGTTAGGACCTTTAATATTTGTTGAATCCCATCTGCAATATATTCAATTGTTTAACAAAGCAGTCACTTATTTAGATAGTGATTATAATACGAGGCTAACAAAGAAAAATGATAACCGGTGAAATAAAATTTGGTAATACCCTGCATTTTCCGATGTAGCTTTTACAACGGATGAAACCCATTGTGATTCACTTCTTGTTTCTGAAACTGATCAAAAGTCTACAAAATTAATAATTGTTATTTAGGAAATCCGCGATTTTTAAACATTTGTTTAAACCAAACAAATAATCATTAGACATAACTTAATATAAGTCCATTTCTGGTGTCACCGAAGCTGATTAAGGGTTTACCCTCCGGTCGTCGTATCCGTCCTTTAAGCTCTCTGTCCGTCAGTACGACGTCTGCAAAGGTCATTTGATGTCTTAAAATTACTGAAGAAACTTTGATGAATCTTGATTCATTTATAGATGGCAATATGAGGAATATGCAAAGCTCTTTATGTCACATGGGGCAAACGGTCGGATCGATGTTTCCCACATAGAACAAAACTTAAAATTGTAATAACTATGAAGTAAACATAATATTGTATCATGAAACTTAATCACACTCAGCTTTAAGATTCCCATATTTAGATCTGTCTATTTATTTCTCTGTTTGCCCATCCGTTTGTCTGTCCTTGGGCCAAAAAATTGACATCATTAGAGAAGTACATGAGCTGGATATTGCGATTTCTCAGCGAATACTGATAATTATTTAACAAAACACGATGTACGTATAAAGGATAATGTGACCTTTTTCCATAGTTTTTAAGTCAGGTCACTGTTACAAGTAATATATTTTTAAATATGTTAAAAATTCAACAACTGCATACAATGCTATACTAAAACTTGCTATTTATTCGAGACCCTTCATTTCTGCAGATCTGAAAAGCCATTTAACTGTTAAACATCAATATAATTACAAGAAGTAATTAAATTTCTTGAAATTTACACGATGAATAATAATAAACTTAGTTAACGCATCAATAGCAATGTGACAGTTATGTGCATACTATTTTTCATCATAGGGTACTCGTCTTTTGAAAGTAAAGAAACGAATCTTTGATATCATAAATGGATATTTCGTTTAATTACGAAAAAGTAATGTTGTATATTTAAAGGGCAATGTGGACGTTATGCACATTGGTTATTTAGTTTGACGTTTAGCCTGATCGGTAGCATTCTGCTACAATGTGGCAATACTATGAAAGCCTTGTGTTTTACTCTTGTATTGATATTCAAATAAAACGCACTAGCGTTTCCCCAGACATCATTTTGGAAAGAGATATTGCTCTTTATTATTCTGAATGAGTGTATAACCTTCTTCTATTATGAAGTAATCCCCGAGATTTAATGTCCAATCAGCCAAAGCTGACGCTGATTCCGAGCATGTTGACGGATCTCCATCCACGGCAAGCGCCGGGGAACCTCCTTTAGCTGTGTCCGTTTGAGAAGCGTTCTTTCCAAGTGCCACATTCGAAACTGCAGATACAATGAATACTGCAAACGTTCTGTGAACGCATATATATTTTAAACATACAACGCGTAGTTTTATGATACATTAAGACTTTGCTGGTTTGCAGAGTAAGTTATATCGGACAAGAGGTGTCCGATATGTCGTAAGACATGATATAAAGAGAATACATGGACGGTGACTGTCATTTATTTTGATATCAGACAAGCATGGTATGCCGTAGGAAATGGCGATGCTTGCCGTGCGTTTTCTCACGTACGGACGACTTCAATATATGTTAATACTAATGTGAAACGAAAACGCTGAACAAAATCACAAACTATGCAATCAAACGGATTTTAAATTAGTATTACCAGTGGCATTCTTAACTAGTGAGTTTTTGATCGATTTTCTACACCATGGAATGATGAATCCAATACTGAAATACTGAAGATTACTCTTCAAAAAATGGAGTTGAATTTTTTCGTGTTCGTGATGACGGTTTTCATTAAATTTTAAGACACGAACGCAAAAATAAGTACAATTATCTTATTACTTAATAACAAAATCAGTGTGTTGTGTAGAATATTATATAATATTTTTCATGACGAATTCTCAAGCTATACGGTAGATGTTTTAATATAGTTGGGGGAAGTTAATTTCATCTTTGTAAACACAATTATGTAGCACACTAATATGTGGTCCTATTTTTCAAACGCATCGAAAATGCAAGCTCAAAATGAATGACAATTTAACTATCCAGTTCATCATTAAAGTAGCGGGGTTCTTCCGATCATGATTTTGAAGATGAAAAGGTCATTATATTTTAGTTCCTAATATTATTTACAAGATTATATTTTTCTTAACTATGAATAATTTATCAAAAACTTTGCCACAAATGCTTAATTATATTACGCTCCAAATAAGTAAAATGAAAATAAATGGAAAAAAAAACAAACAAAGAAGCCATACATTTTGTCACTTTTGATTTCAACATTTGGTCAATTGTGGACTCACTTTAGTAATAAAAATCATTAGGGGAGGCTAAAACATTATCGTAGCACGTTTTATTCCCGGACCACTTAAACATTTGCATTTCTTTATCGGTTATTAAATTTAGGCAATTTATAGCATGTACCCTCATAAGTTACGTATTTCTATTATTTATGAAATGGTCCATTTAATGAAAAAAATGAACAATGGCTTTTACTTGAAAATACTCCCGTTTTGGGAATTACTTGAAAGTAATTAACTGTTCTCATACGTTTAGATAATTTGCCATTTACCGTTTATACCTAGACAAACGTATGAAAGAAAAAGACACCCGGTATCAAAACAAATGATATTCCTTGTACTTTGCCAGGAATTCATTGCATATACGAAATGCTGGAAGATTGTTTAACTTTTTAAATAAATATATTTATAAATTTATAATGTATAAGCCAGTATATTTTTTTTAATAATATAAATTTTTAAAATCGCCATTGCCTTTTATTAGAGACAGCAAACAATACACACCATTTACTTACTTGTATTTGCAGAAACGAACTCTACACCCCCATGTGTTACTAACAAAACGCCTATCAAGATAAAGCATGTTCCTAACCGCTGCACGTCCATTTTGATCGTTTGGTTACTAGTCCGTTATCTACTCCTTTCGCCCCTCTGATGTTCCCGAATGAAATAAATTAAGAGATTGGCGCTCTTTATACACCTTTTCTGAAAAAAGGCCATTACCCATTTATTCAAGCGAATAATGATTGATTATTGTATTTTGTTTGGCACTTTACCTGCCATTGCATGACATTAATTATTTAAAGATAAAACAGGCAATTTAAAGGACATTTAAAACTTTGATTTCATTTAATACCACGTGTGTCATATCATTGTCATGGGTGGAACGATAATAATTAAAAAAAGTATGTGACACATGTTCCCTCGGGAAGTTTTAATGTAAAATATGTATGTTCCTCGTCACCGACGGGACAGGTAATAAAAGAATAATGCACGAAAGGTCCGCTGCGAACGCAAAATGGAGCGTTAAACTCATTAGCCTTGACAAAGCCTGACACAGCAAACCTCTTCAAAGGTTAATATTTTCAGAATGTATCACTTCCACGATCCAAACATAACACATGACATCGAATCCTACACAAATAATGCAAGTGAAATATCCACATAATATAAAAAACCTATAAAGTGATATCATAATGTTCGTTTAATAGCAAAGAGCCTTACGTTCAACTTCAATGTAAGGTTTGTCGAGTTTTGTAAGCGTAATTCTTAACGTTTTAATAACTTTCTTGTTGGGTAGGTTTTATAGGATAGGGTATATAGCCAAGCAGATTTTTTTTTTCAAAATGCGCAATGCGGGTTGGTATTTAGCTACTATTGATTAGCTGCAATAATTGTCTGGAGCAATGAATGATCGTATGAAGACTTAAGTAGCTTGATCTTTCAAATTTCGAGGAAATCAACTTCTTCACTATTTATCAAATTATATTTTGCAGGAAAAGTAACAACAATTAGAGAAACGAAACTAGTATTGTTATACGTGATTTCTGTATCAGTAAGGATTCTTTTTACAGACGAATATTATTTCGCTATTAGCATGGAGCTAACATGTGAAAATAAGCAAACTATTATGGAACTTCGGTTGTAAATTAATCGCAAAAAAACACACTGACATTTGAAATATCCCAACATTTAACATTTAGCAAATAGCAAATGTCAATCAGCAACATGAATGGTACATTCGTTTGTAATATACTCTTACGACAAAGCTTATTACAGGTACAGTAATACGTGGATGACATGTCTACGTGAAAGAACTTAAGATAAATGTGTACACTTGTATTGTCCCTTCTTAATATTTACAATTCGAACGTTTGCCTCACGTGTTATTGTGAAATGTTGTCATAAAAAGATACACCCACACTTTGTTATGCTTTGATATGTGTACTGATTGCATATTGAACACATATTGTCAGTCAATATAGCACATACATCTTTTTTTTAAAGGTGGACATTTGTTCAAACATGATGATAATCTCAATTATGATATGTATGATTATCATTGGTAAGTATCAACGTGGTCTATGGTTCGCAATGCTAGGTTGTTTTTCCAAACGGTCGTGACGAACTACTTCAATGAGATCTTCAAGCTACTGGAGATACAGCGTATGGACATCACCATACAATGCAAATTAGGTCGATTGCTTCTAAAGCCTAAGGCTTATTAAGACACTCAAGACACTCTCAAGTCTGTTCCTGGGTAGAACAGTACCTGTGTTCGGATGGACAAAAAACTCTCCCAGAGTGGGGATCGAACCGATGACCTTCTGATTACTTGGAGGTTACCATATTGTCAACTACAAAGCCATGGCTTTCGATAGTTATTTATATTTTAATATTTCAGAGACAGGCAGCAAAGGCATGCAGGAGAATACAGGCCATTAAACGTCCCTCAGACGACAAGCTGCATCTGTGTCATATTTCTTGTTGATATTATTACAGCAGCGATAGCGGTCTAAAATATATATTCATGAGTTTGAATGGATTCGTGGAAAAGTGTTATTGTTTGAGTGTGTTGTATTCTATATTTCTATGAAACCATGCATAATTCATTGACTCAATATAATGACCGACAGCCTATTCCGACTAACACTTGAGGTTATGTTCTAATTACATGCTATAAATGGCTCATGTGGATAGACGATACCGGAGTTGGTTGGCTTTGCAAAGTGTCATGGTTTAACGTTACGCCATTCGGCGATCGTATTGCATTGTCCTACATTGGCCTATACTTGTCTCCATGATGAATATCGCTGTTTATATAAATCGGATATGATAGCCGTGTTGCGTGAAAGATTTACAGCGCGGAACGCATGGAAAATGCTTTTGTTACCTAAAAAATATTTAAAAAATTGTGGAAAGTTTATCAATAGCCCAAACAATTTCGAAATCGACACTACATTTACGCCAACTCTATTCAATTTACTAGCGTAATTATGAGAATGATTTATTTCGCGAACAGCCATGGCGACGTAGTTTTTATTTGATACAAAAGTGTGCAGAACAGCACATATAATGGCCTTGTGGAGATAAAAAGAAGACACCTGTCTTCTCAGATAGATACATTTGTTTGTGTTTGTCATGGGCTCAACAGCTATCATACAGATCCAAAATGCAATTGTATTGCCCTGTCAAATACTACTTTATCATATACACGTGCCTGTTTATAGGGAAATAAACGAGTCATATTAGAAGTATTTCCTCAAAAATGAACAGCATTGGAATACGGTCACTAGTTGCTGATTATATATGAACACAAAAAGTAATATTTACGTTGTAGGTTACTATGATAATAAGTGTAAACGCTTTCATCTATCGCGCAAGCAACTGCTACATCGTAGCCATGTGCGTCTTTAAAAGTTATAACTGATGTATTTGTCTTGAAAATATACAACAACAGGACACAGATGTTTGGGAATAGATATTTTCGGACACTCGACAACAGGTCCATGCCATAAGCATTATTCATAATCATACGATAGGTATATTCAGTTTTCAATGTTTTTAATATACAACGATTTGCATTCATTGTGTTCAATAATTGTAATATACAATGATTTGTATTTCTTGTTTTAAATGTTTTTAATATACAGCGCTTGTTTTTTTGTTTTTTTTTCAATGTTTTTTTTTAATAAACAACGATTGGTATTTCTATTTTTTTTTATTCACAACAATTTGTATTTCCTGTTTTCATTTTTTAAACATTTTTATTGAAGATATTGCCTATATAACGTGTGTAATAGCCATTTAACTTATATAAAATGGAATTTTATTAAGAATGAGTTTATTATGTACACCAAAAAAGCAGCAAATATTGAGATTAATTCGGAAATTAACAACACTTCTTCAAAACATCTTGGAGGTAATTTTACTTGGTAAATAGGTATAACATGTGTTTTAACTTTATGTTTTATAAATGAAATGATTATGTTAGCTTTGGCTTCAGATTTTGCGTTCTTGTGGTGCTTATCTTTGTTTCTGATCGTTTAAATAAATTGAACGCACCTTCGTAACGACCATTTTCATTTATGCATGCGTACGCAATGTTTCCCGAGATAGTGTTGTTATCATTTCGTGTTTGTGTTGGTTTTATCGCCATGGACGTCATGCATATTACGTTTCATTTCATAGACCTTCTCGTGTTTACCTGATCATGTTCCAATTTAGCGCCTTAAACAAGTCAATCCTATAGGCAACACAAGTTTTTGTTTGCTGAGCACTTTGTTATCCCCACGCTTTTAAAAGCGTGAGGATATTGTGGTTATCTCCGCCGTCTGTCCGACCGTCCTGGCGACTATCCCCTCCTATACTATAAGCACTAGAACCTTGAAACTTACACACATGGTAGTTAATAGCATATGTGCGACGTTGCACTATTTGGAATTTTGATCTGACCCCTGGGTCAAAAGTGATGGGTAAATGGGCTAAATTTTATGGGTAAAATCTCTGACCCGTCCGTATCCCAACCCCAAAAACTTTTGACCCAGGGGTCAGATCACAATTCCAAATAGTGCAACGTCGCACATATGCTCATAGCTACCATGTGTGTAAGTGTCAAGGTTCTAGTGCTAATAGTCTAGGAGGAGATAGTGGCCAATGGGGGTTGGGGTGGGGCCGGGTCAGATAATTTCACTCATCTTTTATGTTATTTTACATTAACTTCTTCATTTTTACACCGATTTACTTCAAATGATACTGAACATCTCTTATGACAATACGGTTAATCTCAACTTTGCATGGCCCCATTACCAACCCTGGGGCTCCCCGCCCACATAGACCACACCCACCCAAAATTTTGTTTTAACATAACTTGGTTATTTATTCACCAAAATTGACTTCAAATTAGTACTGAACATCTCTTATGACAACACGGTCTATCTTTACAATCCATGTCCACATTACCCACCCCAGGGCCCCGCAAACATAGGCCACACCCATCCAAAATTGCCTTTTACAGTAACTTCTTTATTTCTACACCGATTCACTTTTAATTGAAACTGAACTTCTGTTATGACAATACGGTCAATCTCAGCTTTGCATGGCCCCATAACCAACCCTGGGACGCCCCGCCCACATAGACCACGCCCACCCAAAATTTTGTTTAAACATAACGTCTTAATTTATTCCCCAATTAACCTCAAATTAATACTGAATATAACTTATGACAACACGGTCTATCTCGACCATTCATGTCCACATTATCCACCGTGGGGCCCCACCAACATAGGCCTTCCCCACCTAAAAATGCCCTTTAATATAACATCTATGTGGCGTGGGGATACGCGTCGGCCTCTGCCGCGCCATTTCTTGTTTAAGATTGGTTTTGAACAAACACATGTAATTATATACTGTCTGTAAATGTCATACAATAAGACAATAACAATACGGTATTCTTGATTTGTATTGCTTACCCGGAACAATGACCGGGCATAACATATATTACAGAACAATATGTCGGTATGACATATGCATACATCTAATTAGGAAAAACACATTTTTGACGTTTGTTATCCAAATTATTTTCACTTCTGTTGCCACCCCTCCACCGGGTTTATTGGAGATGACCATAGGTTTACCCGCGGTTCGTCAGTCTGTCCTTCGGAAAAATATACGGATCTTGTGATCTCAAAAAGTACTAAAGTAAGGTTGATGGAATTGTGAATGGATAAAGTGGCATATTGGGAATATGCATGTTGTTCCAATTATTTTGTCAGATAAAACAGAGGTTTTTCCAAAAAGAAGGGATTTAGTTGATAACTGTTCGTAATTTCATTTCATCGTTCTTCAGAAAAGTGTAACTCTGTTGCTCTGGTCTCCTTCCTTCCATTGAGTAATGAAATTGTAACTAAATTGAATACGTTTTAATTCCCTTTTTATTATTTTGTAATTTGAGTTGCAATGCTATGAGGTTACAGTTTATTTAAACTTATATGTATCATGAATATTGATGAACCAAGTTTGAGGTTCAGCACTTTAAAACCGGTTTAAACCCCAAATGCTTTGCATTGACCTTTCCAAGGCGGTGACCCCAGCTTTATTATTTTTTTCTATGTATGTATGTTGTTCTGTGTCGTACTGTTTGGCAATTGGTCACCTACCTTAAATAAAGGACCAACTAATTGTATATAATGAGAATACAATACTGCTCCAGCAGCTGATGTTTCACTTCTTTATATTGTTATGGCCACAGAAATAAAATAAATAACTTTTAATAAAGGCAATTGGTTTAAACTAAACTAAATATATATATAGATTAAAAATTAAATCTGCAATCAGCTTAGCTCCAAAAAGTACTAAAGCAATGTGTATGAAACTCGATGCTTGCATTGAGGGCCAATTGGTGAATATGCACGTTAAATCAATAGTTTTGGGAAGTTCAAAAATCAGTGAAAACTAAATTTGGATCCTGCGATCACTTAAAGTACTGCTAGGTCGATGAAAAATGTGGAAATTCTCTTCTTATTTCGACAACATTGATCTTGTATGGGGCTGCTGTTTTGTCTGTGGCAATGATCTAGATTTTGCCCTGTATTTAAAATCACAAATAAAACTGTATGGCGCAATTTTGTTACATTTTGTTTAATTTCCTTTATGATGTAAATCAAACAATTTACATGTTATGTTCATAGCGCACAATACCAGGACCTTGTGGTTGATTTTGTTTTGTTTTCCCCTTAGAAATGTAAACGTGCATGATTACTGTTCCCTCCCGACGACAATGCTCCCGAGGTGGTCGATACGCTGTCTGAGGTAGCTTCTTGTTCCATGAACATCGGGGGTAGTTAATTGAAAATCACTAATTATCACTTTGTTCGTTTGATATATTAAACATGTTTAGCACTTTGTTTGCTTAATTATTTGATTGTTATTTTAATGTTAAACAAATAAAGGTCAAAGTATGCTTACGCTTCAGACTCATTACAGTCCTCAAATAAAGCAAACTTGTTTAAAAATCATGTAGACGTATCTGGCTACAACCATGGGCCGCCATTCTACATGGTTTAAAATCATACACAATGGTACTCAATAATTGAATGTGAATACTATTACGCGCATTTCTATTAAATGTATTAATAAAACATTGGCATGACAGGAAACCACACAGCGTTTTCTTAGAAATCTATTGTTTGTTATCTGACAAATATTATGTTTATGTCCCAAATGACTGAAGTTAAAACTTCAGGTCGATAGACAACATTGGTGCTTTTTGTTTCTCATGTCGCGTCTGATTGAACCCGTTGACTGACACTGTCACAGTATTCGGCACATTCAGCAATAACACTATATTTCAAAGAAAATGCGCGCTTATGTAGATGATTTTGGGATAGTCACTTAAATATCATTGATATATTATACTGAAAAATAGATCATGTCTAATTAATGTAGAAACCTTCGTAAATGCATTACCGAAAAAACACGTGATTTACGTTTAAGGTCCGAATGGTATTCGCCTTTTCATTACGAGTTGTATTTTCTGAGACTAATATATATCCGTGGTGAAAAATAATTTCAAAAACTATAACATCTGTATTATTCGTGGGACATTTATTGTTTTTGTTGATTTCGTCGGTTGGCCAAAATTCCTAAAAAAAACACACTATGATCAGACTTTACGTGCCAAACACAAAAATTGTGTTTTTTTTTAAAAAGAAAACAACACTGGAAAGTTCATGGCGAAGAATAAACATGGTTTCGCAGTACGAACACTTTGCATGGTGTGAATTGAAAGGTATTTTAAAAGTATTCTGTACAACAAAACTTATCTTAATCATGTTTGCATCTGCTGTTCATTGATAGCCTTAACAAGTATTGGATTGAATAGTTACTCCTCGTTCGTTATTAAATTTAGACGCATTTATAATCGATGGCGTTTTGACAACGGCATTTCTTTGGGCCTTAACGGTTAACTTCTCGTTTGCAACTCATCACATATGACATGTGCTTTTCCATTGTGTTTACCTCAGACGTTTTGTTCAATAATTTGTGTGCAATGCCTACTGTGTATGCTTTCGATTGTGTACGATCCCTTTAAAGTGATTAATTCCTTGAATTAACCGTTCCAAGGCCTTACCATAGCTTTACAACTGATGTATTGTTTAATGTGATAGTGTATGTTTTGTCTTCTATTGGCATACGGCTAAAATTAAAAACAGGCGAACAAGACTTTATTTTCTAATAATATTTTTCAAACGTCTTCACTATCAAGTAAATGATATTTTGCGGAAAAATAAACAGCAATCAGAGAAGCGAAGCTAGCATCAGTAAGGAATTGTTTACAGACGAATATTATTTCGCTATAAGCATTGAGTTAACATGTGAAAGTAAGCAAACGATTATGGAACTTGGGTTGTTAATGGGTCATAGAAACCAACTGGCATTTGACAGATACCAACATTTATATACTCTTACGACTTTGCTTATTCCGGGTGCAGGTATACGTGAAGGACATGTTTATTTAGCAGAAGTTAAGAGAACTGTGCACACTTGTATTGTCCCCACTGTATATATAAAATATGACTTGTATTTCAGTTTGTCCCACGTGTTATAGGCAAATGTTGTTATAAATAGATACGCCACATATTGTGTTATGCTTTGTCATGTTTACTGACTGCATATGGAACGCGTGTTTATGTTTAAAAACAATTCATTGAGGTATCACAGTTAGTACGATTATATTTTAAGAGGGTGTTTATCTGTATTTTTTTACAAAATAAATGGCAACTTATTATATCTGTAGTAACACGTTTATAAAAATTCGTCAAAAAAATATATTACATAATTTGATCATATTCTGAATAATTCAACAAATAATTAATATTATTGACCACGGTACACATGGTTAATTCTTGAAATAAAAACACAAATACCATAGATTGACTGCGTGCTTTGTATCAAACGGAAGCATAGTTATTAACATGAATATGTACATATTGTGGATGATTATTCATGTAAACTACATGTCGGCAAACGAGTAATAATTTAACATTAGAAAGCAATGCTTTCATCGAGATGAAATCCTTCTTGCTCGTGCACTCACGCCACAGTTATTGGGAAAAATCTGCCACTATATATATTTAATTAAGAAAATATAATTATATATTATTTTCTAAACACTGCCTTTTAAACCATATTTTAAAAATCGTCGATCGCGTTTGAAGCACTCATGTGTTATGTTATTTGTTTTAAGTATCTGCAAATATTTGGCACACACTGTTCTTAGTATTGCAATTAAATTCTTTATAAAATTACACAAAATGTCAACACGAAAAAATGAAATCAGATAATGCTTGTCATATACATAGATTGTTTTTATATTGAGCATCATATGTCATGATGTTGAGGTAAAACATGTAATAAAATGGTTAGATACTCGACATAACGGACAAAGCGATGCTAATATTGCCCTCAATAAAATACGCAACGCAGAAGTTTCTGGAGATTGTTGGAAAAAGCAGTAATATGCCATTTAATAAAACTGATGTTCTTTATTCATATACATTTCTCCGCAATATAACAGACTATTATATTTAGAGGTGCAAAATATAAACTGGCAAAGTATAAATATTAGTATGCTTGTACCTCAATTGAGGATTGGTAACAGTCATAACCGCGCCATAGAGTGTGAACACATTGCTCAAAACACACATAAGTAGATATTCTTATCAAAAATAAAATATTATAAACAAATGGGATCGACGTGACCCGCAACCCATCCATCTGTTGAATAGGCGTGCTTCCATATGATATACAGACACAATAAAATTACCAAGGCGAATCATGAATAACTAAATCCGCTCAATACACGGTAAATAAAATAACTGCCAAAATGAATTGCTGCGGGACAACAACAATGTTGTGCTTCGTTAAACAAACATAATGACTTACAAGCTTTAAAGCAGAGTAAGTTATGGATGCATTTAATATAGTGTACTCGTCTGATATAGACGTTCGAAACAATATAATGCATTTATATATTTACTAAGCTCAGTTAAACACATAAAAAAAGTTCAATGATACTAAGTACGGTAAAAGTCGTTGGTTCATAAATGCCATAAAGACATTACATTTCCAGTCGACATAATGTCTTACATTTAACACCTATTCAGTTGGACTTGTAAATAAATGATATTAAATGTAAAACCATCATCATATATTATCGGTTTAAATACGCCAATTTAGTTTTCTAAAACACTTTTGATAAATTAGTATATGAGATAAAACCAAATAAAGAACAATTAAATCGCAAATGTACAGGAAACAATGATGCAATTAAAATATATATCAATATTGAATTGAATTGAACTCAATTGAACTGTACTATTAGTTAAATATCCTTATACATTTCACAACAATAATTTATTATAATTTCATTAAGCAATCCCATATTTACACACGAGATGATATTTTATTAAATATAAATTTGGTTAATTATTTGCATGTTTATAATGTCTAATGTTGTTGTGCATGCTAAATATAATTAGATTTTATATATGTAAGTATATACGTGTCATTGAGTAAAATACAATAGGGTGACAATGTCGTGGTATAGTGTTAACAAAATAAATAAAGATCCACGACATTAAGTAATAGTTTCGGATATGTTTATATCAGTTCTTATTTCACTTTCAAATCTTCAAAGTACGTCATGATCTGACAAACAAATGTCAACACAAAAAGAGGCGAGTTAAGATTCCACTTCGCACACTGTGAAATATTGTGCGCTGCACGGAACATCCGACCACTTCCCGGTAAAGTAATTCGAGACTACGATGCACTCTTCAGCGCCGTCACTATCCGGCTGGTTTGTCCCGAAGTTTGTGTACGTCACCGTCGCGTTGTCATGAACTCGGAGGACTCGTTTATCTGCCTTGACGTGTATGCCTAACCAGTATACACCTTTGTCTTCTGGGTAAACATGTAATATGGTATAAATGCTCATGTAAATGATATTGCTTTATTTTCTATAACTATTTTATAAACTCTCGTAAACGAAGATATTACAGGTTTTTGAATATATTTGTTTCCTTTGGCTTTTGTTATTTTTAGCGGTATTGTGGTTAAATGATTTATTTTGGGTCGTACATAGTTTTATAATGAACGTTTTACTGGTTCAAGAGTTTCTGCTGAATAACAAGCCTACCTAAATTATAACGAATTATGCATTCTATTGTAAAGGTAAGACACAGGTAAGTATTAAATGATATTTAAATGACATCATACAAATTGTTGTCGATTGCATTGCGTTTTGTTGATGATATATCGTAATCGACATGAAATCAGCAAATTACCGTTAGGATTAACGAAGAAGTTTCGCTCAAATTAAAATGGTTATTCCTTATTCTATCATATGTCATTCCATCTAATATTTTATAAAATTTGTTAAGTAAAATTTGTTCATACGATCGTCAAAGTGTTGATATCTAGGTTAGTTTAAATATATGTTTATTTTAAACAAATAAACATCATTACACATAGAATATCATACAACATTACTCATTAAAGTTCATGTTTGAAAAGGATTAGAACGAAACACAAAGTCTAAGATGGATTTTCATCTTGCTATATTAAGAGTTGCATGTTTTCGGACATAGTTAGCTATGTAAGGCAAAATGAGCAGTATGTTTAGACAGAAAAGCTCCAATTATAGAGTTTAATTTGATCAATATATTAATATCTGGATGTAAACACATGTATTATGTGATGATAGTTATATGTATTTAAACAACAAATGGTGTCAAATCCTATATAAAGATAAACATAACACAACCCGTCAGTAAGTATCCGCGAAGACCTCATATATATTATAAAAACAGTTTATTCGAAAACACTGAAAAGGACCGGTTCATAGTTTAGCAAAATGTCACTTTCACAAATGTATTTTCTTTAATAAACCTGTATATTTCTAAAATAAAAAATATATCAAAAAAATTATGAATGATATTTCGGCGATCAAATTTAACAATTGCGACCATGAAAAATGTATGGATAATCAATCGGTAAAATAGTAAGGCGTATGCAACGCACTTCATATATAATTTTTGGAGAAAAAACGTCTATTAATAACATAGCTTTAAACAAACGTTGTTGACATTGAAGCGTACTGTGTTAGCGTAGTAGATATTGCTCCCAGATTTCGCGGGTTCGAATCCCAACTTTATTCATTCTTGCATTTATATGTATTTAAGACTTTTCCAAATATGATATATTTGGAACTTTTTTTTGTTAATATGAACATATATGAAAATTGTCTTTAACATACCAGGAAAGGGAATGCCTTTTGCCTGAAACGAATTCATTGTACCAGACACCGATTGATCTTCTTCTGACGATTCCATAGTGACCACATGACCTCCACATTCAACGCAACGACTCTTTATTGAATATATGAAATATCAGTTAATTTATAAACGATGTGTTGAGCGTCTGAACAAATGCCGACATGTCTTTTTACAACTAAATGTCATAGCTGCTTATCTTAAAGCTTGTTTGCACATTTTGTTTAAACACTATTATTTTCTGCTCAACATATTATATACTATACACTATTTTAGCCAACGTACTTGTTTAAACCATATCACGTAAAACTATCTTAACACAATAACATTATTTTCTTATTTAATTGAATTCTTTCCTCAATAAAGTCTTAGACCATTGGTTTATTTGAGATTCACATGGCACACAACACGTCTTCTTTTTGAATACGGATGCTTAGACTGTTTACAGCCCTGCATTATCATTTTCATAGAGATAACTCTCTCCTACTTCTTGTACTGTACTACATGCACTTATACTATACAGAGTTACGTTTTCTTATCTGCTTAAATTTCAGCCAGAAGAGAAAAGGAGCTTTGATATTGTATTGCAATACATCTCAAGAAGTAATTGTGAAATTAGAAAAGAAAAAAATATCAGTCTGCTGACAGACTAACGGATGGTCAACGTTTGAACTTTCATTGAAACATAAATTAGGATTGATGGTAAAGGTTTACCTTTTGTCTAAAAAGAATCGGTATTTATGAATTATCAATACATGAAATACGAGTAAGTGTTGTTCTGACTAAATGCTAATCATATTGATAAACTAATTGTTTATGTACAATTTCAATGTCAATGCCGTTATTTAAATTATTATGTCCAATGTTGACATTTACGGGGTATGTACAATTATGTACTTTTGGCACTACTCGTTAATGCGCGTACAAAAATTTAAAATCGTTAAATTCAGATTCGATGTCCCTTATGTATTGGTGCGAACGCATGTAGCAGATGTGATCTTAAAAACAAACAAGCAACTAAGCAACCAATTAATAATTGATGTAACACTTGATACCTGAGTTGATTGGAAATTCCTTAAGGTAAAGTCAGGTAATCAGGTAGCTTGAGCTTTTAAACGTATGCATGTTATCTGTGCATGACTCTGAAATACAAATGAATACTATGATTAACAAATAGTCCTTAATCACATTGTAAGATTTATAACACTTGGATATATGACATTATTCTCGTTTAAAAAATACGTTTGTGTGCTAGTATTGCACATGTTATTTATTGATTCACCGTTTGACGAATTATGGTATGGAGACGGAGGAGGAAAGGGTGCCTAACCCTCCCTCCCGCCCCTTAATAAGTTCGTTTGGTAAATTAATCGACGATAATACTTAGATGTAGATTTTCAATAAAGTTGCATTTTCAGTTATTTTAAGTTCAGTTAATAGTTCATGTTAGAGCCTAACCTGATTCGGTTCCATTTTTAATGATGATGGCGCAACGTTAACCACACGTCTTAACAAGACTATTGCAAGCAATAATGTCCCCTACCGGCTCCACCATTGTCAGATTTTTTATTTGTTGCCATAGCAACAAGAATTTTTGACGTAGGAATAAAATGAAATACGTGCATAATTGCCATATTGCAATCTATCCATGTTTCAAGTTTCATGAAAAAATATGAACAACTTTTAAAGTTATCGCAGGACCTAGAAAAGTGTAACAGACAGACTTACGGACTGACAGACTCACAGAGCGCAAACCATTAGTCCCTTCCGGTGAAACTGGTCGGGGACAAAAATATGATTCAGTTTCAAACAAAACACAACAATTATATGTTTTTACATTTTCTTTTAGTTTATTGGTAAATTTGCTTAAAAAAAATAGGGCATGACCTAACTGCCTTGAAAATAAGCGATGATTTAGTCCCTAATTAAGTACCTCTAAAGGAAAGCATAATAAAAAGCCGCATATTTTTATTGCGAGCGCGTTTTTTTTGTTTTTTTTTTTGGGGGGGGGGGGGTTGTCCAGCTGTAACCATGTTCAATGTTGTATATTTTTATGTATTAAGGTGTATTTAAGACCATTAGCCTCAAACAATATACTGTATCGGTTGTCAACACAAATTTCTGTCCTGATAAGTATTTGCTTTACTTTATACTATAATTATATCGCTTTATAATATAAAACCCCAAAATCCCAGTTAAGTGTCATACACGCAGAAGCTGGCGGTTGCGAACGGAAATGTTTGTTTGATTAATTTGTTTGGGTCAATGACTTCTCAAATGTGAAACTCCCTTAATGCGCTCATAAAAAACTTTCGGATTTTACTTTTTTTGCATGTGAATGAGAACTAAATAAGGTATATTCCCGATACTTTTAAAACAACAAAACGACCAATTTTTTCAAGAGTGTTAAGATCTTTTTGTCAACTGTATTACTAAATAATTATGTGTGTGTGTAGGGGGAGGGCGTCAAATATTTGAAAGTGCTTCATTTATTTTAGTGTAACCAAATTGAATGTTTATATGCATTACAGTATGAATAGAATTCATGAACGCTTGCAAGTGTACATACTGTCGCTTTAATAAATACAGCCTCTACACATATAGACATTATATCCAATTTAACGAATGGATAGCTTATTGTAAAGTCAAATGGTTATGGTTTAGATAAACAAAGTAGTTTTGCGCGTTTCAACATGATGTCTTAAAATCTTTTTTTACAGTCATGTTTGTACGAGACAATTTCAGAATGAAAATAATGTTAAAACGATAACGTACCGCATGTATTTTTTCGTTTCAAAAACAACTACTAGTATAGAACGCTATGCCTTTCAAGCTTTTATAGTAATATGCTGTTGATATTTGTTTTGGCTTCATTTCATCGTGCCTCATAAAGATATGGTTGTAGCGCTCTGGTCTGTACATAACATTTGAGTAGTGAATTAGTAATTTCATTGAAATGTAATATCTTTTATTGCTATTCAATGTGAATTGATATTCCATGAGGTTAATTATTATGTGTACTTAAATGTTTAATAAATAAAGCTGGACAAATGTGAGGTTAAATGCCGCTTGAGTGAATTTTACTGTGCCAATGTTTGTGCGTTTGTTATGTACATGTATGTCTTGTCTCGTGTATTGGTTTCGGGTCTTACTGTTGCGAAATAGCTTCCTTGTTATAAGTAAAATACTTCATTTTATCAATAGTGCAGGTTACGTTTTATTTCATGTGAATGTCATCAAACATGGAAATTTGTTTGCATGAAAACGTCCTCCATACCTGAGATACACGTTGTTATGTTTGTCCAGGTTCCTCCATAACATCGACTTTCAACGTTGTTCGTATTTAATGGTCGGTAACCACGGTTGCAAAGAAGTCTCCGTACCGAGCCTTCATGGTACATGTTTCAAAGAACTTTTCCATTTTCCTTCCCGTAAAATGGACGACACACTCAAATAATAAAATAATACAGATACTAAAGATGATAGATAATATAAAAAAGGTAATATCATCTAATCGGAACGCACAGGATATATTTAAACTTAAATATTTAAATATTGTGAATAATACTTTATTTCCAAGCAAAGTTGCATTTGCATTAAATGATCAATGCATTTCAACATGGACTATCTGAAATTATTTGAGCCGTGCTCTGTGAAAATGGGGTTTAATGCATATGCGTAAAGTGTCAGTCCGCACCGGCTAATGAGGGACGACACTTTCCGCCGAAACTGGATTTTTGCTCAGAAGAGACTTTCTTTAAACATAAACGTCGCCGTGGCGTAATGGATATGGTGTCGCCTAGCGACCGGGAGGTAACGGGTTCGATCCCCACTGTGGGAGCGTTCTTTAGATTTCACCCATAGACACCAAGTACTGGTTCTGGTCCCAGAAAACGGACTCGAGAGCGTTTCAAATAAGCCGAAGGCTTTCTATGCAATCGAGCTAAAAGAAAAAGGTTTAAACTAAACATAAAATACCATAAAAGCGGAAAGTGTCCTCCCTGATAAGCAAGTTCAGACGGCACAGGCTAAAATGGGACGACACTTTACGCACATGCATTAACAGCTTTTCATAGAGCACGGCTCTTTTGATTAAATGACCAAAGAAGACTGGTCTCGTATGCCTTAAGAAAATGCATTTTAGTGTAGATTATGAAATAAATACGTTGTCGTTTATGCTATTTACAAAGAAAAACAGTATAAAAAACAATACAGAACCAACTACAAAAAAATGATATTCATTACCATCTGTTATGCATGTGTGCTCTGACAAATCACAAGCCTGCAAAACGCCAGTTGATGGGCACATCATGTTGTCACACTGATTTCTCTCCTAAACGGTATTTGAAACATTTGTAACGAAATATCCGAGTAAATAATTTTTATTGACACGAATGAAATTATTGTATCCAATATAAGGCAATTAAAAGACGTTTAAATTAGACACTTATTTTATAAAAACACATATAAACACAACCAAGCAAACGATATATATTGTCAGCTATATTTATTGATATATCATAAAACTGGTTAGCATTTGGCTAATAAATTTATTGTAATAAGAGATTCTTACATCACCAGTGATATCAACGCGTTTGACGAACGTTATTGACTGCAACTGGCAGTGTTCACCAGCATCTTCACACACAGCAATGTCTTCGAAATACAGCTCACAGACCATTGCTTTCTGGTTGAAGCCAACCACTTGGCACCACGGTCGCAAGGCACACATGGTGAAACACTCATTCAACGACTTCTTCAGATAAACGACCTTTTCCTGATTGGCCTTTAATTCTGCCCCATTCCAAAAGTTAGTGTACTCCACGGCTGAGGCCCACTGACATATTGTACTAGTTAGTATGGTAAGAACTATAATGCATCGAAATGCCGTCATTGCACAATTTCCATGAGAAGCCCCCGCTTGAACTGCATGAAGCAACTTCTGCGAAGTCTGTGGCAATATTTAAATCACGCGACGCTTTTAGCGTCGTAAAGTTACAATGAATTATTACTATAAAATTTGCGTTTAGCTGCAATGCATTATTAATATATCGATTGCACGTGCAACGTCTGTAGGTCTGAACCGGTAACCAACCGGCATCGATGCCGATCGATAAAGTTGAGACATAGATTCCGTTTACTAGGTCCGTATTCAACAACCTATTTTAAGTCTTCAGACTATGGCTTACATTACGATTGAAACACTTTTAAACTAAACTTTATCTAAAACGCATTTTTGGATAATTTGATTCAACTCATTTTGAGTTGAATCAATGTATCACAAATGCGTATTAAGAACATCGTTTGTTTTTCGAATTAACGGCATCTGGGTGGTTCAAATCTATATTATTGCTTAAATATACGCCGTTCGTCATGGAGTTCAATACAATTAAAATTGCCGTTTCTATAAGATTTCAAGGTATAATAAAGCGCAATAGTCCACAAATTTAATAAATGATAAACTATTCATTGCATAACGGTAGCAAATACAATGTTGAAACACAAAATGTACTTTTATATTTGTTACTTTTTTAATTTAAAGGTACAACAAACCAGTCAGCAGGATTGTTTCATGATTCTGATACATAGATTCAGACCTTTGCTAATTAACATACCCAATGGTTACTCATACAATAGATACAGACAGGCTGCACGTTCAATCTCGTTCTAAGAGTAATATCACTCTTATTAAGTCTAGAGCATAGCTTTTATTAAAATGATATCAAATATATAACCCTTATGTTGTTATTGAGTCATTTGACTATATCATACCGAACAAATACTGTAATTTGGATAGCGCATCTGGCGAACAACCGAATTTCACAAGAACATCAAGGGCTCAGCAATGTTGGTTGTTATTAATATATGTTAATATGCTTATACGATTTCTTCGTAACAACTTTGTATTTTCCACCCACAAACTGGTTTTATTACTTTAGACTATTGTGGCATATACTAATTATGCAAGCGGGTATCTTAAATTTATAAACAGCTATAAAACAAAAAAAAGATAACTGAATTCATACTACTGCACACTCTCTTTTTGGCAAAAGTTTGAACATGAAAGTTTGTTTTATAGTTTTCTATTCAGAATTGAACAGACGTATGCATTGGAACTAATAGATCTGTCTGGGGAAAAGGACTTAAAAGTACAGAATGCAATATTCATGCGCTAAAAGTGCTAAAAGCTATCGGTAGCGCAGTTCGATATCTCTATCTGCAAATGCACTGAATTATTTAAAATGCATTTGCAATCACGGATATCGTTTTGTAACATGAACGTCAGTTTGTTGAGATCAATATGCTAAACATCCATAGCTTATCAAAAATATCTTCAAAGTATTAACCACGTACTTATAGGAAATCACGATTTATAAGTTACAGAAATACTGATATACACAGACACTTTGAAATACTGCCCGCGTTTCTTAAGCAAAAATGTTTATGTATTTGCTTAAACAAAAAATCATGCAAATTCATTTAATAAGGTGTTTGCATTCATATTTACACAAATGCGTTATTCTGAAAATAGTAACATTCAGAAATGAAATAAATTAATTCGAAATAAATTCAAAATGGCTAAAAAATTGGAATGTAAACCAGTAAGAAAATAATACACGTGCAAGAATGTGTCATTTATATATACTATATTTGCAATGAATAAACAATTAAATGTATTGTGAGTCTCTCTTTTCATTGTTGACATACGACTTCGTATCATCTCAATTCATAACGCAGCGAGAATGGCGACAAAATTGCCCAAATACTCCTCTAGGTGCTGATCCGAACAAAGTAGCTTTGAACACGTTTTCCATAAAGTCGATACAACTTAAATAAAACTTATTATTTACATTTATATTGAACTTGTTGACAACCGCATTAATAAAAAATATGATACTTTTATAGATTGACTGTGTTACGTTATGCATCAGATTTCAGTTGGTAAATAAAAAAACACCTGCATAGAGAATTCACTATACAGGGATCTGTGTTCGAAACGTAGCTCGTATTCTATCTTTCCTATCATTTTCTGCCTAGTCCGTCTGAACAAAAAGATGTCAGATAAAAAACAGCAATAGAACATCAAATGACGACAATATATTAAGGGCGTGTTTGCTGTATCAAAAGTTTAGAGTACACGAACCTGTTTTAAGATGTTATGTTATATATTTATTATTAATGCTAGTATAAAAATAGGATAAAATATTTTGCAAAATATAAACCTAAACAAATAATGCAAGACTAAGCTTTATTTTACGACATTTGTTGCAAGTCCATGGCGACGACCTCATCATATATATCAAATGCGATAAATGTTCTTTTTAATAAAGCCTCGACGAAATGACAGACAAATGCCCAGCAAACTAGCCGATGCGCTTCCTTTCCTGGTGTTTACTCAAACAAATAATTTTTAATAGAAACACAGCAATGCTGACCTCCCTCCAATTATAACAAAACATTACCATTCTTTTAATTGTAATAAATGACTTCAAGGGAAGTAAATCTATATTACAAGAAGGAACTCGTCATGATTTCCTACGCCTATTCGTCACTCGGTAGAACACCGCAAATACATATTGTATCTTTATTTAGCGTGGTTTTAATTTATAACGCATACATTATCATTTACGTTGTAAAAATAGCGTAAAACTGTCGTTTCCTATAGACGAGGTTAATTTGCATTTAGATGGGATGAACCGCAGCGTTTTTTTTAATATCGACAGTATTTTGATCCGTTTAGGCCAACTTTCGAGATTTAATGGCAAGGATGACACACTATCGTGGGAATAGCCAAACTTGACCATCATATACTATTATTAAGTCAATAAATAAAATGTTACATGTGTTAACAGTTTGCCTAACGTGTTTAGTACATCAATCTCAGCCTAACAGACGTGTCTTATATCAGACATTTAACTAAGTTGTATTAGATTAAAGAACACGAGTTAACTGGAAAGTTGAGTCATGGTTATGGTTGAATATTAAAATACACATTATGTTAAGTGACATAGAAGACATCATTGTAGCGTGGATGAGTGACAATAATACTCGACATTGGAATGTCGGGCTTAAGTTTACCAAGCAGCAGAAAACTTGTTCAAATCATGCTTGAATTAAACAAAACAAGGTTCTCTTCGTAGTGGACCCAATGCTTGGGCTTACATCGTCAAGTCTGCAAGCTGATATGCTCGAAAGACATCAATATGAAGATTATTTGAATATTTTGTACAATCCCTAAACTGATACCAACCTGCAAGTTCCAAATGCTACTACTTCCAATCAGTCACCGACAACTGCTATTACTACCAACCAGCCACCGCCAACTAATTCCTCCAACGAGCCACTGCCAACTGCTACTACTACCAACCGGCAACCACAAACTACTACCACCAACCAGCCACCGCCGACTGCTATTACTACCAAACAGCCAATACCATCTGCTTCGGCCAACCAGATTTGCCAACAGCACACAATACCAACAAATCACCAATAACTACTATCACCAACCAGCAATTACCCACATTTACTATAACCAAAGAGTACTGCTACTATTACCAAACAGGTGCCAACTTCTACTATTAACAACCAGCTATCACCAACTACTACCATCAACCAGCCACTGCCGACTACAACTACTTCCAACCAGCTACCACGAACTACAGGCACCCACCAGCAACCGCAAGCTACCCATGCCAACTATCACTGCTTCTGTCAATCAGCTACTACCAACTACTTCACTATGAGATCAGCGATATCATGATATCTAAGAACAAGTTTCTGAATAAATTAATGTTTAATGTTAGTCGTATTATTTGTATTAAGAAGTTTTTTTTAAATAATTTAAAATCTTATGCCGTTTCATGAATTTCATGAAATGATTGAAGAAAGTTTACAGTTATTTAGTGAAATTCCTGAAGAAATCGGGAAATGTTAACGAAATCCCGAATCGTTTAGAAATTTCGTGAATTTCCTTGTTTAACAGATTTACTGGTATATATAC
>NC_068360.1:67324702-67334702 GCF_020536995.1 Dreissena polymorpha
ATATTGCTATATTAGCCTTACAAAGCTTATGATGTGTAATGTAAAAGAAACAACTAGTTACACACGTGTAGTAAATAGTATTGAGCATTTGTAATAAATGCTCATTAGCTTTGAAGGAGAAATTTTGTGTCTGGATGAGTAGAAAGTAAATCAAAAACAATCAAATAGTACAAGATTCGAGCAATTGATACAAAGTTACAAATGAACGCCCGTTAGAGAATCCTTTGTTTAGGAAAGGGGTAAATATTGTTGAAATATAAGAATAATGAAATTCTAAATAGCAATACCAAAACTTCAGAAAATATAATATAATGAAACTCCTGATTCATTATAAAGAGAGAAATTCCTTTTAAAAAAGTTTTTTGTTGGAGGAAGGTGACCAATTGTTTATACAATACAGTAGCATATTCAAGATAAACCGCTTGGAACTGTCAATTAACAGAATGGGAATTGAAACCAGTTGAAAGGCGCCGATTTAAACACGTTGATAATCGACAGAATGACATGGATGGTATGTTGAACAACATGGATCTTGGGTTTAACAACATGGATATTAAGTTCAACAGCAGGTATCATTGCTTTAACAACATGGATCTTAGATTTAACAACATTTGTGTTGGGTTTAACATTCTAGGTAATTATTAATTATAACACTAAATTCTACTTCTGCTAATTCGCAGTAATCCATTATGCACAAAGGAATGTTATTGTTTACTCCTTTCAACTTCATCAACGCCCTTACTTTGAACCCGTAAATACATTGATTATATTATGTGTAGGCATATCCTTTTCAACGGGCTTTCAATTACAATGAACACTTAATATTTGTATTTTATTATTTTCGTCTCGATTGCTCGCGTGTGGATTCGCGCGCACGTCACAGTTTAGATATAACTTAATATCTTTAATATCGCGTTCAATTACTACTAATTGTTTGACATGGTCCTTAACAACATTTGCTGAAATATGCACGAACCTTCAGTAAGCAATGTCCATCCAACAAAGTTGAAAGAAGATGGGTACACATGTTGTCAAAGCCCAATTATAAAGACCTGCACAAAAGCAAGCCGATATTGTCATTATTAGTGCTACCATTACAATTATTAAAAACATTATTGTTTTCAAATTCCTATATCATGGTAATATTTATACAATAAAGTCAATTATTTATAATATCTGGTTTATATCTAGTTCTTTACATTACTTTACTCCCCTATTTGGTTTCGTGTACCATAAATGATCTGAAGAAGTTGAAAATGTTGGTAATAAAAACGTTGTTTACCTAATTGCATTCCAGTGGAATTCGTAAGTATGTCTGTTAATAAACACCAAGATATACATAAGAGCTATTGTACTTCAATGTCATTTAATTTAATCAAATAACAGTTCTTAATACATATACATAATTAAATATCAACATTTATAATATAAAACAACCTTTTCAAAATATGTCAGTCACGTGAACACAATAAGAACAAGTTTTTTTTGAATTTTCAATTTAGCATTTTTGGTACACAATTTTCTTAACAAACCAATCATTACATTTTTTCGTTTTGAAATTGCCGTTATAAGGTGACTAACCATATACAACAATAACTTTCAAAAGTCCACGCATGCGTGACTCATCAGTCGTCATTATTTACCTAATTGCGTTCCATTTAATGTGGCTTGTGTCTGTGTGACTTCTATAAAAAAAAACAGCACCATATACATAAGGACACTTGTTCTTCAGTGTCATTAAATTGACTAACATGTAAGCACTTGATTCAATGCCAGGTGTATTCTATACTTTATATAAGCAATCTTCGTAGTTTCGCAAAATATAACGACAACAACAGAACTCTCCAAATTATTAATTCGTTTCGCGTTGCAACGTTTTATAAATTTCGGGTTTTTAAATCGTCTAATGGTGCATATAATGGCTATTTTAGAGCATGGTACATGTTCAGCATTACTGTTTCCTCACAAATATCATAACTAAAACGAAAATATGCGAATCTGAAACAACTTTTGTCAATGTTGTCAATTTATCCAAACGTGAACAGGCCCCTTTAAAGATTCAATATAAATATAAAATTATGTACCTTTAAAACTAATTTGTATCATAAGAACATGAAAGGAGATTTGTTGTACAAATTCAATGTGAACCTACTGTATCTCGTGATGTTTTAACAAAAAAACATTTTTGTCACATTGGCGCAATAGACTGAATAACTATATTAAACAATTTGAGTTTAAACATTCCGCATGTCTTCCAACAAGTATGCGTGCCTCTTCATTCCTCTATGGATCTATTATCCTGCATCTTTCATGCAAGCATTCACGTATAACAACGTTCTTTGGGCTATAAAATCATTTTTCTGTATTGTTTAACGCAAACTTTGATTTGCCTCTTTGTTTTTAAATGCTTGACGTTTAATTTGTTACGATCTAAGAGTTGAAAATAAAATGGTATTGTCTATATAAATTACTCACTAATTTAAACAGTCTGCACTGCAATTGTCAAGATTTGATTTTGGCTTTAAGAACAACTTGTTTTATATCAAACATGGGTAGACACTATTAATACTTATTAACACACTGACTATATGCCATACTGTTTATGGTTATTCGAATCAGTTAAAAACACACAAAATATAATACTATCAAACTTATCTTGTATAATGATAGCAATAAATAATCTGCCAAACATAATTTATAGGTGACTTAGTTGTGAAGCAGAAACTATTAACCGGTGATTTTCCTAAGCCACAAAAAGAAACGTTTAAAAAGCACGTCATAGGTGAAAACTACATGCATCTGGGTTATTATAAAACTATAATGGCTAATTTGAATTTCATAACTTGCGTAACTATTACTAAATTAATTTCCAAAATAAGCATTTAAATATTTCGCAACCGGCCGTGACGTATTCGATAGGGCATTTACTTGTAAAGAACAGTTACACAATCTAAGATTAAATATTCTATGTATTGCAACAAATGGCAACGATGTAAGTGTAAACGGACATTATAGGATATAAGTTCGCATTGTTTTAAACATGTTAACAGATCAGAGATAAATACTGAAATTGATATATGCAAGTATGAATTCGTGATGTCATATATCATTAAAGTGTTTTTACAGGATTTGTCCTCCGTCTCTCCATAGTTGGTCATTTACGTAGAATTTGTTAGACACTATTCGGTCATTTCGTTCGATCCTAGTTGTTTATTATTGAAATAAAATAATTTCGTCAACATATTAAATTAAAATATATGAAAACATTATAATAGCTATTGTAAAGTGTGCAAAAGGACAACTTACATTATTATATTAATTGCAAATCAAAAGAGAATAAAAACAAGAGATTTGAAAACTTTTTTAATTGTTTTGGCATGCACTCATCTTTGTGAAATTAAACTGGCCAAATAAAACTTGCTTAGTCTGATACGGCGTTGAACTATGTTTGCATAGACAATAAATATAAGTATGTTTGACACATGATCGATTATAAACTAAGCGGACGAAAACCGATAAGAAATTTTGCAGCGCGCATCATTCCAAAGGAATTTAATAATATTTTCGTCCGATTCACTTAATATTACGTTAACGCATACATGTTTAAGCTATATATAAATTAGACGAACTGCAATAGTAACCATACGTTTGAATCGTAGATTTAAGCTTTTACAGTATGCACATTCTTATATATAATGACACTAATGTTTCATCGGCTTGTTTACCAATTTCTAAAGAAATTAATGTATAAGTTTTACTCCATAAGACGAAAATATTGTTCACCGAATATTATGTGTACATAACTTAAAATTTAATACTAAATTCACGATAAAGGCGTTAAAGTAGTATTACCAGGTGCAGTAGGGGCTTCTGCAGAAGGTGCTGGTTTCGGCGTAAGTGGTTCTTAAAACAAAAACATATTCATGTGTTTATAGTCTTATCCTGGGCGATCAATAAATCTCTATATTAAGTATAATTAAAAAAAAAAAGACAACAACAAACCAATAAATTTAAATTAATCCTTATTCATGTTGTTCGTTAATTAATGTTTCATACACATTATATTACTTTCAATCTAATAATAAACTTGCAAACATCAAATGGTTTTCATATGTTCGAAATATCCGCAACATGAATTAAGTGTTGGTTGTGTTTACACACCATTAAAAAAATGACGAATATTCGACCTTTTTCCGTGTTAATATGTATCCGCTTTGAAACAGTCATTATAAATGTTGTTTTTTTAGCGAGGCTGTTTTCGGAGAAAACCCGAGCTATTGTCATAGCCAGCTCGCCCGCCGTTCAACGTCCACCGTCCGCCGTAGGCGTCGTGCTTAAACCTTAACATTGGCTCTAAAATCAAAGTGCTTCCACCTAAAACTTTGAAACTTCATATGTAGATGCACCTTGATGAGTTCTACACGCCACACCCATTTTTGGGTCACTAAGTCAAAAATCAAGGTCACTGTGACCTCTAATATAAAACTTTAACAAAAACCTTAACATTGCGTCTAAAATCAAAGTGCTTCCACCTACAACTTTGAAACTTCATATGTAGATGCACCTTGATGAGTTCTACACGCCACACCCATTTTGGGTCACTAGGTCAAAGGTCAAGGTCACTGTGACCTCTAAAAAAGAAAAAAAATCTGACAAGCTTTCGCAGCCGAGCGCGGCACCCGTAATGCGGTGCTCTAGTTTACGTTTACATTCATGTTTGTAATGCACGTTTATATTTCTTGTTTTGAACTGTTTTGATATGTGTCATCCATGCTTCAATCATTCGATGTACACTCGTCTGTAACTGTCACTTTACTTTGTTTGAATTTCTTGAGACATTGTTTTCATTTATAAAATCCTTTTACTTCTACTTTTTATATTACGAAATAGCCGGGCCTTAAGATTTTGAGTCGCAACATGGTAATTACCTGCTTTTTGGACGCATTGACACGTGGACTCTTTCTTGCTTTCCTTTGAACAACAGTACTCGCCGGCAAGTGTCTCATCGAATGTTATTATTGTGAGAGTGACCTGTGTAGGGTCGGCATTTGAAGACATGTTGTAAAAGCCTCTAAATGACTGCCCAACTGAGCAATCGAACACGCTTATACCTCTACACTGGCCTATCAAAGTTCACTATTTGTCACATGTGACTGATGCTAATTCTTGTGCACTCCACTTAAACAGAAACATAAACAGCTTATGTGCGATCCCTACTTCAACCTTTTGACAGTTGTCTGAAACAAAGTTTGTAAAATGTTTATTTTCAATTTAACTAAATAACAAAATTATCAATATGATATTGTAAAGGCAGAATTTGCATTTATACTACAAAAAAACAACAAACACTTCTTCTTTACTTCCACATCTACAACTTCTTCATCAACAACAACTATTACCTGATGCCTTATATAAATGATAATTAATTATTTTTTGGTATTTTCTCGCCGGAAAAAGAAATGTTGCAATGTTTTAAACTCTTACCGGTGAATATTTCGAATTATTACCTGATGTCTTATATAAATGATAATTAATTATTTTTTGCTATTTCCTCGTCGAAAAAGAAATTTGCAGTGTTTTAAACTGTTACCGGTGAATATCGAACTGTTGACCGGTCAACAGTTTGAACTGTTGCCCGCTGGAATAATGACGTCATTTCGTCGAAAAAATGACGTCATTTTACAGTTAAACAGTCAAAATTATTTATTTTATCGATTAATGTTGTGTGTAAATAAAAATTTAGTTTGCTGTTATTTGTATGTTGGAAATTTGATCAGGTAATAAAACACTTATTTCATGGATGCTTGGTGAACAGTCAAAACTGTTGTCCCTCGGTATCAGGGCTGACATTTGGAACTGTTGCCCTCGGCCTATCGGCCTCGGGCAACAGTACCAAAGTCATCCCTGATACCTTGGGAAACAGTTTTGACTGTTCACCAAGCATCCATGAAATAAGTGTATACTGTTGACCGGTCAATAGTTTGAACTGTTGCCCGCTGGAATAATGACTTCATTTCATAGAAAAAATGACGTCATTTCACAGTTTAACAGTGAAAATTATCTATATCAACGATCGTTGTGTTTAAATAAAAATTTAATTTGCTCTTTTTTCTATGTTTGATATTTGATCAGGCAATAAAACACTTATTTCATGGATGCTTGGTGAACAGTCAAAACTGTTGTTCCTCGGTATATGGTCCAAAGTCATCCCTGATACTTGAAACGACAAACATAATTATGATTTTATCTACTTTTTATCTGCTCTAAATACAAGGAAGTTGAGATCATCTGCTTGCTCCGTTTAGACTGGGAAACATAGGCATAATAATGCGCAAAATAATATTACATATAATCAAAGTGAGAGGGTAAACCCATTTATTACCATAATAAGTCCTATACAATCTACAGAGATGAGTTTATAGCGTACAATATTTGTTTAATCAAAAAACAGTGTTAGTTGGTTAATAACATCTATACTTTTTGCTTATTCTTGAACGTTTGACGTTATCAAGAAAGTTTAATCGTGAATGTTATTAAGGAGTAATACAACGTAATATTTTGTATTTTTAAATAGTCATAAACTTTCAATAAACATTAACATTCTGATGCGTCGCGTGATACAAAATAAACCGCGTCATAACGCAAACGTTTTGAAGCGCTGTTAAATGAAATTCTTTCTAAATTTGAATGCATGTATATAGTTTCAGACGGCCACATAAAAACAAACACGTAACTAATATATTAAGGTACATGAATGCAAATTACTTATGTTTTAATAACTTTAAATAAACAGTAATGCTATGAACAAAAGTCATGTATTACACTTGCGTCATTTTTATTAGATATGTATTAATGTCAATAAGTATATTGACTAAATGATAAACTAATTAAAAAAATTTAAAAATCAAGAAGAAAATGAAGCGATAAGCATACTATTTTACCTGTACTGTCTGTCAAAACAAGAACAACACACAAACATATTAATATAACCACAAACAGATGTTCCGCCATGTTTAATCATTTTATAGCATTTCTTTAATAAAATATAATGTCCCTTCACAAATACGTCAAATGATATATATCACAATTTCATGATTGGTATGAAATGGAAAATTATTACTAAGCACCTTTTAAGAAATGCACAACAAAACGTTTGCAGAATTCTGTGGTTATGCTCACCCAAAACATACGAACGAAAACAAAACTTTTTTTGATGCTTAATTAGTAATGGTAATATGTGCATTGTGTGATCATTATGTCCCCCACCCATATAGTGGGGGACATATTGTTTTTGCCCTGTCTGTTGGTTGGTGTGTTTGTTTGCCCCAACTTTAACATTTTGCTATAACTTTGGCAATATTGAAGATAGCAACTTCATATTTGGCATGCATGTGTTTCTCATGTAGCTGCATATTTTGAGTGGTAAAAGGTCAAGGTCATCCTTCAAGGTCAAAGGTCAAATATTTAGCTTCAAAGCGGCGCAGAAGGGGACATAGTGTTTCTGACAAAACATATCTTGTTTAATATAGAACGATCGGCAAATGCGAACATACACCAAATATAAATAAAACGAAAAAATGGTGATAAAAAGAAACAACAAAATATATAATTAAAGTACACACCATAAAAAGAGCAAGACAAATAATGATAAGAAAAAAGTATAATGACTTAATGATAAAATGATTAAAAAAAAAAAATAATCAAGAAGACAAAGAGCGATTAACATACTATTTTACCTGTACTTTCTGTCAAAACAAGGCCAACACATGAAAATATTAATACAACCACACACAGATGTTGAATTTTAAAGCAGCACGCAGTTATTTTTTCTTCGATTGAATACCCTGTAGCGTTTAAACAACTCATACAATCTCTTATGATTTCAGATAGACTCCTGTTACGTATTATATCACCTGATCATTTTTTATCAGTAAGTTATTGGGATTCCACGTACTTTTTTCAATATTGAGTCATGATCATGAAGTGGGTAGGGTGACAAGTAATTTTCGAAATATGTCTCGATAATTCACGTGTGGACAAATTACTAAATTGCAAACTACAAGTTCGGTTATAATTGCAAATCAGAGCTAATCAGACAAGAGCTTTAACTCTAGCCAGTTGCGTTGAGTCCGAAAAAACGGAGAATTTCATTAGAAATAGTCATTTTATTGGAATATTGGAGGACAACCAATTGCCGGACAACGACTACTACTCACTACCAGGACGAAATCCTGTTATACCAAACAAGAAATCTTGCATCCTTTTTCTAAGCTAAATTTTACTATTTTGTATAACCGGATTTTACCAAAGCAGGTTCGTTGTTCGACATACCATCGATCTAAAAAAGCACATTAAACATTATACCCTTGAAAACACATGTATTTACTGAATATTCTACATTTAATTTCGACTAGACTGTCTTGTTGCCCGGTTTGGACTTGTGGACATGGTTCCCGTACTCATCGTGTTGATCACAACTTCGATTCAACAGGCCGTCGAGCAAATTGTGCCTTTTAGGACAACCTACTAGCAAACAGTTAATGTCACAAAGGCTAACTTTAAAATTACATGCCCAACTGAGGCTAACTTTAAATTTCAAACTGTCACAAAAGGCTTACTTCAAATTTACGGCAACTGAATTTTAATTGTTCAAATTAGACCAAAATTAGCCAGATTGAAGAATGATAGTTTCATCCGTCGCTGACCCTGGGGAGCAGGCATCAATTCCCATTTAAACTATAAGAATACCAACTTAGGTATAAACAAGTTATGTTGTGAGGTCGCTGTCCGCCATAGAGCGCAACGAGTATGCAGACGTTTCTGCAAACTCGGTGCAGTCACCGCAAAAAGGGCTTGAAATGTTAATGAACTTTTGCTGGCGGCGAACCTTAATTGATACTGTTTGCCGGATAAGTTCGGGAATCATTGAACTGTCCAGAGATTTACCCAACACATTTTTCGGGTCCCAGTTTTGAACGCATGCAATGCACCCGCTATCTGCTCAATAAAGACAGAATTTCCAAGGGAGGACAGGTGTACTCCGTCTACAGCGAATAATGATGGAGTAACTTCCCTTAATTTATCATACTTTATATAAAACCCTCATTCAGGTGCATACTTTTGTTTGCTGCGTGACTGTTTATTCTTATCCTAGAAGAGTTCATAGCGACAAGATCATCTGCATAACGCCACGAACTGCGTTGCGAAATTTGGGACCACACAATTTTACACTTGAAACTGAAAGCATCAATTATGAAGTTTATAATAACATCTATAAGACAACGGATGTTTTTTTTAATCCAGACGACCCAAGTGATTACCGCCGCAGTGTAATCTGGTGTCTCGGCAACTTACTTCAATGTCTTTAATTTGCCGACATCATCCAACAGTGACAAACCACCATATAACTGCCGCATTATGTTTGCGTCTGTCAACCCGGATTTACACCTTCCGGCCTCTGTATCGCCGCTACAAAAGCTTGCCTGACTACGGATGAACCAAGGATCGACACTTTGATTGGATCTAAAAAGACTTTGTTTTTGTTACAAAAATGCCATTACTATAACAAAACAGGTAAAGACAAGCCGCAGCTTGCTTTTTATTTATTCCCATCCAGTTTGACATAACATTCAACTGATATGCATGGTATAGTGTGATTCAATAGATGATAATGTTTTGTTACAAGCGGATAAATGACGTAGTTGTTATCGCAGTATCACATGAGTACCATAATAATGTTTCAATAAGTATTGATGTTTTGATTAACGTATTCTTAAAATATTAATTGTTCACAGAGCATTGTATAGTTACGCTTTATTTGAGCATAGATATTTATCCGTTGTATAACGTGATCACAAAATAAAATGTATGATTGGCCATACATTAAAGACACTTTATTTTTGTTTCGACAAATCAACTAAACATAAGTCGCTTCAGAACAAAAAGCGTCCGCGGACGCATTACCCAACAATGCCATTTTATGTTTTTTTAAGTTAGTCGT
>NC_068360.1:67337202-67419702 GCF_020536995.1 Dreissena polymorpha
TACTTCTACTGCTACTACTACTTCTACTATTACTGCTGCTTACAGTACATTTATATTACTTCTCGGCTTAATGCCATAATGTATATAACTATTAAATTGCGTGCTTATATACACTTACACGTTCAGTCCAGAAATTGGGATCAGCTATGATATCATCCTTTTAAATAATCTGTACTTCGAAATAATCTTTAATTTCGGAATCCCGAAAATGAGGTGAATACTCCAAATAGATCATATTGCTACAAAATAAGTGGATGACAAGTTATACATAAAACAAGACTGTTTACGCAGCTATCATTTCTATCTATCATGTCACAAATAACACACTCATCGATTTGAGGCCAAACTGATTACGCAAGTTCAATATTTTATTGATATAGAGTGTTTGAGTCCTTGAAAACCTAAATAATCCTTCAAACATCGATACAATTTGACGTTTGGTTAGTGTATTCTTATCAACTCGAATAATGCAATTGCTCTGCTTCTTTAAAAATACAAAACCAGACTTATACCGAATGATTATTTCAAAATGTGAATTCACCGTTTAAACAGATAAATTTCTTTCTGCCTTGCTCTACATATACAAATTGGTTGTATGTATCGTTATCAAATTGCATTAGAAAAAAATGGAGATTTTGAAGATCTTTCTTTGATGACTTTAAAAAAACAACATTTTGTTGAAAATTGAAAAACAATAATAATACAACACACTACTAATTGAATAGTGATATTGACAAGAGATTAAAATCAACAGAAATTAGCTCATGAAGTGGATATCAATGAAAGCATGCACGTTATATTAAAATGCATAGATATTGATACGAATGTCTCTGAATGTATTAATAAAAATACATTACAAAGAAAACGCAGCGAAACAATACAATAAAACACATATTAAGATGAAAGTTGTCAATGCCTTTTAGCTGTATAAATGAACTAAGGATAATACATGGTAGATCACCCAAAAAACAATTATTTTTGCAAATGTATATTGTTCGTGAGGAAACAGAATAGGAATGATCACAAGTAATTACGCCTAAGAAGCTTTGTCTGTTCTATTTAAAAGCACCTTTGTATAAAACAAAAGCAAATATATATATGATGTATGACTTTGAGTTCTCAATAAAAAAGACAAACACTTGAACATAAATGCTTAGAGAAGGAAAATAAGCCAAAGGCAGCAAAATCCCTAAGTGATGGGCATATTGATGCCCTGACAGTTGCTGTGAGTAAACATAGAATAAAAGTGCGGGACTTATCAAGTGGTGTGTGGTATTAGCGTGTGATTGTTTTAATCGTAAAATATTGAACATAAAAATAGCCACGGTTATGTGGTTTGATACATTTAAATTGCGTAAGTAAATTGTCATTGGTAGAAATGTCAGATAGAAATATTTATAATAAGTATACCTATGCTTATCATATGGTCAAATAATGCATCTACATGTATGCAGTCTGCTTACGGGATATCTCCATTGCATTTTTCGTGAATCCGATCTTGACCTGCAGCGTTACTTTCAATTGAAAATGCACCGAAACAAATTCACATTCGCTGAAACAATACACATCGTTCACCTCTCCACTATTCAATTCAAATGCATTCAGATTCCGCTCTGACAGCGATAGGGAATTAATCTAATCATTTATTAAAAGACACAACTGTTTCATGAGTTTATGCCTTGTTAATATATATTTATTAAACGTTGTTTCTCTTCGCATTCACCAGATATGTATACTATTCATACGATGTGATTTTCTGAAGTGATTGTTATTTCTTAAAAAATATTTACATCGGGTAAATAACAAACAAAAACTATACTATTTTGAATTGAAATCAATGAAAGAATGTTGATTATATCACGAAATAAATCTGTCAATACGAACTTTTAAAATACGTTTTGTTTTTCACTTTAAGGAATGAAAGCGAGAGTTTGCATATAAACCAATATCAATAATTCCGTTTTGTAAGACAATTAAGTAATAATCAAAGTTTTATCATCATACGAGGTTCAAACCATAGAACCACATTAAAACATAACGAAATAATAAAACTTCAAAACCGGACTCGACAATTTTCGTTGTTCTTACTAAGATGCAAGATGAACGCACGATTGATATTTTGTTTTATACTTGAAATCAACATAACAGTTTGAACTAACAAACTTTAAATGCTGATGTAGCATATAAGCACGCGTTTATCGCAACACATGTTGAAGAATTTACAATAAACATACCAATGCAATTGCCAATATGTAAACACGTTAAACTATTAACGAGAAAAGTATCTACGAAATGCGTCGCTTACTATCACAATCAAGGCGTTAGGGTAAAATACAATAAATTTATATAATTTTTTAGTTAATAATATAAGATTGAACGAAATTGCTAAGTAGACAGTGAGCTCATTTTTCATTTTGGGTCGAATTGTGTTTTCAAATGTATTCCGACCTTCATAAATGTATGCCTGTGGGCGGAAAAATACACATGTATGTGCTTAAATGTACATGCAGATATATTGTTTTACTTATTGCCTGTAGGCATTATTTTGTACATGTAGAAATATATATTTAAGGGTTGTATTTATAGATAATTTTGACCCAAACGATATGAAATATGTCTTACTGTGTTACCAATTAAACTTTCGTACAATTCTTAAAATAGTACTTAACATTGCAAATACATGTAGGTCATCTTGTAAGCACTGAATTATCTGTTTACGGTTTATACGTGTAAATGGATTAAATGCAATGCAGTCATTTAAACTTAACAAAAGTCAGTGCAGTATGATAATACATGAACTTGCACATATTGTACGTACACTTGTTTGACACAATTTCATTTTGTTATCACTGAATTATCTGTATACGGTTTATACTTTTAAATTGATTAAATACTATACAGTCATTTAAACTTAACGAAAGTCAATGCAGTATGCAAATAAATGAACTTGCACATGTTGGACACACATAAGATGTATACATTGTTGTTGACGCATAGATATATCAACAATTTTGAATATTTACTTTAATTTTGTTCTGAAGGAGTTCTTGCGGTCGATTTCTGAAAATATAATTAGGAAGTATTAATAAACGTTAAAATATATTCGTCTATCTATCAAAACTAGTCAAGTGTAATAAATCAAAGATATAATAACAAATGGAAAACAAACAGGAAGACAATATTATTATGCATATTTATTTTATGTTTTCCGGTGGTTTATAGAGTAATATCAGTGAATAAAAACTGATAATTCCACTGTTTCAAACAGTGAAAATTGACAGTGAAAATTATCGATAATTTTCACTGTTTACTGTGAAATGATAGACTAAATGACGTCATTATCCCAGCGAAATTTTTAAGTTAAACTCTTTAACAATCTATATAAACTGTGAAAACGTGCATAAAATAAAAAAAAAATTTGTTGAATTCGGTGGAATATCGATTTTAATACACTCGTGATCATAGAAAAAATATATTTTCACGAGTGGCGGTTATGATCACTCGTGAATTAAAATCGATAATCCACCGAATCCAACAAATATCATCTATATCATAACGTTCTCATCAGCTTCCATTCGAGTCTGGATGTTTAGATAAAAACAAAACAAATATACATATCAAGCAAGAATTGTGCCATTGTTTATAAGTTTCAATGTGCGCTCTTTAATAATGCCCGAGTTTTAGCTTAATATTGCACAACATTAAGAGTGACGAATTTTATGAAAATATACGAATATTAAAACCCCAGAACAATTACCAGAAAAGATATACCTGTAAACAAAACCCACTTTTTTATTTAAGGCGTATCATCAAATGCTTTTACAATACAAGACTAGAGAAAACAATACTATTGAAACAATGAACGGTGAATTTACAGTAGTCAGGATTTTAACCGGTTGAAAGGCGCGACCATTCTTACACGGTTTTATTCAAAACAAACATGGCATTTTGGTGTAAAAAAATGGATCTTGGGTTCAATATTGCATGCGAGTAACTAACCATATAGACTTGGTTCTATATTTAAAATAAATATTGATTAACAACTTGTTTCAGTGTGGTTTCAACCTCCATATCAGACAGTGTCATTCTGTCAATAACCTTATATTCTTTATCTTCTTTACAGGTATCTTTTTTTGATAAAGAATTTTACATAACAAAGAACAATAAACGCTATTTGAATGAAAGCCATTTGCCGTTTTTTGTATAGATTTATGATACGTCGAATATCACTTAAATATAAACATGTTCAATACGTAACATTTCAATAGAGTGTGCGATTTAAGTTTACAAAAAATCCAATAAACACACATCATGTTGATAAGCTTTCTAGGTCACAAGTCGTTGATTTACAATTGTGATTAAGCTGTAACGTGCTTTTGGAGGCTGAATTAAAATTGAGTGAGCCGCTTAAAACGACAACGTACTGAACTTTTGTACACGACAGCTACATTGGTGTTCTTAATCTGAAACTTTCGATAAGAGACCGATATATCAAACTAAACAATATTTAGGAAAAACCATTACACTTTCCTGTTTAGAAGCGCAGCGTAAGGTGTCAATACGCCCCGTTATCATAAAAATAGTAGTAGGTGCGCACTTAGTTAAGAAAAGGGTCATCATGATATTAATTATAAGGAAATAAAAATAAAATGAATAAACTTTGACGCATATTTGCACTGTGATGAAATAGGATACATGCTATGCATGTAGCATCATACTTGTTGGTTGCTTTTTATCGATGTTAAATGATTTTATTGAGAATATTTTTTTAACGTTAAAATATATGAATAACAACATTATTTATATTATGAATACTCGTTTCATTTGTAGATTAGTTCATATATATATAGCTGATTGGGTCACCTAAGCAACTTTCATCTCATGCACACAAATCCATCACGACCAAATATTTGACATGGCCCTTTACCACACTTTCTGCAACATGCACTAACATTCAATCCGCAATTTCCATCCACAACTGGTGAACAAGGAAGGGTAAACCTGTTGTCAAGACCTTGATGAATTTAGCAAGACCTGCAAGAAAATAAGCAAACTTGTCATTATTATAGCTGCCATAACAATGATACGATATCAACTGCTTTTATCCAAAATCCGGTTTGTTGATAGTTATACAGTTATGGCTATTATTTAATATTTGGTCAAAATTTGGTTCCTTACATTACCTTATAATTATATTTGTGTTGTTGTTTGAGCTTTGAGTGTACTTCATTTAATATGCAGGTACGTTTTCGGAAGAAGTTGAAATTGTAATAAATAAAAGCATTGTTTACCTAACTGTGCTCCAGTGGAAGTAGCTTGTGTCCGCGCGACTTCTATAAAACAGCAACGTATAAATTAGTGTATAGTATTGTCATTCAATTGAATTAAATATTATCACTTTATATATAATAACGATTAAATATTAAGCTTTAAGGTAAAAATTAACCGTTGTTTGTTTTAGTTCAAACCTATTCAGTTTAAATTGATTGCATATAAAGCCTAAGGCTAATTTGAAACGCTCTCGGGTCCGTTTCCTGGGACTAGCTAGAAGAAGTACTTGGTGTCTATTGGGGATATTTCAAGAACGCTGACACAGTGGGGATCAAACCCGTGACCTCCCGATCGCTAGGCGGAAGCCATATCCACTACTTTATTTGGCGCAATAGGAGAAATGACAATATTATACATTAGTGGTTTACACATTCCGCATGGCTTCAAACAATATGATAAATGAAAATACTATACATTCAGGGTTTACACATTCCGCATGGCTTCTAACAATAGGATAAACGAAAATACTTTACATTAGGGATTTGCACACTCCGCATGGCTTCAAACAATAGAATAAATGAAAATACTATACATTAGGGGTTAACACATTCCGCATGGCTTCAAAAAATAGGATAGATGAAAATACTATACACTAGGGGTTTACACATTTTTCATGGCTTCAAACAATAGGATAAATAAAAATACTATACATTATGGGTTTACACATTCCGCTTGGCTTCAAACAAAAGGATAAATGAAAATACTATAAGTTAGAGGTTTACACATTCAGAAAGGCTTCAAACAATAGGATAAATCAAAATACTATACATTAGGGGTTTACACATTCTGCATGGCTTCAAACGATAGGATAAATAAAAATGCTATTCATTAGTAGTTTACAAAAATAACATATATGAGAATTTTTTTATATCGCAACGAATGACAACACTTTAAGGGTCAACGGACATTATAGGATAAAGCCTCGATATGTTGTAACCATATGTTGCAAGGTTAAAAAGAAAAGTTCAAGTCTGCAATTTGTAATTTGGAATGCCATACGGGGCATGTATTCCGTCCCTCCATAGCCATGTGCATAAGGGTTGTAAGAAATCATACGGTCAGTTTTTCTTATAAAGTTGTTTATAATTGCGAAATAGTATATCGTAAATATATTATGGTAAAATACATACAAATATTGTTATAGCTTTTGTAATGTGCTTAAAAAATAAATAATAATAATAATAATAATAAAATAATGAATGATAATAATAATTAATAATAATAATAATAATAATAATAATAATCATAAAAATTAAATAAGCAAAATAGCAAAATAAAGGCAGATACCTACTTATAGAAACGTTGAACGCTGGAAATTGAATGCTTGGCATTCACCAACTATGTCCATTTTGAATTGTATAATTAAGTTTGCTTGGTCTGATAAGGCATTGTATTTTGTTTGCAAAGATCTATATATGTATTGTTCGTTCTTAAAATTTAAGTATATTTGAAACATGATCGATGATAAACTACTGACATTAAGTTATATTGATAAAATATTTTGAAGCGCGCAAGGATAATTTAATCTTTTGCTCCGATTAGCTTAAGATCACTTTAACGCATACAAGTATTAAGCTGTTAATAAGCAAATAAGAACTAACAAGTAATACAAATTCAATTGAATTGTTAAATTTCAGCCTTTAACAAATTCACATCTAGTATTTATATATATATATATATATATATATATATATATATATATATATATATATATATATATATATATATATATATTATGACATGTCAACTACTGTTTCATCGGCTTTTTTACAAAAATGTAAACACATCAATGTTAAAGTATTACTGCATACGACGAAACTACTGTTTGGCGAATATAATATAACCTCAAATTTAACATTTATTTAACCATAAACGCGTTAAAGCAGTATTACCAGTTCCAGTAGACGCTTCAGTATGAGGTACCGGTTTCGGAGTAAGTGGTTCTAAAATCAAAATCATGTTCACGTTTTTTATAGTCTTATAAAAGGCGTTCAATACATGTCTATATACAAGGATCTTTGTACACAAATAACATCAATAGAATGACCACAAGAAACCAATAACATAAACTAGATTCATTCATTTAGTTTCTTTCAATAGCGACTCATACACTGTTCTTGACTTTCAGTTCATAATAAACTAGCATAACATAAACGGTTATCATATGAAGAGAGGTGCCCATATTATGTTTGAAAAAAAGAATGACGCAAAATAAGAATTGCATCAGTGCCTTAATTTTTAATTAAATGTTCAATAAGAGATACATGACATGTGTAAATAAGCCTTCACCTTTTTGGCCACGATTCAAGAGTCTTGTAAATACTTTTTTGTTCAGTTTCTCCACTTTTTCGTAAGAGCTTTTTTAAGACCTAACACAGAGTAAACGTTGAGCCTTAAGGCGGCGTTTAAGGTTGCTACATATACTTAAGTCAATTTGGCAGCATCCGGGGACTTCGACGGCCATCCATCACGGTCAATACAGTTCACTTTCTCCTTCTTAAGAAACTGGAGGGTTTGTTTAGATGCATGACTTAAGACACTTTCCTGATGGAACACCATTGACTACCGACCTTTTGGAAACCATTCCGGAATGTCATTTCAAAGAAACGACTTGAATATGTTATTGGTATAGAACTTGCTTTTAACTTAAGTTCCTTTGCTGATTAATGGAGTCTTGGTCTTTGCTATAAAAGAGACACAAGTCTGTGGCATGAAACTTTTGGCAAAAGAGTCCCACTCAACGAACTTAACTATGTCGCTTACTGGTTCGCCTGTTAGCAAACATTTTGCAGCTCGTACGACTCACCTAAGTAGAACGTTGCCTCATCAGTAGTAACGAAGTTCTAATATATTTTACCTCTTAACTTCTTTTATAACTGCAATTATCTAGCAATCCTCTTCTTTATGTTTACCATGTTAAGCTGAAGAACTTTGCTTTTTTAAGTTTAGCGAAGAATATTTTATTTGATAATTGTATACACAGTTCCTTAAGAGATGCTTTATATATACGACATCGTACATTAAGTAGGTAGATTAAATTTGGATATCATACGACATGTTATTCTGATTACGTTCGGTGCGGCAACATTTCGACGATATCTGAACTTTAGCTTAGGAAGACCAGCATTGAATTGAATTAATGTTGAATACTCTTGTACGTGTGTTTAGTGTTAAAAAATCTAATAACTTTCCGTTCCAATTCATCACTAATTTTTCGACGCCCCATTTTATAAATGACGAATAGCAATTTTGAAACATGAACATTATGAGTGTACCTGATTGTACCTGATATATTTATTACAATTCACAATTTTCACCGTTTTTATGCGGTACTGTCTTAACTTGTATACAAATTGTGTTAAAATATAATCTTGGCGCATTTCGTACATTCGGAATGTACGTAACAGTGTTGGTTGTGTTGTGGTTATATAAATAATGTTTTTTTATTAGTATTTTACGTTTGCGATCATATGTGTAGCGCAGGTTTATATGTCTTGTTTCTAAAATAATTGAGATAGGACATCGCAAACCCACACTTCAAACACTTATTAAATATACCCTGTTACTGTCAGGCATTTTGTTTCAATTATTTTACGCATATATATAAACGGAAACCTCTAGGTTTTACTTTAGGACAGCTCTAGACATTAAGGTTTACTGCGGTAACATGTTAATTTTACCTGCTTTTTGGATGCACTGGCATGTGGGCTCTTTCTTGCTTTCTTTAGAACAACAGTAATTTCCCGCAAGGTTCTCCTCGAATATTTTAAAAGTCAAAGTAACCTCTGTAAGGTTAGCATTCGAAGACATGGTGTAAAGGCCGCTAAATGGCTGCTCAACTGAACAGTCAAACACGCTTATACCTCTACACTGGCCTATCGTAGTTCCGTATTTATCACACACGACGGATTTTAACCATTTAAATGTATCCCACTTAAATGGAAACAGGAGCTGCTTATTGGCGATCCTCACTTCAACATCATGACAGTTATCTGAAACAAAGTATGTAAAACAAATTTACTTTTAAGTTTAATAAAACATAATCAACATGATACTTTAAACAGCAGCATTTGCAAATATAGCACAACAAAAATAATAACAACAACGACATCAACAACTTCTACTTCTTCGTTTAGTATTACTACTACTACTTCCAATAGTACTACAACTACTACTACGACTAACACTTCTATTACGAGAGGCGCTCAGATTATATTTGAACACAATTAATGAAGCAAAATAAGAATAACAACAGTTCCTTTATTGAAGAAAGTGTTCAATATGAGATCCATGACATGCGTAAATAAGCCTTCACCTTTTTTGCAACGATTCAAGAGCCTTGTTCATTATATTTTCTCCATTCGTCCTTAAGAGCTTTTTAAGACCTATAACAGAGTTAACATTGCGCTTCTGTAGACGGCATTTAAGGATTCCCCATATACCATAGTCCATTTGAGCAGCATCGGGATACTTCGGCATCCATTAGTCACGGTCAAGTTCACTTTCTCCTTCTTAAGAGACTGGAGGGTCTGTTTAGATGTGTGACTTCAGGCACTGTCCTGATGGAACACCATTGACTTCCGACCTTCTGGAAACAGTTTCGGAACGTCATTTTGAAGAAACGGCTTCAATACCTTATTGATATAGAAATTGCTATTAACTTAAGTTTCTTTGTTGATAACGCGAATCTTGGTTTTTCCTCTATAAGAGACACCAGTCCATGCCATGAAACGCTTGGAGAAAGATTCCCCGCTTAACGAACTTAAGCTTGTTGCTAACTTTTCGCCCTTTCTCATGTAGCAAACTTTGCGTCGTCCGTACGACCCACCTAAATAGAACATTGCCCCATCAGAAGTAACAAAGTTCGTCCATCTTCAACCTCTTAACTCCATGTATAACTGCCATGATCTACGTCCCTCCTCTTCTTAATTTGCACCATCCTAAGCTTATGAACTTTTGCATTTGTTTCTAAGTTAAGCTACCAATATTTTTGTGATAATGTTATATACAGTTCATTTAGAGATGCCTAACATAGACGACATATCACGTTGAGTCAGTGGATTAACTTTGTCGATCATACGATTGATTTTTCTGATGACGTTCGGTGTGGCCACATTTCGACGATATCTAAACTTTTGAATAGGAAGGCGAGCATTGATATTTGGCGTTGATGTCCAATACTATCACAAATGTTCCTGATGGAGCCCAAGGAAATCGAATATCCCATTGCTTTCAATTCATTTTGAATACTCCTATATGTGTGTTTATTCTTCAAAAGTCAAACAACTACCCCTTCCACTTTATCACTAATTGTTCGACGCACGATGCTAAAAATGACGAATAATAATGTTGAAACATAAAATTTATGATTGTACATTATAGTAAAAGCAATTTGCAAGTTTTTTTTTCATACGGTACTGTCTAAACGTGTATACAGATTTTGTTCAAATATAAACGGGGCGCCTCTCGTACTAAAATTACTACTTCTACTACTAGTACTACTACTACTACTACTACTACAACAATATATACTACTACTACTACTACTACTACTACTACTACTACTACTACTACTACTACTACTACTACTACTACTACTACTACTACTACTACTACTACTACTACTACTACTACTACTACTACTACTGCTACTACTACTACTACTTCTACTACTTCTACTACTACTACTTCTACTACTACTACTACTACTACTACTACTTCTACTACTACTACTACTACTACTACTACTACTACTACTACTACTACTACTACTACTACTACTACTACTACTTCTACTACTACTACTACTACTACTACTACTACTACTACTACTACTACTACTACTACTACTACTACTACTACTACTACTACTACTACTACTACCATATTTACTACATATACTACTACTACCATATTTACTACATATACTACTACTACTACTACTACTTAGACTACTTATATTACTACTACTACTACTACAACTTCAGTCTACTACTACTACTACAACTACTACTACTACTTAGACTAATTATAATACTAATACTACTACTACTACTTTAGTCTACTACTACTGCTTATACTACTACTAGGAGTACTACTACTACTACTACTATAAATATCACTGCTTTACACCCTTACTACTTCTGCTGCTAATGCTGTTGTTTGTTCTACAGCCAGTAAGTAAAATACTAAAGAAAACGCAAGTGAAAAACCTTATCTGTTGGTATCTTCAACACTCGTTAAACATTCCTACGCACATTTGCCATATGGACATGACGACGGAACTGGGTAATATATGTGAATGGATTCGCGTGTAAGAGTCGAATATGAATAAAATATAAGCCGTAACGTGTAAAATAAATAATTTTCCCACCCGGTTGTTGCTACACAGCAATTCAATAAAAAAAACTATTTGATACAAAGATGTGCTATACTGTATGCGCAAAAGCAACGAAAACAGCAAAACGTTCTTTACAATACTGAGAGTAAGTGCTCATTAATGCATGATGCAAACGTCAAACATGCAACATTTTCATTTCTTTTTAAGACTGTTTGGACTGCAGTGGTGGACATTTATTTAATTAGTTCTTGCTTATGGAGGTACGAACATCGAATAAGAGGTAAGTTTTCTATCGTCTGTAATCACAATCGGGCGATAACAAAGGGCTCGGCAAACTTTCCCGCAGTTTTATATTAAAACGAAATGACAATAAGCTGTTATTTTCTCCATACATTCTCAAGTTAAGGCCATCGAAGAAGCACTTTTATCACATGCGCTAATTATAGGGAACCGATTCGATTCACCAAACTATTATTCTTAAATCATTTGTTTACACACCGATATGATTCGTTAAAATTTGAATTCCAAACGTGTTAAAACAATCGGCTTTGAATGTGATGTTTACAAATATTGATTTTGCAAAAAGAGTCAAATCGATTCGAATCGGTACTTTGTCTCATCGTTGAGGTGAGATAAAGAACAAGCAAATGTCGAACTCTTAAAGGCAATCGTAAAAAGAAGAAGGGGAGGAACAAAAACAAAAAACTTAATTAAAAATCACACACAAGAACTTGCCAAAAATTTTAATAAAATGAGTTTACTCACTAAATGATAAAGGCATACACGAATTTCCAATAATTGATACCGCTAAAAATAGAAACAGGTAAACCTAAACGAAAACAATACTCAACTTTTATTCATAAATAGACTTTTTAATGTATACATTATTCGGTTTTAAAATTTAGTATGATCGTGAAAGTGCGAAAACACACCAAATATAAAAATACGACAAACAAGAAAATGATTCAGATTTAAAAAGAGCAACAACACAATACATATTTAAAATACACACACAAGAAGAAACAAGACAAATAATTATAAACAAATAAATATTCTAATTTGATTGAAAAATAATTTATCAAGACGACAATGAAGCGATTAACATTATAATATTTTACCTGAACTGTCTGTCAAAACAAGGCCAAAACACCATAATATTAATATAACCACAAACGAATGTTCCCGCATGTTGAATTTATATTCAGCACGCATTTATTTGCTCTTCAATTGAATACACTGCAACGTGTAAATGACTCATAAAATCATAAACCCTTGCAGATAGACACTAGTTACGAAAATGTATGATATCACCTGATCATTGTAATCGATAAGTATTTGGAGTTCCTAGAGTCCAAGTACTTCTTTCAAGATAAAGTCACGATTACACAGTGGGTATAGTGATAGTCATTCTCAAACTATGTCTCAATAATTCAAGTATGGACAAATAATAAATTCAGTTGATATTTGAAAACAAAGCTTATCAGACAAGAGCTTTAAATCTAGACAGTTGTGTTAAGTCCAACAAAAATGGTGAATTAGGGATGGTCATATTGTCTGATAAACTAACGGACTCCATAGTCTCATATCTGACTTTGAAATTTAAAATTTTGTGAAACATGGAGTAACAACAGGTCAAACCTCATAATAAATAATTTTGATAATTTCAATTGCCCGAGACCTAAAACAAACAAAAGAGCAAAGCGCGAAAGTGGTGGAATTATTGCTTACTACAAACGTTTTCTTTAAAATCATATAAGTATTGTAGATATTAACTCCAATGGATTATAATGGCTTAAATTACATCATTTGTTCATAGGAACTGAACGGGATTTTTTCTTTTGTTGTAGCTATATCCCACCTGAAGACTCTACTGTTTATACAAGTGTCTCTTCACCTTTATATAACTGTGATTTGTTTCACAAATCAATATCAGAAAGTACTGTACTGTTGGCGACTTTATCTCAGTAGGGGATTTAAATAGTAGGGTTGGCCTTAAATCAGATGTAATTGAAGATTGTAATTGAGGCGATTTATTGATCTTCCCGATTTTGATGAATCTTTTGAATTACCAGCTCATGTCAGCTCCGATAACATTGTTAACGGTTTTGGTAATAAATTACTACAGTGCTGCAAAGAGAATTCAATCTGTATTGTTAATGGAAGACTAGATAATGAGAATTACACGTATTCTGATCCTACTGGCAATGGTTCAAGTGTCGTTGATTATGTAATTACAAATGCAAGACTATTTAGCATAATCAGCTCATTTGTCGTGCACGATTTAACTTTCTGATCACTGTCCCTTTGAATTTGAACTAAATTTAGATGCCCAAACTTCTATAAACGATGAAAAAAATATTGAAAAGATCATATGGGGTCCTCATAATCCTGATGCGTTTACCAACATTTAAGAAAATAACAGATGTGAATTTGATTCCATTCAAAACAATTTACTCTATGGTCAAATTAATATTAATGCTTGTATAGAATCATTGTCGAAGTTAATTTTTGATATTTCATTTACAATCTACGGCAAAGTGTATAAAAGTACTAAACAAGCAAAAACAAAAACTCTCCATGGTTTAATGATACATGAAAATCATACTAAAATTCATTATTGCATGCGAAGCGGATCTTTTAAGACAATCCTCAGGAAAACAATAGAATTTATTTCTTACAACAAATATGCTCAACAAAAACGTTATGCTAAATATAAATATTACAATAAAAAAAAACATAAATTATCATAAATATGTGTCAACAATTCGTCATTTTGATGATTAAATTTTTACTATATTTGACTCAGGTATCTATATGTGTATGTATATTTTGGTGATTTAAATCAAATATCATCCTAAGTAACTTTGAATTACACATGTGTTATTATTGAACAATAGACCTGTACTATTAATTAATTCATTGCTAATCATTAAAGGTAATTTAAAACTGTTGTCTCAAGTAAACGATTCGTTATTGATTACATTCATCAAGCAAACAGTGCAATTGTGTATATTAATATGTATTATCAAGCTCTTTGTTCGCGTTTCGTACGAGAGTAGGTGCTTTTGTATACATATTTACGAGCTCAATAAAAATATTAAATATGTCTTACCTTAAACATACTAACTTAATTATCATTCAATGTCTTTAATAAAATACCACTTATTGATGATGCGAATGATCTGCTTATGGAAATGGAGTTTCACATTTTCATTTTAACCTACTTGGCATAAGTTTGTGATATTATGTACAGAAAAGTTGCATGCGTTTATGAAACGAGTTGAAAAGGCGCTCAAATGCAAAAACGTGAGCTTACTGGAGAACACATTTTAATTGACAAACGCATTTTGAAGTCGAATCGTTTGTAGCTACAATAATAAGTATACATTTTTTTATTTGGTGACTCATTTAGTGATCTTAAACCACATTCCTTATCACGTTGTCGCTAAGATCAACACATCCCCGTCCTGGACTTTTTTCTTTCAAATGTTATTAATAAAAAGATATGGAAAAATTGTTATAATTGTTATTATTATTATTATTATTATTATTATTATTAAAAGATGGCGTCCCGATATTTTACGACATATAATATATATATATATATATATATATATATATATATATATATATATATATATATATATATATATATATATATATATATGAAAGGCGTCGCAACATTTTAGGATAGAATTATATGTAAAAGACAGGCGTCGCAACATTTCACGACAGCATTATATATACATACGTCTCGTAATTACAACAATCGCGGCACGCGGCGAATATTTATGCGCATCTTAAACACGGCTAGTGTTTTAAATTTCTCGCACATTATAAAAGTCAATAATTATGTCATTTTAATGACATTTTGCAAACGCAAACAATTTACCGCTTTCAATTAGTAGACGGAAATCGGTAGTAAATATATTATGTTTCGAAATGTCAAAACACTTAAGATCAATGCATAACAAAAGAAAAAAAAACAATATTTGTACAACGAAATTGTGCTTAAACAATTTTTCGACCAGTATGCTAAAAATGCTAACACGTTGTTACATCTGGAATTGGCCACTAGTTTGCCACTTCGGAGCGCGGCGGTTCCTGGTCGACCTACGTACTTCTGGATTCACGTCATCAGCGGATGGTGTATATTTTCCTCGCTTCTGTGGGATGACGTATTTTGTACCGGCTGTAGAGAATTCCTCTAGAACAATATTTGAGGGTTTTCCATCAGTTTGTCTTAGGGGTAAGATAAGATTCCGATGAAGTCTTCGAACACGTCTTGCTCTTGGATCATTCCTTTTAACGTCATAGACGGGAATTTCAGGGTTTGGTTGATCCAAGACAACGTAAGGGTAATTCTCCCATTTGTCTGCTATTTTCTTCATACATTACGTACTAGGACAAGATCGCCGTGTTCAATTTTCGCGGCATGCGCCTTTCGGTTGTATTGTCGTTTATTGACCTTCGCCGTTCTCGTTGCTATTTCCTTAGCCGTTTTGTATGCGTGCGCAAGACGCTCGCGGAGTTTACGTGCATATTCGTTCGATCATCTGGCATTGAGGTCGTCGATATCGAGTCCGAGAAGAATATCTATTGCTAGCCTTGGATGACGACCGAACATTAAATAGTACGGGGAATAGCCTGAACTATCATGAATGGTAGCATTATACGCATGAACCATTGGCCGGACGTGATCCTTCCAGTTACTCTTCTTGTGTTCGTCAAGCGTTCCCAACATTTTAAGTAGTGTATGATTGAATCGCTCGACCATACGATTGCCCATAGCGTGATACGGCGTAGTACGTGAATGATTCAAACCTCCTAGGCGACATAGTTCTGTCATAAGGCTCGACATAAAAAAATTCCCCTTGTCGCTATGGATCCGTTCCGGAAAGCCGTAATTCACAATAAATTTCTCGAACAAAACTCGAGCGGTGGTCTTGGCTGTTTGGTTTATCGTTGGGTAGGCCTGGGCGTATCTTGTAAAATGATCTGCTACAACAAGAATACGTTCGAACCGGCCTTTTGATCGTTCAAGACTTAAATAGTCAACACAGATCATTTCCAACGGTGCTGACGTGGATATCGGGACCAAAGAAGCTGAATATCAGGTGCTGTCGTACGTCGAATACACCTCGGACAACTAGTCACTTTGTCGCGAACAAAAGTATCAATTCCTGGCCAGTAGAACCTCTGCTTGAATAGTGACATAGTTCGATCTCTGCCCTGGTGTCCAAGGTCATCGTGTAATGCCTGAAATACCTCATCTCTAAGTGCAGACGACAATACCAGGTGATGATAATGTTCACCGAAAAGAGTGCCTTTACGGTATAAAACACCATTTCTGAGTTCCAATTTATCCCAGTCTCGTCTATACTTATCTACCACATTTGTGCCCAAAGCCCGCGAAGCTGACGGCCTGGTGCCTTTGTTTACATGATCAATAACAACGGAAATGACTGGATCTTTCGACTGTGCCTGTATCCAGTCCTTAGAACTCAAAGCGTATGACAGTAAAACTTCATCAGGAACTTGTACACCTGCCTGAGCTTCCATTTCTGGTATACTGTCGGGAATTACCGTACTCACAGTGACTGGTAACGATTCCACTGTCGCTGCCACTGATGTTGACAAAGTTTGGAAGGTTGGTGGATCAATGATCAAGCGACTTAAACCATCTGCATCGGCATTGTTCTTCCCTGGTCGATAGCGCGTTGTAAAATCATAATTGGCTAACGCTGCCATCCAGCGTTGACCCGTGGCGTCGAGTTTCGCAGTTGTTGTAACGTATGTAAGTGGGTTATTGTCTGTAACTACCTCGAAAGTTGCACCGTAAAGGTTGTCGTGAAACTTTTCGGTTATGGCCAATTTCACTGCCAAAAATTCAAGTTTATGCGATGGGTAGTGCTTTTCGGCCGGTTTGAGCGATCTACTGGCGAATGCAATGACTCTGTCTTTGTCATCTTGATGCTGGTAAAGCACAGCTCCCAAACCAGAACCTGATGCGTCCGTGTGCAAGGTAAATGGTAGCTTGTAGTTGGCGTAGGCCAATATCGGTGGGTTGACCAACTGTTTTACCAAGGCTTCAAATGCCTCCTGGTGTTCATCTTCCCATTTAAACGGCAATTTCTTTAAAATCTTTTCACTGCGTTTAGTTTTAGTGGGCTGTCCAATAAGTAAATAAATTAATGGTCGAGCAATTTTTGCGAATCTTTTAATAAATCGCCGATAGTATCCAGCGAAGCCCAAAAACTTTCTTACTTCTTTGACACTGGAGGGAACTGGCCAGTTGGCGATTGCTGCAATTTTCGTTGGGTCAGCTTCGATACAATTTTCAGAGACCACGTGACCAAGGAAAAAAGTCTGTGTTTTGAAATATTGGCATTTCGACGGTTTTATTTTCAAATTGTAGGAGGATAAACGTAAAAAACACTGATTTAGTCGACTTATATGGGTACTTACGTCAGATGAAAAAATGATGATGTCATCGAGATATATTAAGCAATCTCGAATGTTCAAGTCACCCATACATCGTTCCATGAGCCTTTGAAAGGTAGCGGGGGCATTGCAAAGACCAAAGGGAAGCCTGTTAGATTCGTAAAAGCCCAGTCCACCGCATTGAAATGCTGTTTTCTCTTTGTCCATTTCCTCTAGTTCGACCTGCCAGTAGCCTGCCTTTAAGTCCAACTTTGAAAAGTATTTGGCTCCAGATAAGAGGTTTAATGTTTCCTCGACCCTGGGTAATGCATAGCTATCCTTCTTTGTTCGTTCATTCAGACGACGAAAGTCTATACAGAAGCGTATGCTGCCGTCTTTTTTCCTTACGATAACACAATTTAAAGACCAAGGGGAATTTGATTCTCGTATGGCTCCTACTTCTAACATATCCTTCAGATGCTCCCGTACTTCATTAACAGTGCTGGTGGTATTCTTCTATACGGTTCTTTGAATGGCTCTTCATTAATAAGATTGATTTTATGTTTCACTGCCTTTGTATAACCCAAATCCAAATCCGACGTTGGGAATATCGAATGTCATTTTTCAAACAAATTGTAAACTTCTGCCTTTTGATCTGGTGTTAATTCTGAATTATCTAGATCGATGCCGTACTTCTTCTTCCTATTTTCATATTGTCGTTTGCTTTTTGTTTCTGAAGCATCCATGTGATTGATATTCGCACTCACAGGTTGACAAATAGGCGCTTCTCTCAGAACTTCAACTTCATTCAATTGACAATGTGTCTGTTTCGCTTTAATTTTTATGGGTCTGGCTGTAAGTGATCGGTTTTGTTGCTGTAACACGGCCCATCTTTGCATTTACGGACATAAAACCAGCTTTCCATATCTAATTTACAGTTGTATTATCAGCCCAAGGTTTGATTTCACGTAGAACATTTTTTCCGAGTAATACATGAGCAGTGCCATGGTATACTTGTACTGGAACTACGAGCAATACAGTTTCTATGGGTTTCTGTGTAAACTTAGTCTGAACATTTGCAAAAATGTATCCTTTATATGGATTTGAACTGCCATTTGCATATTTCAGTTCTTCACCGAATTCGTCCATAGAGTGTAATATCGGCTTCGGCAACAAAGTGTTGTAAAATATTTCGGTAATAGTGCTCTCTTGTGACCCGCTATCAATGAGTGCCGTAGTGTCATGCCCATCTTATTTGATCTTGTTTAAATTCGTTTCACCTATCATTCGCTGTAAAATATCTTCCTTCTTGAGTGTTTTGGAGTTTATGGTATCCTTGTTTGTTCTGCTCTCATCCAACTCCTCGATTAGAGCCTATTCTAGTTTAAATTTTGCGTTCGATTGTTGTTGTTATTCTTTCTGTTACCAGATGCGCCAATGTTCTCTTGGTTTCCTCTGTAGCCATGGGAGAACCTACCATTTCTTGTGCGGTATCCTCCTCGACTTCTGAAGTTAGTGTTGCATCTATAGCCTCTGTATGATTGGCCGCTGTTATTCCATGTTCTGGTGTTCCCTTGATCATTTTGTTTCTGTCTTTCCTGTGTTAGGGTGTTTATTTTCTTCTCCACCTCCTTCATTTGTTCTTTCAGGTCATGCACAATCTTCAAATGATTGTTCATCTGGTGAACATTTACTTGTTTCGGGTGTTCTGGTTCCTTCGCGTTTTTTAGTTCCTGCTCTTCTTTCCTAACCTTTTGCCTCAGTTCTTCGAATGTACAGCCATATTTGTAGAACATTCGTGTAGCGTTTTTTAACTCTGTATTTCCCAAATGTTTCCAAAATCTCGTCTTCAACATCTTTTCTTTTCTGTATTGTTGTAACTCTCCTCTGTCAATGGCCTTTTGTAGTAATTCCTCTAGCCGTATACCCCATGCTGATGTATCTTTATCTTTCTCCTGCTTCGCTTTATAATATTCTTCCATTAAACTTTCACCACTCTTAATGTTTCCAAAATTGCTTTCTAACGTTTTAAGTATCTCCTCAGCTGTTGCTGTTGGTTTAAGTGTGGTAAGTATTTTCCTGGGTTTTCCACCAATAGCAGTTCGTATGGCTTGTCTAAGAATCTCTTTGTGGTAAATGTTGGAAATGAGCATACTTTATACTTCAATTTTCCATTCTTGAAATTGTGCAGGGTCGGAAAATTTCGGAATGTTTGGCTTAATCATGAATGGCATGTGTTCTTGTTTGTCGGTTGTTTTCTTTCTGTGCGGATTTGATGTCTGTTGATGATAACTTGGCTCTATAAGCTCGTCATCCAATGAACATAAGACGCTCTGTTTTTCCAAAAGACTCTGCTCTAAGTTCCGTTTCTGTTGTTTCAGAGCTCGAACCCTTTCTGTATACTGCCTATCTTTTTCTTCTCTCAATCTGTCTCTTTCTTTCAGCTCTTTTATGAGTGCTTTCATTTCAATCGCTTTGGAAATTTCATTCTCCTTTAGCTTCATCAACTCTATCTGTTTCTGGAGATGCTCTATATCATCGTTTCCACTTTCATCATGTATATCTCTTTTCGTAAGCGGATGATCATATGTGTTGTCTTTTCCCCTCTCTCTTTTAATTCTGTCCTCAGAATGAACAAATTGTACAACATCCTCTTTCATAGCTTTCTGTTCCAGCCAATTTAGTTCTATATCTAAAGTGTGTATTGATGCTGAGGAACCATCACTCACACTGTCGAAATGTGTTCTTATTTGATCAACTTGACCATATTCACCCACTGTAATTAGAGACTGTCCACTTTCCGTGTTCTGCTTGTGTCTGATGTCATCAGATCTGCGTTCGCTTATTATTGAAAAAAAACATGCGGTAATCATATCCACATGCTCCTTGCAACACAACAGCATCATCGGTTTCAATGTCATTTACTGTTTCTCTCATTCTATGCAATTCTAGTTCCGATTCTGTCCCTCTCTTCTCTAACGTTCGTGAGTCATGAACTTCCTGTTGCCATCTGGTGACGTGTTCTTCTGTATTTCTCTTTAATTCATTCTTTTTCTGTTTTGCCTCTCTTCGAGTTTTTATAAGTTCCTCTCGTTGTCTTTGAAATTCATTCAACTGGGCCATTTCAATTTCTCTATCACTCTGCTTGATTCGTTCAACCTTTTCTGTTCCCCTTGTTATATCATAATCATTTCTAAGCATTTCCCGTCTATGAAGTATCTTTTCCCTTTCTGTCACACCACCATCCATGTTTCAAAATGTTAATTTCAACAATTCAGACGAGTATACAGTTTTTATATCTGATGCAATGTTTCCGAATATACGAATGCACGTTGTAATAAACACTTTGTGTTGTATCTTTTCGTTTCAAAACACACTGTTCGTAAAACGCTATTGTCTGCAGAAGCGTCTTTTTCACAACACACTGTTATGTTAACGTTTCTTTCACATCCACATATGTAAATTTTCATGCAATCAATGTAACATGCAGATCGATTCACTTAATCACTAAACTAAAATGAATAAACGATCTCAAATTCACAAATAATTGTTCATTCAATATACACTTAACATGCGCACAATAATCACCTTTAATCACTAATATATATGATAATGTATAATCCAATAATTATACCAATTATTTGAATATTAAGTTCAGTTTAAAAATTACTATATATAAAAGCGAATAATTCAAAAGACAGCTGTATATCAACCACCTGAGTACAAGACAGAAATAATTATTTAAAGGGGCCTTTTCACAGATTTTGGCATTTTTTTAACTTATTCATTAAATGCTTTATATCGATAAATGTAAACATTGGATCGTAAAAGCTCCAGTAAAAAATCAAGAATAAAATAAAAAAAAGGAAAAGAACATTGCCCGGAACAGGTTTCGAACCAGTGACCCCTGGAGTCCGGCCAGAGTCCTGAAGTAAAAACGCTTTAGCCTACTGAGCTATTCCGCCGAGTACATACAATTGAAGTATATTATACCTTATATAAGCAATCTTCGTAGTTTCACAAAATTTAACGACTAAAACAGAACTCTCCAAATTATTCAATCGTTTCGCGTTGCAACGCTTTATAATTTTTAGGTTTTAAAATCGTCAAAAGATGCATATAATGGCTATATTAGACCATGGTAAATGTTCAGTATTACTGTTTCCTCACAAATATCATAACTAAAACGAAAATTTGCGAATCTGAAACAACTTTTTTCAATTTTGTCAATTTACCAAAGCGTGAAAAGATCCCTTTAATATCTTTACGAATATAATAACTAAATATTTACCAATTTTACAATTAAAATTTGATTTAAATTTGAAAGAATGCCAAACATATTCAATTGATTGTAATTAAATTATAATATTGTTACAAAAAACACAAAAATCTAAATCACTTTTTCAAAATACTGTAATACATAATCAAAGTATCATACAGTATCTCTATATCAACGATTTACAAACGTGCGCAATTAATTTCCGGTATTTCGCTTTCCGGTCGAACTATATCCGGTTCCGGATCAGAGTTCAAACGGCTGTGCTTCAATGTTTTAATATCGGTATTCGCTACAAATGTTTATCAATAACCCGTCAATCAATTAATACTCGTAAACGCGCACGTTCTCCGTTTTCGATAAACGCCTTTTAAACCTCGATCGGTAACTCGATAACTATCCAATCGCAATATATATAAATTTTACATATTAAACCTGCAAAGATTTACAATATTCCGATTTAAATCAATGTACATGAAATTATTCTCGGTTTGATAAATACGGTATAGTATGGTTTAATACGTGTTATTTAGAAGAGAGATTATGGTAATGGTTTAGCGCGTATAATGCACGGGTTTTGTGTGCATGTTTTAGCGCGAAAGCGCACGAGTTTTTCGTTTTGGGGTATATATGATTTGCACATCTAGTGAGACGCCATTCGAGGGTTGTTTTTGACAGACAAAGTTATGGAGCAAGAAAACGAAAGGGTGATAACCCCGCCCGCCCGCCCTTAATGAACATATTTATGGTTAAATAATTGGTTACATTGCTTTTATGTTTATAATTTTGCAATTATAAAGTCTATATTTAGTATATTTTCAGTTCGGTTTTTAGTCCATGTGAGATGGGATCTTAACACAAACCGATTCCTTTACTGGGAAAGACGATGGGTGTATTTTCATTTAAGTCTGAAGCAGCTAAGTTTTCTTGATTATTTTGACTCATTTTTTACTTAATATTGTGTTTGAATGAGGTTTTTTAAGTTATGGGTGTCATGTTTTTCGAGACTCTCACTTCCTGGAGATAGTACCTCCAGCATATTTATTGAAATATTGGTATGTTTAAATTTCAGTGTTATTATTTTGTGTTGTCTTTCGTTATGAACGTTTAATTTTAAAGACATTCTTATTGTACGATTACTTAATATTTTCATTTTGGTGTGACTGGTTAGATGTTGAAGTCGGTTTAATATAGCTGTTCGTCATATGCATTTATATATTTCTCGGAATACTTATGATTTATCAACATTCTTTTTATGTGCTTTATGGATTTTATGGTTTGAGTGATTTGTTTGTTTTTATGTTGATGTCCGGGGTGTGTGCGGGATGATTTTGATGTTTGTTTGTTATGTTAATTTGCGCAATGAAATTGATAATGTTTTAATTACATTTTTTACTAAATAATACTTAATGTTTACAGTATAATAATAGCTGCTTATTTGTAGATTTCTCTAAAATTAGAGGTTTCGGGAGGTGATGAAGGCACCTAGACACCGGTCTCGAGCCATGGGTCCTCATACGTCCCCCTGCCATTAAAAGATAAAATAAGAAAACAAAAATGGCAGTAGGGTTGCGTATCCCGCTCGCGGTTTTACCTGAATCGTTTATTACTATTGATTATTGTATGGGGTGTACGTGAAGTCATGTACACTTCTCTTGATTGGTGGTGATGGATGAATCTTGCAGATATTAGCAGCTTCTTTGAACAAATTAATGTTTCACAATTGTTAATTTATAATATTTAAGCAAGTTAGCGTGATTGATGGGCATTGTGGGCGTCCTGTGTGCACTTTGGGCATCGGCCGGGATCAGTTTATTCAAACAGTAACTCTTTATTTGAGATATATACATGACGTCTAATTGTTATGAATAAATTTGCATTTTTTCACATGACACACATGTGCATGTGAAGAATTCATAATTACATGCCCTACAGCATTTAAATAGTATCGTTTCAGTTCTTTATACACCTGAACAAAGATGTTACACTGTTTCCAGTCGTCTCGAGGCTCATCAATTGAGCGGTGCCGTTGAGGTCTATATCCATTGCACATACAACACATATGTTGACAGTCCTGTCAAATACAAGCACTCACTCCTATTTTGTCTTTGGTTTATTATTTGTTTGATAATGATAATGATGATGATATGGGTTATAAAGATGATGAGATTTTAATAGTATTTTGAGAATAGAGAATAATAAATTTACTCATAACTATGAGTAAGACAGCTTTCTAATCGAATCGCGCAACCTTGCAAGGATTTTCTATAACCATTCATTTTTTTACAATGAGATTAGCTTGCAACAAATTTCATTGAAAAATAACGCTTCCATCAACGGTCACATTCACCTAATACCCGTGCATTTATCAAATGCACGCGTATAGCTGTTCAGTTTGACCAATAGCCAATAAATGGATAAATGCGGGATTGGAGGGATTACACGGGGTACTACTAGCTACTGGAGATTTAAATCAATCTGGTTCTTGGGTTTTACCTAACAATATAGAGTTATGTGTTTAGTTAACTACACATAATTACTACATTGCAAAACTGTTCAAGTTCAACGGATTAGTGGTCAATGAATGCACGTGATTTTACTCGAATGCAAGGACATAGGTCAGGTTTCATGCAACCTAAATGCTAGTGCAGTGGTTTTCCTTATTTATGGATGAGAAAAAAAACAATTTAAAGTGGTTTAAATATCAGACATAAATACATTGAATGAAATACAACAAAGATAATAAAGCTCACCACACCACCGTCTTATGAATCGATGATCACGAATCAACAAAATGTTCACACACTGTCACAATATTTAATGTCACAACTCCAACTCCAGCGACGAATCCCTGGTTCGGTGTGGATGTAACGTTCTAGATCATGGGGCCCCTTAAAACGTTCTGTACCCGCGGGTTTCTGCAGATCAAGTTTGTTGGTACCGTCCTGAAGATCTGGTATACCAAACGTGCACGACATCCCATTCGAACAAACATCAGACGTTGGGCGCCATTGTCTCCGGCCTACCTACGCCCCTTTAGGCGTCTCGGGTGGAATGACAAATAACTAGAGGTTCTGGTCTTAAATCTGTATTGGTCAGATCATGTAGTAGTAGTAATAATAATAATAATAATAATAATAATAATAATAATAATAATAATAATAATAATAATAATAATAATACAAAAGGCAATCACAGTGCATTATAAAATAGGCGGTATGATGAGCGAGAAACTCTAACATCATTCACATGATAAAATACAAAATACACATACACAATTTGAACAATTATATAGACATTTATTAATAATGTTTACCTGTAGGTTTATTATAAAACCATACAAACATGGATTTGAATGTGCAGATAAAGATGATCTGTACTTTCTGTACGGCCACGATCAGTACGTGTTCGTTGTCTTTGTGTGTCTGACAAAGTGCGGGAAAGAAGCTAAGTAGTGCGGTGAATAGATCTTAGTACTAGTACAAAACGATAGGTTACAAACAACTACATTGGAGTGCTATCTTACATCTTATGTTTCGAACTAAAATCTAAAACCAAATACATACTGAAAGGTAACTAATAAAAAAGGTGTTTTACTATATATGTTTATATAATAAAAGGACATCTTAGTTTTGAACCATATGACATATGTATGATGAAATCATATTAGAGTTTGGATCCATTGTAAAGGTGTGTGATGGTCCTGTGCGGATCTGGAGTGGCATCCCGTAGACCCAGAGAACACCGGAAGTGATTTAGGCATGAGTTTCGAGAGGTGTTGCTTAAGATTATACTGTTCCCTTGAAGTATTACGATATAATAGTACAACGATTACAGGTTGTACCACTGTTTGTTAATGCTCAAGTCTATGATTGCTGAAACGAGGGTTCAAGGGACATTTTCAAAATGAGTATTGTCCAACTTTTTGTCACAGATTCAAAAAATAAATGAACAAATTTCATCAGCGAGCGAAACAACATTTATGCCGGAAACGCATACTGAAAAAAACATTTTTGGTTATGAAAAATAATTACTAATTATAAAATTATAAATCGTTACAAACGCGAAACGTTTTAATAATTTGGACAGTTTTGTTGTTGTCGTTATTGGTATTGTCAGCTTGGTTATCGCAATACGTGGATTGCTTATATAAAGTATGAAGTTATTGTCTGCTTATAGTTTCATGGCTACCAGAGTGGTTCGAGCGCTGGTGATGTTAACTTTTTTCTGTTTTTCTTTTCTTTAATTTTATACTTGTTTTATACTGGATCTCTTTTCTTAAGATCTTAACATTTATCATGTTATAGCATTTTATGAAAAATTCAAAACGTGCCGAAATCTGTGAACACGCTCTTTTAAATTTAGGAATACCTGTCTCAATGTCGATGTATATAATATTAATGTTTGAATCAAGAGATCTAAGAAATACAAAACATACCGCCTTTTAAAAATAATCAGCCGTTTGGCGAAAAGCATAAGGAACTTTGTTTTGTGTACGCTGTATTGTTAAGGTCGCAGTAGCCTGAATGTTTGCCATTGACTAATGTTAATAATAATAATGTGAATAATACTCCCCAGGTTTTCAATAACCAAATTATCGACGGTTGTTGATTTCTTAGTATGTCGCATATGTATGGTATGTCAGTAAAAAATACCGTTATCATTGCATAAAAACATGTTAAGCAACAAAAACAAGAAATTAATGTCAATCGTTTATATGCGCTTCGTCGACTCATACAAGTGTGTCCACATGTGCCGCTTCTTGAACTACAAAATTGCTTATGCGCTCTTCATGACACGTAGGCACTCCTTTAAATATTTTGAATTTTTCACATAGCCGATATGTACATTTCTCTTAATATATCTGAGTCACGTATTCCGGATCGCTTTGGCGATCGGACTCTTAAAAGTAAAGTTAAAACCTATGTATTTAAGCTCGAATCAATCGAAATCCGTTGACTTATGGAAACGCTATTGAGTCCGTTTCCTGGGTAGAAACCGCACTTGGTGTCTTTGGGTTTGACCTACAAAACGCTCTCACTGTGGGTATTGAACACGTAACCCTCATGTCGCTAGTCGGACTTCATATCCATTACGCCACCGAGTCAATAACCTGTGAATGTTTTTTCTTAGTGGTATCTGCGCATGACTACTCGCGCTGCTCGATTTCCGATGATTGCGGGTTGATGACCCTAAAAGTGCGTGCCCCTCTTTTCTATAGTCCGCCCAACACCGTGTCATAGACCATGTTTTCATGAGTCTTTCATATGCGTGCACTTTTGTCTCAAACGACGGTATTTAGACTGCTGAGTCAACACACATGGTCATCTTAGTTCTGCCTGGTATTTCGCTAATGAGTGTTAATTATTCTGTCCATTTGCCAGGTTCACACAGTTCTCCGCAGGTTCGTTGGTTTTTAATATTTGTGGTATAATTTTTTATAAGATGGTCAGATCGCTGTTTATCCAATCGATTCTAAAATCAGAGTGTGCATCGCTTTGTATATTTTCTCCATAGATTCTGACGTATTATTCTTCAATACGTCAATATATTCGAGGATCTCCGCAAAAATACTGGCAACTTATTGAAATTTTAAATTATGAGATCGTCAATTCAATTCTGTTGAGATTGTAGGATTCGTTCCGGAGGTACTTGTATTTGAGACTAAGACGGCTTCTTGAATAGAGCGTCAATCTATTTTACAATATTTTCCAGAAATTGTGGAACCGGATAAGTCCATAATATTCCTTACAAATAAAACGTGTACGATTACAACCTTTTTTTTCAACTTTTCCAACTGAAGTTATTTTTTTTTATTCTTGTAATATAAGGTAAAAGAAGTCTCGAACGCATCGACGTTATATTCGCCGGGTATATCTTCATTTGAGTAGCGTGAATACACATTTTGCAATACAAATTTTACATATTCTACAAAGAGTATTATGGGATCCAACGACTCAGATAAAAAATTATCTTGATCCTCTTTTATTTACAGCATAAGGCCTAAATTAAAAGCATTAATTTAAGTGCCGATTGTCTGTTTAAAAACATTTCTTGTTTGCCAACATGTATGTAAACACACGTACAACACCGTCCAAGAAGCCAATAAATAGAGCTTATCACTAGCGTTAAAAGGGCCTTCTCACATTTTGGTAAATTGACAATATTAAAAAAAATGTTTCAGATTCGCAAATTATTGTTTTTGTTATGATATCTGTGAGGAAATAGTAATACTGAACATTTACCATGCTCTAAAATATCCATTATAGGCATCTTTTGACGATTTGAAAACCTGAAAATTATAAAGCGTTGCAACGCGAAACGAAAGAATAATTTGGAAAGTTCTATTGTTGTCGTTATATTTTGTGAAAGTAAGAGGATTGCTTATATAAAGTAACAAATACATCCCTTCATAGCATGAGCACGGATGGTCGAGTGGTAACTTTAATACATGCCAAAGTATGTGATTAGGCACCTTTAATTCACAGATTTATGATGCAATATTTCATAAGCCTTTAAAACCACTTATCAAGTCCGCAAGTATTGATAAAGATAAGTGGACACATTTATACATCTTATCAATATTTTGTAAATTATTAGCCCTTGAACATCTTTTAATTACTAACATTGAGTACACTCATATTTATAGTTATTTTAATCTATCATTGAAACGTTTATTTGTTGTGATTTTAGGCATAGTAAAACGCTGTTTGTGGGTAATAATAACAAAGTAAAAATATAGAATTGTTTTATAATAACATGTGCATTGCAATTCGAAACATTATTGTTAACTTATAGACAGTTCACAAAAAAAAGTTTGTTGAAAAAGAATGGTATTGATCTTGTGAAAACATAAAGATCGGATAGATACACACATGAGACCGTTGATACTCATTTTATTTAACAATGTTTTGAAAAAAAAAAAACTTTGTGAGACTTATATAACTTGTTCAATGAAAGTACGTAAAATAAGGGAGACCATGTGTATGTTTAAGTATAAAGTATCAAATTACAAAAGTTTATGTAATGTATATCAGTTCTATAAACGGACATGATGACATATACGTGTACTGAAATTAAAGTGTTGGTGTATAAACTTGTTAACGGGTGATGTTTTCACGTGATCTTGGCGCGAACGGTCGAAAGTTTTACAGTGCATTTGCAAATTAAACCATTTTCATTGAAATTATATATCTGGATTTAATGTGAATTTTGCAATATAACAAAATGTGAAAGTTAAACAATGACAAAATCGAAGGATAAGAAAATAAATGACAGAAATAGCAGCGTAAATGAGCCAACCAGTACATAAACAAAGAGTCCCGTCAGGAGATACCGAATCTTTAAATTTCTCAATAAGTGATGTTTTAAATTCAACTAATACAGTGCTTTATGGTGATGATTGTAGTGTATTTCCCAGTGCATCTGACAGTCCAATAGTGGCTGAAAGTAGGGTTGAGGGGATGATCCGGGATCTTATAACCTTTTAAGTATTTTACAAAATGTTAGTGGTCGTCTAGCGGCTATAGAGAAGGAGATGGGTGTAATTGAAAATATTGAAAAGAGAATGGGTGCTTTAGAAAAGATGTCAACAAGCTATGGGTGGCAATTTAGGATAAGATGAAAAAGGTGGACGAGCGCGTGACGCGCGTCGAAGACAAAGTTGACGGTGCTCACATCCATGCGGCGCAGCTGTCGGAGAGAGTGCAGGAATTGGAAAAGGAGATAATACCATGCGTGACAACGTGTCATATCTACAGTCGCATTCCATGCAAAATAACCTTATTTTCACCATGGTAACTGAGCATAACTCGAACAGAAACGAGGCCCCAGAAGTGACCGAAGTTAAACTCCGTCAGCACCTGAAAGTGGCTTTCAAGATCGCCCGTGACGTTGTAGACTAAATTAAATGTGAGACGGTGCACCGCTCACCTGGGTCACCTTTATCAGGCAAAGTGAGAAACATAGTTGCCAAATTCACCTTTATCAAGGACAGGGAAATGGTCCGAAAACTATGGAAGAAATTAGACCGCAATGTCTATAGTGTTCGAACAATTTCTTCAAGTCAAGAATGAAAAATGGACATATAATGGGCAAAATATTGAAATCGGCGATAATTTTAATTATCTCGACACTGTTATTAATGACACTGGAGGCTTCACTTTAAATCAAGAAGATTTGGTTGGAAAACCCCTTAAGGCTATGAATATTTACTTTATAAATGTAAACGGTATGATCCTAGGCCAAAACTATTTTGTCAGTTGTTTGATGCTTTTGTTGTGTCTATTTCTTGTTATGCCTCTGAAATATTGGGTTTTAATAAATCAAAAGAGATCGAACGCATTAATTTAAAATGTTGCAAAAGATTGTTAAATGTAAATATAAACACGTGTAATGCTACAGTATATGTTGAGTTAGGCACATATCCGTTGTATGTAAATAGATATGTACGCATTGTTAAATATTGGTTAAAGATTGTTACCAGTAAAAATATTATTATACAAAATGTGTATATCAAGGCATTGAACGATTGCATTAAATGATGCAAAAATTGGGTTGGAAATGTATAACAGTTGTTAAACGAACACGGATTTTCCAATATTTTGAAACTGCAAATATAGCTAAAAGTAACTCTTTTGTATGTGAATTTAAATTTTTGTGTTTGCTCATACTACCGTTTACTACGTCAAAAAAACATTAAACGTATATATTACATGAACCCATCTGTTGTTAAAAACATTAATTTATTGACATCAAAATGTAAATTTGAAATTATAAATGTATGTAAATATGTAAAAGAAGCTTTAACTATACGAAATGCTATTATTAATACCACTTATTGACATAATAGTTTCGTAAATCAGTCTATGTATCTCTTTTCAGTCAGTTATACTGTGTAAATCAATATATTTTATTTTTTGTAATCTTTGTTAATATTGTATCATATATAATATAGTCAATCACCAGTAATTATTTATCCTTACTGCCTTTAAACTAAGTAAATTACTTTTTTCCAAAATCGTTATTTTTCTCTGCTCCTACTTTGTTTTTAATTTATATATATATATATATATATATATATATATATATATATATATATATTATATACATATATATATATATATATATATATATATATATATATATATATATATATATATATATATATATATATATATATATATATATATATAGAACCGCGCCTTACAGTCTTGTGTTCTCTGTCAATTAATACACGTTAATTTGCCTCTCCGATGTACACAATTGGTGTTCTCGAAGCTTGGAGTAAAGTTTTGACAATTGATAATACGGTCGAAAAGAAACTGTCGTGTTTTATGTAAATGTTAGTTGTGTTTATAAAGAAATAAATCATAGGTGTTTTCGCAGTTTCGACATTATTTTTGATTATGAACCATACTTCTAAGGTACTGTTCTAAACGCATGTGCATGTGCCCAGTTAGTTCGCACGCACTCTGTAGACGGTGACATGTTTATCGAAAGAGATAAGATACACGACGCATGGGGGGGGGTATCCCCTCGATAAATAGACCGATTTTTTAATACTGAGGCATGAATCTAAATTACGAGTACAACGGGATTTATTACCATGGAACTCGATATATATACGATAAGTGATCGTGCTATCGATGGTTTTATAGTATTTAATATGTTACACGAGAATGTTGTAAAACCCACTTTTAAAACCTACTTGACAATGACATACATTTACAGATATTAATAAATCTTAAATTAAAGGCTGTAAGCTAAGATATTTTATAACATTAAAATCCGATGTGTGTAAAAACTTGCAAAAAGTCTTTGTTTAAACATAAAATGAAGTGTAGTGTCTACGTTTAGAATTCTAACTACCTAAATAGGTTTTAACATTTATTGGTACTAACTACACTGATATGTTACACTCGAAAAAGCATCCTTAGTCAATAACATACATATCGCAAGATGTCCTAAGACTTGTTTTTAGGTTTATTGCTTAAGTTACAAAATGTAGATTCAACCTTTACATTTTGTTTTGGTGTAATTCAGGCCTTGAATACATATATTGCTATTTTGTGTATTTCGGTCATAAGGCAATTCACATTATTCCGTACAAGCAACTATTACTCGATATTTAATATTTAGTTGCTACAGGCGCTGATAAACTGATTCACATGTAGGCGTATCGTTCATTCACTGCCAATTAAACATATAATGAACACATTTAAATATATACATGTATTCAAACATTTGCTTTATTTTCAACACATCTACCAATACATACTTTGATTGCTATAAAACTATACCAATCCCATTATATGATAAGAAAAGTATTGCGTACTTGGCAATAAAAATGATGATATATTTCCCGATCGACATACTTATGAGTCGTGTGCACCATACGAAAACGTCTGAACAGTAGGCATGACATACGTATTGTTGATTCTGAGAATGCATATAACCTTTGCTTCATGACCTTCAATGATCAGTTCCTGTGAATGCAGGGCCAAATCTGTCTTCGCTAAAAGAAATACAACGGTAGAAAAGCACGAAACAATTATAATTCAGATGTTAAGCATTTTATGATTTTAATATTTTCAAATAGGAGATTGATTGTTTGGAACTAATGAATGTACTAGTAACAGTCACTAACATATACACTTATACTATCATACAGCTTATTAACACTCTAGCATCATAATTGCTTGTTGAGAAATATTTCAATTGTAAACTTTCTTTTTTTCAGCTTATAAGATACACATATAATTGAAAATATTTCCCTTTTTAAATATATCTGATAACTTAATTAAACCAACCACATAAGTTTGCATTTGTTTCATGAAAGATTTCTGTTCAGCACGTAGATATGCATAATCTGAAGATTGTAAGACCAAAAACTAAGATGCTATTTTTTGTTTCATTATTTTATTGGATAAAGGTTCAGGTAAGGTTTTATATAATCGTGTATAGATTGTTATTATCATCATCTTTCTCATCATAATCTAAAAAAATTGTATGAGAAGAAGTACTAGTTGTAGTAGTTGTGGTACTTGTAGAAGTTGTACTTTGAACGCAATGGATATTCTTTACCAATTATAACGATTTTGTCTGTCGACACACTTTGTATTATGCATTTGGTTTTCTGATTTGCTCGGGGATAGTTCAACAAAACTAATTCAGGGAAAACGCGGAAGTCAAAGCTGCAATATCTTAACTTTAAACAATCTACGATCATTTCACCATTCTATTCAATATAACTGACCAGTTTAAGCTGCTGGTCATACTGTATTTAATACTTTAAAATAATATGTATAAAAGAAGTCAATTGAAGAAACTGATACAGTTTATTAAGGGCTGATATTTTGAATAGACTTATGATCATTTGGAGTATTCAAAAGTAATAAAAGGTAGAACAAATAACTGCCCCATTGGTTTATTTTTTTTATCTTTCTTATGTGTTATCTTTAGGTCAGTGACATACGCTGATCTAATCAAGCTTGAAATAGGTTAACCCGTAAATGTTTGCTTTAAATAATTTAACACGTCCAGTTGCAAAGTTAAAGATTTTTAAACATGTACGTTGTATATTCAATTGTTGTGATACATTACCATTTGTCGTATGGTCGTAGCAAACTATTGTATATTTACCCGTTTGACTTCCCTGTCTGTATTTTTACCCCGTGGATAAGGCGCTAGTGAAGGTGTCCACATTTACCTTTATATGTGAGTATATGTGTATGCATGCTTGCTGGCTTAAGTGAGCGTTTGCGTGTATTCGCAAGTAACTGTTCGAAATGGTGGCGGAGAAGTGTGGGTGTGGGAGGACGGTTGTGTTTTCGTGCGTGTGTGCGTATATGCCGACTGATTTAAAATAGCACATTTGAGACATTTTTGTTTTTATGTCGGTGTAAAGTATAATTTATCAATCCAAAAATATGCATAGTACGATACAAGTTTATTTCGACTCAACATACTAAAAACGCATCGAATATCTAAAAGACCAGCTGAAATAACAGATTGATATACGTGAGATTTGCTTTTTATATAATATAGATATACATTTATATGCAGGTGGCTGCATTCAACAGACTGCTAAGCTAGGACAGCAGAATACACAACTGCCATGGAGCTTCTCATGGGATTTCCAGGATGTGACATTTATACAGTGTAACATATACCAGACTCCGATAGGACAGTGCGCAGCGGTAAATACGCATTCATGTTCAGTATACGTATTATACCTAGGCGTTTACACTATTTATTCTACTGATGACCTGATGTCCGTCACCATCACCATAAGCACGTTCACTGCAACTCTGTCAGGCGATTACAGCTGCTCCAAGACAAATGACAAAGATAGAAAAACGATCTGCTTAAAAACAGGTATGACGACATGAAATGAAGCAAAGTATATTTCGTTTCTGAAATAGTTTTCCGGCGGAAGGCATTATTTGAAGATTATCATAAGTTGAAATATTTATGCGCAAACGTTAAATGCAGCTTGATGATCTCAACGTTGGCGCTGATTCGGACGCAACACTTTATTAATTTGTGTGTTTACAGTTGGTATTTTTAATGTTTATTCAGTGATATTTGTAAGATGCTACCAACTGCAATACTTTTTATATTAAATCATATATTTGACAATTTACCTCAGAAACAACAGCGTTGGCACCAGCCGCGTCGTCAGGTAAATCATAGTCTTTTGAATTAGTTTCCATGCACTTATTTTAATGTTAGGAAAATCTCAATTTTATTTACCAGTGAAATAATTGTTTGGCATCATCTTTGAACCCATTTCATTCTAATATAATTCTATGCATGCTACAAAAGCATCAGTTCTTATGAAGGTTAATAAGTTTTATTTCAGTAAAAAAAATATAGATTTGAAAGACAATTTTAAATTTTGTTTTCAATATTCGAGATATCTTGATGCGAATGGATTGGTAATTGCAGATTTTGTAAAACGTGTATTTCTATTATTTCGTCATTCTGTTAAACTAGTAGCGTATACAATTGAACTTCGAAAAGTTACTAAATAACATAGAGATATATTAATGCACTTCGGTGTCACTTCGGTGTCAACCTTACGGCAATGTTCAACTCTAACGAGCGCTCGCTTTTAGGTAAACACCCATGCGTGTGGCGATGGGACAGACGATTTGATTCAGGAACGCACGTCGGAATTTTCTAAACAATATGTCAACTCCTTACAATATTAATGTAACATCATAACCACTTTTACCATAACCACCAACAAAGCCATCACCATCACCACCAACTTAACCGCCATCATGTCCATCACAATTATCATAGGATAAACATCATAGTATTCACTTATTCAATATAAAGATGATATGTTGTGGTATCACGAAATCAATTTGAATGCAAAATCGGCAAAAGAAAAGTCGTTCACATATAGTTTGCTCAAATTCAGTTTTTAACGGAGCATCCCGCATAGTACGGACTCCGTATAAATGGAATTAACATAACAATACATTGTTAAATAATTTGATTTACATTTGTACATCAAATTATTTCTTGAAAACAGATTACGTCAGACATTTAGTTTATTTATTATGAAGATGATGAAGTTGTTGTTTTAATGGTTAATGATTATCATGTGTTGTCTACACTTATCATGATGAACTAAATATTACGATCGTGATGGATGATTGTAATAATCCATTTGAAAAGGAAGATGTTGATGATGGTGATATTAACGATGAACCAAAAGTGCTGTGAATCAGAGTGCATAACGCTTCGTAGGAACATACACATATAAAAGTCATCAGTTCGAAAGTTTCAATAAACGGGGTATTTACTTGTATCAACTCAAATTTATATATTTTTACCCGTGGTGGTTGCGTTATTTTAATATTCTTATAGTCAGGCATTTTAATAAACTTCTAAGTTTATGCAGTAGGTGTCATTTCTAATTTTTATGCCCCGAAGGAGGGCATATAGTGATCGGACCGTCCGTCCGTCTGTCCGTCCGTCCGTCTGTCTGTCTTTCCGTCACACTTTGCGTTAAGGTTTCAAAAAATGCGCATAACTTCTATGTCCCTTCACATAGCAACTTGATATTTGGCATGCATGTGTATCTCATGGACCTGCACATTTTGAGTGGTAAAAGGTCAAAGTCAAGATCATCCTTCAAGGTCAAAGGTAAAAAAACAACAAAATAAAGCGGCGCAGTAGAAAGCATTGTGTTTCTGACAAACACATCTCTTGTTTGAATATCTTTCTACAATAAATATTTAGAACAGCAGATGAATCCTAATTATCGAAATGATATTGTAACTTTGACTTCATTCGCATTGCATCACTTCCCAATTTAAGACATATATATCACTATTCAATGTATAAGCCACATGAGTCACATATTATTCAATACTGCATTTGTAATATTTATGTCCATAGTATAACATGAATAATAATTTTATTGGTTCAAGGTTATAGTTTTATTAAACGCTTATTATTAACTGTCAAGATATAATTAATTGTAAAGAAATGTTCTTATTGCTCGTAAAATGTACCGGACATTTTGCTTTGCACGTGTGATAACGGTGCCTTGTACAGGTCATATAACTTATTATGTTTCAGGTATTTCGGGCGGTAAAACTGGTGCCATTGTTGGTGGTGTTATTGGTGCCATTGCGCTCATTTTAATTATTGCGAGCATTGTGTGTTGCTATTGGAAAAGAAAATGCTGTTGGTTCAAAGTATGCTCATCTTTTTATTTAGTTTATTTAAGTGTGCCAATTAGTAGCATGATACTCGATTTAAACACGTAAAACAAGCAATTAAAATAATACAATAACATGGCAAATGCACATCTACTTCAAAATAACTCAACACAACGTGGGCGGTCAATTACATTTGATTTAACTACGCGTGTGTAGTGGTATTGTCATCATATTGAATTACTTTCATGTGCCATTTTTACATACATTAAAATACATCAAATACAATTAACAGATCATACTTGCATATTTGTTTATGAAAAAAAATATGTTGTTAGTATTTACTTAAAAAATATTACAAACAACCTTTAATATGTGAATATATATTCCAATTATTAAAACATGTATACCTGGTCGCATTAATTTCATTTCAGAATAAAGATGGGAGTGCAACCCGTGCGAATGGCAGTTTCGATAACTTTTAGAGTGACACGTAACCGGACCTCACCAGATTTTACCGAACCTCGTTCGTCTTCAACAAACCATAGAACATACCTTTTGTTGACTTTATTTTTTACTTGTATGACGTTCACAATGTTTAATAATTCTAAATAACAACTTAATGGAAACCTGTTATATGAAAACTTATGGTATAACTTTCGGTAAAAAGTGAAGAAAACTTTGTGATTTATGTAATACTTTACAAGTAATTTTAAACGGGTATATCAAACATAAGTACTCTAAGAGGGAGTAACCACGTGACGATTAAGATGGCGACATAAAAGCCGAAACAGGTTTTTTTAGCCGTTTTACCTTTTAATACTTGTGCTTCATTTGTTAATGCCGCTCACCTTCCAGGCATATCAGTTAGAAAGTGATCAGCTTTAATTTCGTATTAATATTCGCTTGATATTTCGACTTTATTCGCTACTAATTTTTTTGCGTAAGCTGTAATTATGTGATCCCGCTAAGGAATTTCCTATTTTTTTAAACTGGTCAAATTCAAGTTCAACCACTCAAAAATGTGTTTTGTCACCGATGTCACAAACAAGCTTCAATATGAGACTGGTTGAAAAAATCGCGCTTGGGGTTTGTTACGTCACCAGCAAAGATACCAAGTTCGTCTGGTTTGTAAAATCCGTTTAATGTTACATTTAAATAATCTATCAAATTAAAATAAACCAGTCCGTATTTGTTTCACATTTCATAGTTTCGTGTTTATTTTTAATCAAAGTTTTCGATATTGTTTTTTTGTTTTTTGTCGGACACGATATTCGACAGTTTCGGAAATATTATCGGACCTCAGCAAATTTGATCGGTTGTGGTAGTGATGTCGGCGGATTTAACTCAATATGAAAAAAGAGGATAATTATCTGACACATAAAAATATCAATTTTCGGAGCCTTGGGTTTTCATGGAAAATAATAGTTATGTTGTACACATGCACAAATCAATATTCGCCATTTGACCAATTTCGACATCTATGTGATGTCACATATCATATGACAAACCTATGGCAGTTATGGTTCTAAAGCAGACAATTTTTGGAGTTATTTTGGCTGTATAGGTCTAACCAAATCATGGGTGTGGCCAATTGGAATCCCCGAGGCAAGGTTTGAACAAGCTGTATAGACGACTAGTAAATGAAAGTTCACATCTAATATAAAAATGAATATGTCTTTATTAATAAAAAGAACACAATTGTATACGTTTTGACGAACAAATCATCAAATTCCGATTGATCTCACTAAAAGATTCAATACTGTGAGATTGTAAGCCGCCGTTTACAACGTGTGAATGCATGTCTTAGTGAATAGTTTAACACGTTGAATATGTTGGGTAATGCGTGTATAATTATTTGTAGGTTAAATGAAAAGCTGCGTACTACTAACTTGATTCGTTTTGCGCGAAGTTCAAAATTGCGCGCCCTTAATGTTGCTGTATGTATGATGCGATTTGTAACAAATCGTTCGCAAACATCGCAAATGATGAACTATTTTCCGATGGTGAAGAAAATGAACTATTACAGTGACTTATTATGATTGTGCTGTTGTCTGTCGAATACCTTCAAATCTGTAATGTGTTGCAAAAGCGTAGGTTTGAATTGGCTAATTCCCTTATATCGGCATTTCGAGGATAAAGCAACAACATCGGTCTACTGGGTAATGTTGCATCATCAGTGCGAAAACATAACTGTTCTCGAAAATATCTCCATGCTCAAACACTTGAAATTGTAAGTAACCATAAAGTCATGTCAGTTGGTGCGAATAAAATAGACAACGTTTAATATTATGGTAATAATATGTTTTATCATTTAAATTATTATGTACTTTTTTCATTATCCTCGAAATGTAGATAACTGGATCACAAACGCAGCGATAACTATAATATCTATAATACAAACTGTGCATATTTTCTATCTTGGTGGCAGTGATTTTGGATCACTATCCTCCGGTATGTAACCGCGTTTGTGACAATATCCGCCGAAATGAATATGAACATGTTTTAAAGGCGAACATACAAATACTGCTTAGATTGATTGTTCACAGAAACATCAGCCATGTGGGAGTTCATCGATCGATTTATGCATACTCGCTTATGATGACTAAGATAATAATAAACCGATTCAAAAATAATGGACAACAGTCTCGGGTGTTTCACGTGAAGTTATAGAGCGTGATACGCCGACTAATTGGATTTCGGAGGTAGTGTGTTCGTAAAATATAAATTCATAAGTACCTTTGTGTTTAGAACATATGCACAGATGGTTTTCTCACCGCTCATAAACGGTTGTGATCGGAACCGATTTATTTTAGGCAGGGTGTTTAGAATCATACACGTTCAGAAAAAATAAATGACTTATTTTGTGTGAGTTTCATAGCAATTCTTACAAACGGATTTTAATGTTGTTTTCCCGTATAGTATGCAAATAAAATATACAATGTCATGAATATATGGAGTATATGATTTATCTTAGACATTATTGACAGTAGTGTACTACAATCTTGGTTGCTGATTTTATATGAAAATAAAACAAAGCAGTCAGGTTTTCAACTATTATCAATGTATTTCGATATCAAAAATGTGAAAATTTAGATAATCTGAATTATTATAAAAATGATAATACAATTAAGACCAAACGTCCATTTCCAGGGAAATTACCAATCTACATGTAAACATTTTAAGGCTCCGTTTTATTAGAAAGCTCATCGTAATTTTCAATTGGTAATATGATATAACTATGTGTTACCAAGAACTCAGAGCGACGTTTTCTCATTATCAGTATATCAAAAAAATATTTTTGCAAAACAAATACCGTATATGTTCCTAACAACTGAACACTGAAATGAGCACATTGTGAATGCAAGAAAGTAAACTACGGCCTAGATGTATTTGTATCTTAAGAGTGTTGTTTTTTGCAGTTGATCGTATTAACGTAAATTCCGCCAAACCCGATCGACTGATGTATTTGCCATCATTCTGCAGACAAATTAAAATCTCGCTTACTATCCAGAGAACATCATCAACACTTCAATAACTATGACAACAGACACACAGATTCAAATATGTATTTGTTTTAAATATTTAAATATACGTACGAATATAATCAGTTCTATGTGATAATGCATTTTTTAGGAAAAAGTTCTTTTTTTAGAAGAACAATTGTCGCCTTACAAAGCCAAATGTTTCAACAATCAACAAACGGCAGGGTAGTTGTGTTATCCTAAATTTGTTTTCGTGAACCTTTCATAATTCCCCACTTTTGTAAGAATAGGCATTGTCGTGCAGAAATTTACCCGTCCTGTATTCAACATTCCTTTGAAGTAATTTGTGTGAGTATGAAACGATATACCAATAGTATCGCAAACTTTTGAAAAACTGTGGTGAATATGCTTGACATCAAATGATCGAAAACATGGAATATCTATAAAAAAAAAACAGTTCAGGATCGGATTAAAAATAGTGTCGGTCGATTTCGTGGAAACCATTTGTTTAAGTCCTATGCAAAGATTGATATTCACTCTAGAACGTAACTCAATACAAAGGTAATTAATTAACGCGTTTGTAATCTTTATAGTAAAAAGTAAAAAGTATTCGTTTGTCGACTAAATATGCATACAAGCTTTCGCGAGACGCCCCGACTGAACGCGTAAGACTATTAGATTATTTTTATGTAACACAATGCAAATAGACGGTTTTCGATATTTCAACGTGTTAACAACAACGGTAAGTGCTATTTGTGGGGCTGTGATTATAAAACGGAACGTAAATGATAACAAAATGCAGAATGCAGTGTATCCATATTTTTTTTATTTATGCGATACTGTGCTCATTTCGGAGTAAAAACTGTATACTTACAAATTCCTTTGTTTGGAAAAATTCAATATAGACAATTATTCTATGGCTAAAAAATTCACATGGAAACAATAATGGAAATATTTTTTATCGGGTTTTTACAGTCATTTTTTTGTGTATGTGATAACTTACTCGTAAAAAGTTAGTGTATTTTCTACGTATATACTTCAAAGAAAGTATTTAAAACAAAGGTAAAATAAAACACGTTGAAATGCATAATGCATGATCATCCAAGACACAATTATGCAGCCAAATTCCAGTATATATCACTGAGGTTAGCGTGTTAACTCAATCCTTGATAAGTGTTTTGATCGTCAGGCTAAAGTTTATCTTGACCCTTAATAAGAAGTCAGATCATTATGTTTGTTTATTTCGTGTAAGTGCCCTCATGGGTCCAGCTTTGAGTCAAATCATCTAATAAAACACCGTAATCAGTATGGGACCTACAATCTATATGTGAACGAGTTTCTGGAAATAATTAATATTTACATTTTAATAGCCACATTTTTTTTTGCTTCGCCATTTTCTACGGGTACTGTTAAGACGATCTCCAGTGATGGTTTTGCTAATAGTGCTGGTGTTGAATCAAAGTTGCTGCCCTTTATCTTCCCTTTACTCGAGTTTTGACAATAAACCCATTTTGCAAGGTCATCGAGCTTTTTTCCCTTATATTCGCTTGTACGAAAATATTAAGCTATAAATATCGACAACTATGTAGAACATGTTTTTGTAATGATCCGATACATTTATAGCTCAAGTCGATGAGTAATGACCTGTTATTGATACGACGAAAGTGGTAGTGACGTTTTGTATTTACAATCAAAACAGCGCTGGTGTAGTATTCCTCTGATAGCATTTTGAACCCTGAAGTAATGGCTTAAATCTACACTGTGATACTAAAATTGTCAGTTAAAGAAGTCAAACATGTCTGGTGCAAATATAATTTGGAAAGGTTGTGAACAACCTCATGTTCTTGTGTTAATTTTTTTTAATACGTATATATCTGTTACAAAGGTTAAAGAGATTTACCTGCAGTGAAGTATCAACAGCTGCGCACTTTGCTAAACATGTCAACATATTCGTTAAGTTTGTCTAACTTCGAGCGTCTTATTATTATTGTGTGTATATATTTAAAGTTTAGAGATACAGTTCGTTCCGAAGAAAAGTATCAATATTCTCGTAAACGTAAGGAAAATGCAATTTGTAATCACGAGCAAAGTCATATGTGCATTTATTGTGTTGTGGTTTTGACAATGCTGTAATAATAATATAATAATATAAATCGGAAAAATACTGTAGTTGCGGGTTTAATTTTATAAAGCGTTATGCACGTTTCTTGCATCATGTTAGTTCTTTCATCAATATCCGAAACTTATCCACATGGAATACCATTTGTTTAATATGACTATGCAATACGACATGTGGGATTTATATTTGCAAAATAGATTCATTGTTTGTGCACCCATCAAATACGTAGAACTACTGAACCAGCAAATATACATTTATGGGCATATATGAGCAGCCATATTAATCTCTTCTTGCAGCTATGTTATTTAATTTGATTTTTATTGAAATTCAATGCTAAGATTGAAATGTTAAAATAACACATCATAGTGATTCATGTATTGTTACTGCAAATTAGCCACAGTATCTGTGTTTAAAGAGAGTATGCACGATTTTTATATGTGTTAAATTGTAATATATTGATACAAATATGTTACAATAACACAAAAAAGGCAAGAAAAATTATACATTGAAGACGAATAACATAAAATGCAGCAAAGAAAAAATAGCGCCCGAGCCGATTGTGACGAAGATATTTCGTACATATTTTCCTACAATTACCGAAGCATTCGTCTTTTAATTAGGATCAGAGTTAGTGTTCGTGTGTCGTATGAATAGATATCGTTGCAGGAAATTAAAATGATCCGTTAAACTATATTTAGATTCATATCGCTAATGCATGATTTACAGACATTTTTTATTTCAGAAGTAAATATCTGGCTTATTTGGCATTTTCGACACATGTTCTTCTTAACATTTATTTTAATTTATATTGAAATATATGTATAATAAGGTTTTTAACTTATTTTATATTTATTCATAAATATTCGACAAAAATCGTGCATACTCTCTTTAATGTTGTCAATATTGATTAGTTTTGATAAAATATAACAAATTGTTGTCATTTTCAGTATTATGAATTCAATTGAGACTGCTTTCTTTGATGTCATCGGGGCATGGTGGACATCATTTATCAGAACAGGAAACCATGGTGCCATCGTTTCATATCATTAATTAGCGAAGGCTGATCTGTTCCGTTGCTCGGCAGAGTCTGCTTGTCAGATATTTCAAGAGTTGCCATAATAAATATCAATTAAATATAATGGGTATATCAGTGTCAACCCACACATCTAAATATGGAGGGTGGGCAGACTTGAATGAAAAGTCAGGAACAGAGGGAAGCTTTGAGAGAATGGAATTGTTCGTAGAAAGGGAATTAAATATAGAAATTTGAAAGAGTTAGTCATTAAAATTTGAGTTGATGCATACATTTATTATCTTAGTGTGCAAATAAAATATAAATTATATACTATGTTGTGAAGTTATGAACTTTTTCCATGAAAATAGTAACACAACACCAAAGTCAATTAAGTGCCCGTAGATTTCATAATGCTGACGTAAGAAAACGGTTACAATCTTAACCTATACACATTACTTACTTTGATTCATGTTCAGTACCGTAAGTAAGTATTATTATTAGTAGTACTAGAAGTAGCTGTAGTAGTAGTAGCAGAAGTAGTAAAACTTTTTATATATAATATAATATATATTCTGCGTCGCGAAAAAAACTGCCTAAATGCCATTGGTGACGTGTGTGTGACGTCTTTTCTTTACCCGGAAAGTATTTTTGAGTTTCCAGAGCAAAAAAGTTATTTGCGGCATTGTTGTGATTTTTGGGATAGAATGATTGATGGAGAAATGGAGGTAATTATTTAAATATATTTGTCTACTCCTTTCTGTCTTTCCTTCTTTATTTTTTACATTGGAAACACTATTTAGGTGATGAATTGAGATAAGGTAATATTTTTAAGGCCTCTGGGTCAAAAAACAGAATACAATTAAACTATAAAATACTGGTTTTCCCTAACAATCATACAAAAGGGTCGATGGTTTACTTTAAAGAAACTGTATTCCAACATGTTCGGTATAACTTCTTCATTTTATAATTACATATATACCCCCGAATACCATCCTAAGCAAGTCGGCGTAATTATAGAGAATACTAGGTTAGCGTTGAATACAGAGAAGTTTATGTTGCGAGGCTTAGAACGCCGGAAGCGCGAGCCTTGGCGAGCGCTTTCGGTGTTCGAGCCGAGCAACATAAACTTCTCTGTATTCAACGCTAATCCTAGTATTCTATTTATCCCATTTGATTTTTCAACGTGACATTTAACATAAATAGATCTAATAACCTTAACAATAATTTTAATTCAGTCATAAAAGCGCTTAAAATCTAACAAATGTAACCATGCGTAGTGATATACATGTATTTATTATGGTACGCAAAATAGTCTTTAAAAAATTCACACACAAACTGTAAAACAAGTCAAAATATCATCATATGCCTACATTCAATTTTACGCAGTATGCGAATTTTAATACATTACGACCGCGAAAAGATGATTGATTTTACTTTACTATAATTCATTTTATTTTCGAAAGAAAATGATCAAAATCCAATATGGCGGCGATTGCTCCTGACAAAATGCTGTCGATGTCAACATACATGTACACCATCGACGACCTAGTTCTGGCTACCATAACTTTAAATGGCGCTTTTTATAACTTTTGACTGGCGCGACTTTGTACAGCTCTGTCAATACTATTACTAAATAAACTGTACGCTGAAGTTTCTTTAGCTATCGACGACCTTGACAATTTTGACGAGTAAACAGATCATTGCAGCGACTGACACTTTATTTGACAAAATATACAGGGCAATACGTTTTTCGACTTCGGACGACGAATTTAAGGACGCGCAGAACGTGTTTTTTATATAATGTTATGGGTATGCCGTGTGTGATCCGATGCATCAATGGCGCCCATGTTAAAATCATTTCCCCGACAACAGGGAACGACACAAGTACAAACAAAAATCAAAACACGTAAGAACTAGTATCTTACCTTTAATTATCCTTTAAAATCCATCTATTATCCATTTAACTCAATAATTGACGATTTTGCATCTAGGGTCTTTAATAATTATTTTAGCATACTTTTATAAAGACCCTTATGCCATTCTATCACTTTATAAATTCAAATGAGTTTATGAACGCGATAAACTTTCTTCTTCGTCACACGCTACGTCATGTACTCTACATTACTGCTGTGCAAATGAACCGGAGCAGTTTATCTAATAATAGCCGTTGGTAAACTCGGTTGCATTTGCAGATTTCTGCATACAAACATAATTATGTTTAAACTTGCACAATGTTTTATTTATCTATGGTAAATGCCCTTATTGTACGAAAAAATAATTTAATATATAAATACACAAAGAATGGAAAACATTCCAGTACACAACAGATAAATGAGTAGAAAATACCCGTGTACAAAATGGGACGTTCCCAATTCCAGTGTGGTGCTATTTTTACCATCTTATACTTAACACAGCTCTATGCCTAACGTGAATTAAATAGGAAAGCAAACATAGCAGATTATTCATGAACTGTGCGATATGTGTATGGCTTGTTGTACATTCTTAATATTTAAGTTAAATGTCAAAAGTAGATCTATATGCTTTGGTTATAAACAATGCACATTACACGAAATTAGTCAAATGTGATCAATTGACAATTCAGATATGTCGACATACAGTACATGTAGAAAACATGTGAAATAAGTCGCGTTTATAATAAATCGTCAAAAAATGGGGAAAATGACGCAATAAGTATGTCATTTTATGACGCCATCAATCAACTGATTCATTAAACGGATGGCGAAAAAGTATAACATATGACTAGATTTAAAGGTTGAAGGTCGTATAATTTTGAAGCTTAAGTTTTGTCGACTTTGTTTCTTATGAAAAATCATTCAGTGGTAAAGTAAATATAAATAAAAAAATTAACAAAACAAAAATCGTGTAATTTGTTATTTTATTTCAACATTTCTTTTGGTGAATGTGTCATATATATTTTTTTCTGCAAAATATGCACATTTTCTTCTAATGGGTGTCCTTAAAATTCGATAAATGAACCAAACAATATCGACCTAATTTTAGCGCATATCGCATGACGTCATTTAAAAGGTAGTCCGTGCACGCGACAGGTATATTCCACAGTGTTGAATACAAGCAAGTATATTCCACAACGTGTTATACCGTCAATGTCGCGGTGAAAATGGGATAAAAATTGCTATGCAATAACGATACAAACTTACATTTCACGAAAGAAAATAATACATCGCGTGCTCACACAATTTAGAAAAGAAAGGAGAGAAAACGCCAGTAATAAGGCCAAATAATTACGTTGTATCAGTCTTTTCCCAACGCATTCAATGTGGTATTTTTATATGGGAGATTTGAATTAAGCGAAGTTATATTATACATGCAATAAAGCTATTAACAATGATAATGTGTAAGGAAACTCAGATAAAATATCGCGTCAACACCAGTGATAAAGGTTCCAGGTTTTATGTTCTTATCGCTTTTATTAAAAATCTACAATATACATATATTCTGTATTAACAGGGTTGCGGTGATGTTCGATTACATTTTTTGGTATAATTGTGTACCTTTGGTTAAGAATAATGTACATCAGCTTAAAAAAAGATAACATAACTGGGTAAATAATACACCATCTTAAACTTGGACCTGTTGTGCTACCACAAACAAATAATTATGGAACTGTTGAGAACCATTTTAATTATCTTACATATTTTAATTGCCTTAACTTTCTGTCCACACCGTAAAGAATATGGTAACTCATTCACGTTTTATTTCAAATAAACTATACTGCCTCGTTTGTTCAGCTTTGATTTGCTTTTATCGCAAAATAATGTATTGGTATTCATGAGGATTATTGAGCAATTACTTGAGTAGATTTGCTAATTCGTGACATTGAATAAATAATAATGGCAAAAGAGAAAATGCACCTGCATTCGGATTTCCCAATAACTATTTATGGACATGATTGGAAAGATAAGAAATAGCGACAAGTTTATTTGTTGAAGGTTTAAGGCCTTAGTATAAAATAAAACGTTGTTCTGTATTAAATCATATGAATAATTTTTTACATAATGCGATCTTTCAACATGCTTGTTCTTGTGCTTGTGGCTGCATTGGGTTTTCCCGTTGTTTTGGCAGGTAAATATTTAATTGACATTTGCTTCTTTTTTCGTCATGTCTTGAATTTAAATAAATGAGTCTGCTTTAAATTACCTGATCATTTTATCTTTTTTTGTGAGCTTTTGTTCAGCTCTCCTTGTTTTTTGTTCTCTTCTTTCTTTTCGATGCGTGTTCACAACTGTCTATATTTAAAACTATACACTATACCCGTCATCATATAATTTTGCCTTCCAACATTGTTTGATCATCACAGAAATGTTTTGTGTTCAGTCGGAGGGCGTTCTGTAAAAGAAACCACAATACGTTACATACGCGTTGTTCTTCATGTGGACACTACTTTAGTTATCCGTTTCCTCATGTCGGCAAAAGTGATAAAGTTTTCTTGACATTTTAGCAACATCTCCTTTACAATTATGATATATACTGACTTGCCAGTAAATGCATAGAACAGTAATATAATCATCATTATTACTTGACTTTTCTATTTGATATTTTTAGCATGTTATTTTTATTTAAAGATATTAACATTCAGTTATAAAGTCATCTGCTATCAGTGATGGTTTTCGATGTCGATGGTAGTTTGAAATATACAAGGATGAAAAGATAAAACAGTCAATCGTTATAGATTATTTTAAATTCACCTTTCGGAATGATTGCTACACTTCCAAAAATAAGACTTAAATTGCAACAATTGTACATAAAGAATGTCATTATGATTGTATTGGCTTAATTATTTTTAAATGCATTGAAATGTGAAAATGATTTTGAAAACCAATGCCAATTAATACAGATTATGATATATAATAATATATTTGGGAATGTGATGTCTATCAAACAGACTACATAAACTCCAATAAAATGAAAGCAGATAAAAGCATATTTTTACCGTTCCAAGTAAGATTACATGTATATATTTTGGTGTATTGATTATTGGCAAAGAATCGATGCATTCTTTATTAATCGTTATTTAAGTGTCAAGATGTGCGTTTATCTTACCGAAACGATACGCCGAACTGATGTAAACGTCGCAAGCGGTATTAATTTTTTGGTATTGATTATTGGTATTATGATTTCGGTGTGCGTTCATATCTTTCCGAAACGATACGCCAAACTGATATAAATGCCACAAAGTGTGGTATTGTGTTAACGTTTTTGCATTCAAATCGCAACGAATAATCAACGAATAATCAACGCATGTACTCTTCCGCTGTATCAGTTCCATATCATGCGAACAGGTCACTAAAGTGTATTCCCGATTACCTTAATTTGTTAATGTAGAATCGAAATGCGATCGCTATTCATCTGAACATTTTGGATTCGCATGACGCAGTTAACGTCATGAAAATGATGAGTCAACAACTTGCGTGTCTTGCAGTATGTTACCGTTTGAAAATATTTATTATAGTATATAGTAAAAGTAGTAAATTGGTGGTGGTTGTGGCGGTGGCGACGGCGGTGCCGGTTGTGGCGGTGGTGGTGGTGGCTACACTCTACTAATTGTTTTTCCCTTTGTAATTCATTCGAAAGAAGTGCCTATTCCTAACGAGTTCATTTACTTTGTTGTTCTAGCAATTGAATCCATGCTTTTCGATGTCATTTCTCATATCCTAAGTGTATCTTCAACATTATTGTTTCGTTTTTCTGAGGACCAAGTTAACAGGAACAAAACAATCGATCTTTAGATAAATTTTGCAATTTCTAAATACCAATATCTAACGTTCGGATTTTGAAATGGAAACAGTTTACTTGTTTACCTGTTTAAACATAATAAAGATATTTGTCTTGGTATCATTTACCATGGTTTGGTATTATATCATCCATAATGTTTAGTCATGTATTAAGTTTGTTATATTCATTGTACTTTAGCGTACTAATTAATCACCACCTCTTCAAAGTACCATGTATCCATGTTACGACGATATTAAGTCGTTTGACATGATTGAACACGTCCAAAACATGCAGTTTCAATAACTTATTAGTATTGCCATAGTCTAATGTGAAGGAATAAAATCCAACTAAACGTTTATAAGTGTTTAGCTCATTAAAACCATGGTATTATAGTTATTTTGTGTCATTTACGAGCAATTAGAAATTTTAACTAAAACTGGAACACTTCCTTTTTAGTACAGGACAAACGACACACTCAACAATAATACATTCACATTTGATAAAACGGCTGTGAATAAAATCAAATTTCTCAATAACATTTAAGCCTTTTCGACCGTTTTTCGTATGGTTTACTATTATAATGTATACATACTATTTAAATTATACAAATGCAGCCGGTTCTTATAACTGTTTAATCAAACGTGTTTTTTTTATAACTGTATATTAAATTCCACTTGTTAACGCGTTACAAAATACGATTATAATCATGCTTCATCACTCAAATTCCTTTTGAAATCTTTAAGTGAACTACCGTTGTGTCTCGCACCATCAAGGACACTGCTGTACAGAAGGTCATTTTATCCCATTTTCACCGCGACATTGACGGTATAACACGTTGTGGAATATACTTGCTTGTATTCAACACTGTGGAATATACCTGTCGCGTGCACGGACTACGTTTTAAATGACGTCATGCGATATGCGCTAAAATTAGGTCGATATTGTTTGGTTCATTGATCGAATTTTAAGGTCACCCATTAGAAGAAAATGTGCATATTTTGCAGAAAAATATATATATGACATATTCACCAAAAGAAATGTTGAAATAAAATATAAAATTACACGATTTTTGTTTTGTTATTTTTTTATTTATATTTACTTTACCACTGAATGATTTTTCATAAGTAACAAAGTCGACAAAACTTAAGCTTCAAAATTATACGACCTTCAACTTTTAAATCTAGTCATATGACATAATTTTTCGCCATCCGTATAATGAATCAGCTGATTGATGGCGTCATAAAATGACATACTTATTGCGTCATTTTCCCCATTTTTTTTGACGATTTATTATAAACGCGACTTATTTCACATGTTTTATACATGTACTGTATGTCGACATATCTGAATTGTCAATTGATCACATTTTCCTTATTTCGTGTTATGTGCATTGTTAATAACCAAAGCATATACTTTTGACATTTAACTTAAATATTAAGAATGTACAACAATATAAAGAAGTGAAACTCCAGCTGCTGGAGCAGTGTTGAATTTTCATTAAAAACAATTAGTTGGTCCTTTATTTAAGGCAAGTGACCGATTGCCCAAACAGTACAAAACAGCACAATACAACACAATACAAACCAACATAAACACAAAATATGAATAAAGCTGGGGTCACCGCATTGGAACGGTCAATGCAAAGCATTGGGGGTTTAAACCTGGTTATAGAGCGCTCAACCTCACACTTGGCCCAGCAATATTCATAATACATTTAAGTGTAAATAAAATTTAACGTCTTAGCATTGTAACTCAAATTAAACAATAATAAAAGGGAATTAAAACGCATTCAATTTAATTACTATTTAATTACTCCATTGCATTGAAGATACAAGAGTAACAGAATTACAACTTTTTGACGAACGATCAAATAAAACTATTAACAATTGTCAACTACATTCCTTCTTTATAGAAAAGATTTGAAAATATAGAATCATAGAGTTAATATCTCAGATAATCATCGCGCAAATACAGGAAGAAGCAGCAATAATGGGTGTAAAAATTCCATATTACATAGCTTGGTTGTTTATGTGACTGCTAAAAAAAAATAAAAATAATTAAATCAAACAAGAAACGCTTATCAGAGAGAAAATATAAATAAAATGGAACGTTATAAACCCAATGACCTATGCAATACACATATCGCACAGTTCATGAATAATCTGCTATGTTTGCTTTCCTATTTAATTCACGTTAGGCATAGAGCTGTGTAAAGTATAAGATGGTAAAAATAGCACCACACTGGAATTGGGAACGTCCCATTGTGTACACGGGTATTTTCTACTCATTTATCTGTTGTGTACTGGAATGTTTTCCATTCTTTGTGTATTTATGTATTAAATTATTTTCTCGTACAATAAGGGCATTTACCATAGATAAATAAAACATTTTGCAAGTTTAAACATAATTATGTTTGTATGCAGAAATCTGCAAATGCAACCGAGTTTACCAACGGCTATTATTAGATAAACTGCTCCGGTTCGTTTGAACAGCCTAATGTAGAGTACATGACGTAGCGTGTGACGAAAAAGAAAGTTTATCGCGTTCATAAACTCATTTGAATAAAGTGATATAATGGCATAAGGGTCTTTATTTAACTATGCTAAAATAATTATTAAAGACCCTAGATGCAAAATCGTCAATTATTGAGTTAAATGGATTATTAGATGGATTTTAAAGGATAATTAGAGGTAAGATACTAGTTCTTACGTGTTATGATTTTTGTGTGTACTTTTGTCGTTCCCTGTTCTCGGGGAAATGATTTTAACATGGGCGCCATTGATGCATCGGATAACACACGGCATACCCATAACATTATATAAAAAACACGTTCTGCGCGTCATTAAATTCGTCGTCCGAAGTCGGAAAACGTATTGCCCTGTATATTTTGTCAAATAAAGTGTCAGTCGCTGCAATTGTCTGTTTACTCGTCAAAATTGTCAAGGTCTTCGATAGCTAAAGAAACTTCAGCGTACAGTTTATTTAGTATTGACAGACCTGTACAAAGTCGCGCCAGTCAAAAATCATAAAAAGCGACATTTAAAGTTATGGTAGCCAGAACTAGGTCGTCGATGGTGTACATGTATGTTGACATCGACAGAATTTTGTCAGGAGCAATCGCCGCCATATTGGATTTTGATCATTTTCTTTCGAAAATAAAATAAATTATAGTAAAGTAAAATCTTCTTTTCGCGGTCGTAATGTGTTAAAATTCGCATACTGCGTAAAATTGAATGTAGGCATATGGTGATATTTTTACTAATACGTGTTTTGCGTACCAGAACAAATACATGTATATCACTACGCATGGTAACATTTGTTAGATTTTAAGCGCTTTTATGACTGAATTAAAATTATTGTTAAGGTTATTAGATCTATTTATGTTAAATGTCACGTTGAAAAAATCAAATGGGATAAATAGAATACTAGGATAAGCGTTGAATACAGAGAGGTATATGTTGCTCGGCTCGAACACCGAAAGCGCTCGCCAAGGCTCGCGCTTCCGGCGTTCTAAGCCTCGCAACATAAACTTCTCTGTATTCAACGCTAACCTAGTATTCTCTATGTCAATATATTCCGTAGTATTATGATCTACCAGTGCAAGATTGTGCTCACTTTTGGATCAATGAAAGTTTATACAACATATTCTCAATAGGATATGCTACCAAAATAGCTTACATAGGAGCTAAGAGTTGAGCATCTAAATTCAAACATTTTCTCTTTTAGAATTATATAGACATCGGGAATATTCGCTCATTCGACACTTGCACAGCCGCCGGATGTTTGCGAAATGCTACATGAAAACATGTTTTAATAACGTTTTTAAATATATATCTACATTCTTTTAAACAACTTGAAATCACTCCGAACAGTAACGAACTTACTTGTATTCCCGCTGGTCATCTTCTGAAACCACATTCAGTCAATGCAGTTAAAATAAAAAAAGATCATTATAAGTTTTTGTTTCAATCACATACAAATGAATCAGTTTGAAAGCATATACAATTGCAATCGTGTGTGGTGATGTTTAGCCATTTTTACAATTTACAGAAACAATGGTTAGCGTTTTGTGTTAGAGGGAAAACTGTATTTCAAAAACGTTATTTCAGCTCTCATATGAAAATTGTCATATCTCTGGAAGTACAGAATGAGTGTTCAGCGTTCAATCAGCGGTTTTCTTTTTTTGTGTCCTCGTTTTTATTCGAATTAAAGTTTCCAGTTACGTAATGACCTTACTGATGACATAAAAATGCACTTACCCCTTAAATTTGCGTCGGGCACTATTTTGACCTCGGCCAATGCTCTGACAAGCAAAGCAAACTGTAAATATGTTTGTTTCCTTGAGAGTTAAATGATACTTTACAATTAAAATTTTGCGAAGTTTGTGTGTTTTTAAACGTTTGTTTAACTTATTATAGTGATTGTTTTTTAAATAAATATTACGTTTCATACCAATCACAATTTACCTACTTGTGGTTGGACAGTTAATCTATGAATGAATTTGTATTTATGATTTATATACTTGTAGAACACTAATAGAATGCAATTGATATTCATATTATTCATATTACAGGTCATTAATACATAATTAATTTCAAAGCAAAATTTCGTATTCTACATTAAAACGTGCGTATCAAACAAGAGATTATCATCGCTATATTATGTTATCTTTGATATTTGATGCTTACTGACATGGTTCATCACACAGCATTTCATTAATATAATATATTTTAAATGTTGTTAAATTTTAGTGTATGTATGTGTTGTTGTATTATGTTATGTTGCTCATTATCGAAACAAATCTATCTATCTAAATATATAACTTAACACACCCTATACGCCTGCCAGTCTATATTGCTCCTGTAAAACAAAGCATTATATTATTCACATGAACGTATCGAACGTGTGGTGCAGTTTTGATAATTTTTCTTTCATGGAATTTTATTCCGACAGTACTCACCTACGTCGGCTAAAGCAAACCATGTCTGGAAACACGGTTAACCCCTTATTTATTTTAAGTAAGTTCAGTTGATGTTACAATTTTGATGATGCCAGTAAATGCACATACAGGCAAATACTTCGGATAGGTGTTTTTAAAGCGTAAACTGTATTACATTAATTATTTTGTTTTGCTCAAGGAGGTGTTTTCTGTCTTCGTATACTGATGGAAACTGTTGTTCAGCCGTATGCAGTTAGGGGAAAAGGTACACGTCTTAAGCAAGTATTTGAAATCAACAAGTCATTGGAATTCATATTAAATAATAGTTAAAAAATGAAGATTCCTGAAATATTTTTATTTCATGTGCTCTACTGTTTGTAAATGCGTAATAATATTGGAAGTACCTCGCCCAATAGGGTTCATACAAAATACTATTATGCGTTTTTGTAATACAGTCAAAAACATTGAACAAGGAAGATGAAAACCTGTCGAACGTTTGCATGTCTGCAGTTAATTTCTTAACGTGTAAGACGAAGAGACCCATGCCATTAAGGATGAACGGCCCAGCTAATAAACTGACTACTTTTACTTTACGATTTCTTAAATGGAAATAGTACATATTTGTCATTATTAAACATTGTGAAATCACAAAGTTTACAATTATCGTATTATAACATTTTTGCGTTCTTGATCCCAGCCCGTATTTTAATTATGTCAGTTTCATATTTTATGTCACATTCTCCCAAAATAGTACGTAATCTTCAACATGTTCTTGTTTTTTAGATAAATGACAAAGCGCTTTGGGTTATCTAAGTCATAATTAAGTTCAGTCATAAATATATATGTATGGTCAAAATAATTATGATGATATGGCTTTAAGTGCAAAGCTTATTATTTGCGTGATAACCTTTGATTGGAGTTATTAGACTAGTCAGATAAATTGAGTACTCATGCCTCCTGTAAACATAGACCGCAATTGATTTATTACGTATTCAATAAGGATTGGCATTTAACTTTTGCTTATTGTTGAGCATTTCAAGAAGTAAGACTATATATGAAGATTTAATGGTCGATATATTAAAAATTAAATAAAAACACTGCAATATTGAATAAACTACAAGTAAATTATGTTAAATTAATTAAATACCCAATGAAAAGTGTTTGTTCGAACCTAATGTATATACATAGCATGCGACCTTACCGTTATCTTTTCTTCTTATCGTCGCGCTTGTATTTATTTATCGTGAAACCAAAACACTTACGAAAATATACCACCTATCGTTCAAACACGACGAGAGTGCTTTTATTGCATCTATTAACGATTTTAATCCTCGTCTTCGTTGATATTCGACATTTACAATACAGCTTTACTTAAATTATGAAATTATGTTACAATTTACATGTATACAAAGTCATTCGAGATTTCAAAAGCATAACATATATCATATACTTCGTTGAAGACATGTATAAAATAACAATTTTACGAAAAATTCACATGATATATCTATCTATATATATATATATATATATATATATATATATATATATATATATATATATATATATATATATATATATATATATATATATATATATATATATATATATATATATATATATATATATATATATATATATATTATAAGTATATATATGAGAAAGAAATTGTTCATACAGTGTAAACATAAGGTATCATATACACTAGCGCTTTCCACTATATGTCTTCTTCAGGGGTGTATACAGATATGAGTTAACGATTCTCCAGTGCGAAGGCACAATAGAAACATATCATAAACATCCCGGGCGCCAGTCTAAAGCATGGTTTAAATCAGCGTGAAGTTGTTTGCTGTGGCTTCATGTCACCGTTCTATTTTTTATCTACTATATTTACTTTATAGCAAGTATTACATTTTTCATTTATGTATACAAACTATCATTCTTTATTAGATAAGGCTACAACTTATCAGTGTGTATCCAGTTTGATCTATTATACTAAATACTTGTAGTTTAATGTGTGTTTTTTTAGTAATCTTGTTAGTAGACACCATTTATATATATATATCATGCATTTCCCCAGGATTTTGGTCAGGAACATCGGCTTGATAGAGAAAATGTCGTTGGTACGGAAGGGTGCGCGCGCGTGTCTTTCTTTTTCTATACACTGTTTACCAAATTCTACTCTTCTTTTTAGCTATTAAACACATCATTTACTGGTATTATTTATTAATTGTTCGTTAATTTATTTCAATTAAGTAATTTCTTATAATATTTAATAACAAGAAAAATAACAGAAGGCATAAGAACGCACAATTCAATGTAAAAAGCAACACAAATAAAGTTACATATTTAACCACAAGTATACAGATATACTATGTTAAGTCAAAAACTGTTTTTTGTGGTCTCTCCTGGTGCAAGGCATACACCATTTTTCTTGGGTCAACTGCCTCAATATCTGGTCCTTTTATGCTGACCATCATCTGAGCATTGAGGAAAGAAGACTTCAGCCGAGCATGATTTTCTGTTTTTAACATTTTCATTGTGCTAAAGCGCCTCTGGTAGTCTGAAAAGCCCACAATTAGTAAATAACTCTGAACTTATTTCTTTTAAATCCCTTTGATTTAAATATAAAGAGATATTTAAGCAAAGAAACACATCCTTTTACTTTGTTATTGTGATCTTGGCAGCCTAATCAAGTAACTTTAAGATGAAGATGTAGGGAGGAGAAGGTTAACAGCTGCCAGCTTGTACGGTTGTTTTTGCCTTTTCCCAAAATGGATGGTCACCCTCTCCATTGCCTTATCAGCCTTCGTCTGACGGCTGGTTCAATCGCTTGGTTGGTGGGTGTGAGGTCTCAAGATCACTGGCAGCGCCCTTGGAACTTTCATTTACTTTACTCTCTGACAGCGACGATTCATTAAAAGTCCTTACCAAGAAATTAGTGATGGCAGATTTCCCAGACACAGAGACTGGTCATTTCTCGATCTAATCATTTTGCCATGCACAAAAAACTAAGGAACAAATGTTGCAGGTATATATCGTGTTTCGTAAAAAATCAAAGAAACTATTTGATGTGAAAACATTAAATGTTGGCGCTATTAATTTAAAGTCGCTTTTGAGAAACTAGTGTGAACAGATTTTAACTGGGCGAGAGTGATCAATTATATATGGATGTGTTCGAAAATTATCTTGACCCTAGAGACAGCGACTTGAGTTTTATCTTCGACACACAGTTATTACAGAATCCATTGATTCATAGTGTAGTAATCGCTAAATTATTCATTAATCATCATATTTGTGATCTTTGACCTCAATGTATTACATTGACATTTTCTCTACGTTTATGGGTCTTCCATGTAACTCAGATTGAGAAACTTTATGTATTGTCGAAACCAAACAACTTAATATTAAATCACTCTTTGTAATAATTGATTATAGTGAGTGAACTTAACCCTAGAGAAATTATGTATACCTGCGACACACAGTCATATAAAGGATAATAATTTTAGAACGTTATTTCGGAAGGAAACCCTTTATGCAGAGTTAAGAGCTTGCTAAACTATGAATTATAATTCGTCAAATGTGTGATATTTTACCTAAATGTGTGACCTTGATCTTGCCTGTATGTGTATAAGTATGGAATGTGACTAAGTCCCATATAATTGAAAACAACTGTGGTAAGTTGCATGGCTATTGCTCAGGTTATTTGGAAAACAGCTTAAGAAAAAAAAATATATAAAGGGTATTTTCAAGTCAAAAAGAGTTATATCTGAGTTATTGACAGATGGTTTGCGTCGCAATTTGACATAGATCATCCTCGTATCCATAGATAAACTCATACCAAGTGTCAATTAAATCTGTTCACGCAGATTAAAGACGTGGCTCCTTACACAAATCAGTGCTTATTTTGGAGTCAAAAAGGGCCACAATGCGTTATTTGCAAATAAATTGCGACGGCATTTTACGTGCAGCACTCTCTTACCCCTATATACACCCATACCAAGTTTCAATGAAGTCGGCTGAAGTAATTCCGCCATATGGCTCAAGACACGAAATTGTTCCGGACGGAATATATATTTCTTTAGTTTCATTGATAGTCTGTGTTAAGCTTTAGCAGAGGGTAGACGATTGTAAAAGATAAAAATTAGTTTCTTAGTTAAAGAAGTCATATTTATTAGTTTACATTAATGCAGGAAGTAACGCTTTAGTAAATCCATTAAATTGATATGGAAGATTTTTGCTGTCAAATTTCAAAATCTAGATCTGTCCCGATTCTTTTATGTATGTATTTAAAATTATGACATTTGGAATATGAGCCCATCGAACATTAAATTAAACGACCAACGCCTTTGAAATCTTAAAACAATGGGGTATTAATGAGAACATTTTAGAAACAATACAGGCCTTTAATATATATATTTCTATATATATTTCTAGATCAAACAAAACGGACAATGATTCTGAGGTAATGAATTTTTTTACGTGAAATGAAATTGGAATTGAAAAATGATCTCTCATCTATAAACAGTAAAATAAACGATATTAGTAACACTGTGAACATATTGAAAAACGAAAATGAGCAGTTACGACAGGAGAATATGAGTATGAAACAGGAGCTTTCAAATGTGTCATCCAAATTAGATCGTCTCGAGAGTCATTCACGCAGAAACAATTTACGTTTTCTCGGTGTTAATGGGCGTGTGAGTGAGAGCTGGGAAGAAACTGAACAGAAGGTGCGACACTTTATTTCAAACACACTTGGGCTGACAGATATGCATGATGTTGAGATTGAAAGCGCGCATAGGGTTGGAAGTCAACGATTAGACAACTGCCCAATAATTGCGAAATTTTCCAGATATAAGGATCGAGAGACGATTCTTAAAACGGCGCGTCAAACTCTAACTGCACAATCACAATTCTCAGTACGAGAGGACTTTACTGAAAGAGTCCAATTACACAGAAGACAATTGTCGCATAAACTAGTCACGGCCAGAAACGAGGGAAAATTTGCATCGCTACGCTTCGATAAACTTGTAATTGACGGAGACGTGTACAAGTTTAATGAAGTAACACAATCGGTCGAGCGTATAGGCAATTCACGGGTACATAGCGCGGATCGACACCAGCAAATCCCGCCACCGAATAACTCTCGCCGAATTCGTGGAGTGAGACAATATGGACAGTCACGCAACGCTGATCGCCAGCAATGTGGTCAGCATGAATCAGGACGTGTCGACAGAAATATATCACGTGACCATGGAGCAGAGGGGAATAACCGGCAAAGTGGTCAACATGAATCGGGACGTGTTGACAGCAATATATCACGTGACCATGGAGCAGATGGGGATAGCCAATCGGAGACGGACTTTCTTTTGGAGGGCGATGCAACTGGTGTTGACTAGGAAGTGGGTCAAGGCCCAAAAATAAACATAAATATTTGCACGTGAAATATGTGCGGGTTAAAGAAGTTTGTAAATAACTGTTCTGTTTTAAAGTCTTAACAAATTTCGATATTCTAGGTTTACTAGAGACGTGGGGAGATATTAGCGGACAGTTTAATGATTTATTAGAAGGATATTGTTGCTTTGATAATGTCAGAGTTAGGCAAAATAATGCTTTACGTAATAGTGGAGGTATTTCAGTTTTTGTAAAAAGTCACTTAACAAAAGATGGCTTAGTTACACGAATTTGTTCGGATTTTATTGATTGTGTTGTACTTTATTTGAAAGTGAGCTGTTTCAATTGTCCATCTGATATTATTTTGTACATTGCATATGTCTCGCCAGAAGGGTCACCGATATACGAACACAGAGATGATACAAACGGAATTACTTATATCGACGAAAAGCTCTTATTGTTAAAAAATATATATCCCGATTGTATGTTATATCTTGCAGGTGATCTAAATGCTAGGACTAAAACTATGCTGGACTACATTCCTGCAGATAACATTGACTTTATTTTTAATTCAGAGGTAGACTACACTACAGATGATTTTGAGATGCCGAGAAATAATAAGGATAATATTTATAATTCATTCGGGCATACTTTATTAGAACTCTGCTGTGCTCATGGAATTCATATACTCAATGGGCGTGTTACTGGTGACCCTGATGGTGAGTTTACATGCATTACACAAAATGGAGCTAGTTTAGTTGATTATCACATTATTTCAACTGATTTATTTCAATTTGTTACGAAGTTTAATATTTTATCCTTTGATGAATCTGACCATTTCCCTATATGCGCTACTATGATTTTTCATAGAAAAAATAGCAACAGGAATGTTGATTTACCTTCTTCCCGTAGCATTCAAAGTAACATCACTGATGATAGTATTAAACTTGATAAATTTAAATGGAATGATACGCTTAGGGATAGATTTATTGAGACTTTTGTTAATATGTATAACTTATGCAAAGACAACATTTTTCATCAAATTACTGTAGATATGAACCAGGCTCTTCAAACAATAGTATCACTTTATAAAACTGCTGCAGAAAACATGAAAGTGCATAATAGAACCAAACAACGTAACGTTTATGAACGGCAAGATACACCATGGTGGGATAATGAATGTGATAATTTGAAATATTGTAAATATAAAGCTTTGAGAAAATTCCGGGTCACAAGCTCAAGGGGGGATTTGCAAATTTACATAAACGAAAAAAGAAATTTTAAAGAAATGTGTAAAAACAAGAAGGATATTTTCCAACACAATATGAGAAATAGGCTATGCCAAGCACGTAGTAATCCAAATTTATTTTGGCAAACAATTAAAAGTGCAAATTATAAAAAAGCTTCACATTGTAGTTATCAGCAACAAATCAAACAAAGTGATTGGTTAAATTATTTTAATCACTTATTATATCGAGAAAATATGCTCATGATTGCAACTTCTGAAGAAGCTGCATTACCTGAATATGATTTAGTTCTAAATAGTCCTATCACACAAGAAGAAATAATGAGAAGTATTAATAAATTAAAAATGGGAAGGGCGCAGGGGTTTGATGGTATAGGGGCAGAGTTTTATAAAAACACGGCTAATGTTATATGTCCGGTATTTTGCTCTCTTTGTAATCATATTCTTAATACAGGTGTTTTTCCTGACATGTGGAGCGAAAGCATTATTGTTCCCTTACACAAATGCGGTTCTAAACTGGAACCGACAAATTATAGAGGTATTTCTTTAATAAATGTAATGTATAAAATATTTGGAAATATTGTTAATTCACGATTGTGTACTTGGGCCGAAGAATTTGGCAAACTAGATGAGTCGCAATCAGGTTTTCGGAAAGGTTATTCTACAATTGATAACATATTCGTATTACAAAGCATGGTACAAAAATATATAACTAAGCCAGGAGGAAGGTTTTATGTATTATACGTTGATTTTCAAAGGGCTTATGATGGTATATTGCACCATAAACTATTTGACATAATGCAGAAAATAGGTTTAAAAGGAAAACTTTATAATGTCCTTGTCTCTATGTACTCTAATTTACGGAGTCGCGTGCGAGTCATAAATAACAATGTTACCACTGATTTTAGGTGTAACATTGGCACAAGACAAGGGGACGTAACTAGCACGATCATTTTTAATTTATTCATAAATGAGTTATCCCTTTACCTGCGTGACCAGGGTCATCAAGGAATTTTTATTACGGATGACATACCAAATATACAATGTATATTATTTGCCGATGATGTTGCGAGTTGCTCTGAAACGGCTATTGAACTACAGCGTCAATTAAATAGTATTTCTGATTTTTGTCGAATGAGTGGCATGACTGTTAATGAAGTGAAAACCGAAATAATTGTATTTAGAAATGGTGGCCCATTGCGGTCATATGAAAATTGGTTCTATAATGGAAAGCATGTAAATGTCACGTCAGTGTACAAGTACATGGGTCTACTGTTTACTCCTAAATTAAGTTGGTCCAAGGCTAAAGCTAAGTTGGCAATGCAAGCAAAAAAATCTATTAATGCCATAAAAAGTTACCAAGGCTATTTTGGAAAATTTGACATTCAAGAGTATTTTAAACTTTTTGATTCAATGGTTAAGCCGATCCTTTTATACGGGGCTGAAATTTGGGGTCATACCCTTTCTGAAAATATAGAACAAGTCCAGGCTCAATTTTGCAAAGATTTTATTGGTTTGAATAGGTCAACAAACAATTGCATGGCCCTATAGGGAGGTTGGTAGATTAGAATTATGTGTAGAATATCATTTCAAGTGTGTTAAATACTGGTGTAAACTTATTCATATGCCATTGCATAGATATCCAAAAAATTGTTATAATATGTTAAAACGCCAGGATGAAATCGGAAGGACAAATTGGGCTACTTCTGTAAAAAATCTGTTATTTAATTATGGATTTGGTTATGTCTGGGTGTATCAAGATGTTGGCAATGTTGATGTATTTTTACAACTGTTTAAAGATCGCCTTATTTGTTGTAACACGCAAAAATGGTCAGGGAGTTTATTCGACTCGTCTAGATGTGAAACATATAGAATGTATAAATCATTGCTTGAACCAGAAAAATATCTTTCGCTTAAAATACCATTCTTTTATAGAAAAGCATTTGCAAAGTTCAGATGTTCCAACCACAAGTTTCTTATTGAAACTGGACGACATCTTGGTATAGAGCATGGTCTTCGATATTGTATACATTGTCTAAATGTAGAAAACACACGTGTCATTGAAAACGAATTTCATGTATTTTTTTATTGTTCTAAATTTCACGAAGAACGTAACATTCACCTTTTTTCTTGGTATACAGGAAACAGAGAAGAAATAGATTTTATTAATCTGATAAAAACAAAAAATGATCTGACATTGAAGAAAATTGTATTATTTATATATATGTTAATGCGAAAAGTTTAAACATAAAACTATTCACAACTCATGCATGTTAAATATGACATGTCTGTATATTGTATTTTGGGCCGGTGGCCTTTATTTACAAAATAAATTGTCTTGTCTTGTCTTGTCTTGTCTATATATATATATATATATATATATATATATATATATATATATATATATATATATATATATATATATATATATATATATATATATATATATATAAAGGCATACGACCAAGTATTTTTAAAATGTCCTACGAAAATAACACTTCAGTGGAGCCGCATACGTCGAAAGTTATAAAAAGTCATAATACCAAACCTTTTAAAAATGTCGTTGAAAAATAACATTTCAGTAGAGTGGCATACGTCGCAACTTGACGACTACGTCGAGCCGCTTGACGGATAAGATAATGTTATATATATATATATATTTATATATATATATATATATATATATATATATATATATATATATTTAGAAATCTGAGAAGGGAACATCGCAGGTTGTTGCTTAATAAATGTTTAAGTAAGTTTGATATCCAATTGTGTACTCCGTGCTTTTATTAATATAGGTAGTCAGGAATGCATACATTCCATTTACCAGCAAAACTGGATTATAGATGCTTAAGTGATCGAACACTACGAAAAATAAAATGTGGTCAAACAAGTTTGCTCTCAATCGGCGTTGTTATAAATTATGTTAAGTTTTGTACACAAAGCTATGTGGTGAATTTAAAGTGCGTACACAATAATATTTTATGTTATATGATGTTCTATGTGATATTTAGCTGCTCAATGCATGTATGTTTTTCTTTCTATTAGCTCCTATATATGATCGTTTTTTGTTTTGTATTGTCTTGGAAAGGTCATTAAACATTTTGGAATAAAATTTGTATGTACATTAAGTGTCTTTAGTATGCAAACATTGCAAAACACAAAGTTTTTCATTAAAACAGATTCATTATATTAAAGACGTATTCTCACTGAAAACAGTTATGTCGCCAAATCCAGTGTGTAGTGGAGATATTACTCTTTTAACCCTAATAGTGATATGTGTATGGACATCGTTTATAATAGGTACATCTTTCACCTTTCTAAGAAGACAGTAAGGCCATACTGTTTTATGTTTTGTTGTGTGCTTATGTTTACGTTAAGCGTCCGCATGGATCTTGCTCCGAGTCCAATCCTTTGATAAACAGTAACATTTTGATAAGAGCTACTTGTTTCTGTGAACAAGTTTAAAGTAACAGTTGTAATTTGTATTGGTAACGGTCATATTATAGCTGTTTTGCACTTTTCATCGGGCACTGGAAATGCCATATTAAGAGACGCATTGTAGTGGTAATGGTGTGTGTGTTTCATAACCTTTTGTGCACAACAGTTGTTGTCCTATTGTTATAAACTTGCCATCTTAAGTGTTAAGTACAATACAGACATTGAGCGCGGTCATTGGGGGTTTTGTTCCTTAAATACTTCACCTATAAATATAGACCACTATGAAGAACACGTCTATTTGAAGCTTCGAAACATTTATCTTTTAATCCGATTAGTAAAGGCATTTTTATTGATCTTACGTTAAAGGAAGTGATGTTGATTAATTTGCAATATAAGTAAATACATTTCTTTTTTTTCCATAGGTTGTCATCACATAAACGATAAAAAAACTAAATTGATAATTCATAAAATCAATATTCGGGAACATAGATCTCTCTTGAAACATGTGAGTTACTATTACCGCCATTACATATTTTAAAGAGACACACCTTGCCTTTGACTTTGAAATGAAATACATGTTAATCAATACATATAGATACAATTTGAAAGTGTGCACAAATGTCATTAAATCTATTGCCTTGTTAGCAAGTAATTTATTATTTTTCACACGGCACCGCTTTTAAAACCGAAAGTAGGATTTCTAGACGTATACGTCCATTCATTTCGACAAACGCGATTATTTTTTAGTTTTAAAGCGCAAAAAAGACGGATTTCTACCTTGTAACCAGTATATATATTCTAATTGGCAAAGCTAAAATTTAATATATATCCTAGTCAGCAAGTAATTAATTGTTTTTAAACGGTACCGCTTTAAAAACCAAAAGTAGGATTTCTAGACGCATACGTCCATTTCGACAAACGCGATTATTTTTAAGTTTTAAAGTGCAAAAAAACACAGATTTCTACCTTGTAACCACCAGATTATTCTTATCGGCATAAATGAAATATGTTTCTTATTTATACTTAAATTTACTATGCCAAATAAGGTGTGTGGCTTTAATTGTATGACAATAAATTTTTGTTTTGAAGTGCACAATTTCCTTAAGGGTAGTTTCTTTACATATATATGTAATGTACCAATACGACGTTTTATTCAAACTGAAAAGGACATCGCCCATGAATTTCTATAATGAAAATTAAATACAAACAAAAACGTTAGCGACAAAAAGGTCTGCGTCGTTTAAAGGTTGTATGCGTTTTATAGCTTTCATGGACCTGCACGAGTCAAGAATGAATTATTAATCGAGTGACTTGATGTTTCTGTTTATCTTGACAGGGTAAAACACAATCTATTCATGTATTCTATCTTAACTCATTGACGATCAGTTCTTAAATATACAACCGGATAATTACGGTCTAAATCTTAATTTAATATGCCACAAAAACAAATAGCGTATTTTAAAGTGAGAATCAAACACACAAATGTTTTTATTTGATACTTAGTTTAATACAAATCCTGTTAACTGAATAATCTTATATCTCATAAGTTGCCGTATGATAGGTGTGGCCGTACAAATTTAAAATTGTATTAGCATCGGTAGGCGTCTAATTCGGGTCACGTGACCCAAATTAGTTATAATGTGAACTATATATTCGTTGCCGGATGATCTAATTTAAAATTGCTAACTAAAATACCGTGTATTTAGATATTTTAAGGCGTTCCATTTTCCAGCAAACATGAAACACTTTACATAAACATGATAGTATATCAATCAAAACGCAATTAGCTGCTTATACAAATAATACGCAAAAACGAGCGATAACGATAGTATCGATTGTTAGGTAAAGACGTTGTATTTGACGTCGCGCTCAGTACTGACGTAAAGTAGTAAAAAGCGGGGAGGGTTATTATACAATCTCCCTTTAGTATGCACATTTTTTTAAACAAATCCATAATTTATACATCGATGGAAAGAGTAAAAACAAAACTAATAAAAAAAATATTATAAAATGCGAAAAAGAATCTGTCGGATTAATAAAGAGATGTTTTTTCGAAATAACGCAGAAAAAAAATGCGTGTAATGCGTAACAAATATTTACAACGAAATTATTTCAAAACGTAACAGCGTCCGTCTACATACCGTTTTTACCCGGGAAAATAGACGTTACTGACGTTACGTCATTTCCCTCTAGCGTGATATGAAAAACAACGGTAACGCATAAAGAATTTGTTGTGGAAGGCGCATGTTTCAAATAAGAAAAAAAAGATAAGATTTTTTGTTTTATACTTTATTGACATATTAGAAGTATGTTCAAGCGGATAAGTTTTTTGTTGATTAATCATATTGCATAGGTTTTAAAAGTCCCTGAACAGCTGAATCCGATGATATGGTCCCTTTGTAAATTGAACATACGTAAATTATGTTATTATTTCTTTTAAAATGTCTAGTCGTCATGTAATGGGCGTTCAAAAATAAAAAAAAAAATCCAGGTACAAAATTCAAGCATATATATCCATTTGAAAGGATTGAATGTTTCAAAATTAATAAGCAGTGGTGAAAATGTCGTTTTTCAATGGAAATATCCTGATGTATAAGGTAATTAATTTAGAATTTGTTTATAGTTGACCGCCGAAATTGTCTAGCCACGCGTAAATCTTGCATTTTTGACGTTTGAAATCCTGACGTTAAACATGAATTGCGTGTTTTTTTTTGCAATACAACGCCCTTTAAAGTCAACGCGTAAGAATAAAGAAATTTTGTTTATAAGATGTAAAACTACACTAAAAACTGAAATAAAAGTATGGGTGTATCATTTAATAGGTAAAAGTAACATCTTTTCGATAAAAGATGACAAAGTTAAATGCTTAATTTGCGACTTGCATTATACACACATAGATATGTAAAATTGTTTGAACACTTTACTATATTTTATTTTTTTTGTAGTTTAATATATGGAGTTACTGAGCAATATTTTTAAATACTAACATTTAAATAGCCTTAACCTCCCCGTTATCTCCCGAGCCATTAGTGTACTATAAATTTTGAAATGAATTGCGCGACTCTGTCGGGTATTGAACCCACGTTAACCGTACCCGAGGCAAACTTTATACAAATGAACCATAGCGGTCGATTCCTAAAAATATTATTATATGCATGCATTTTGTATGTTGAAGATGCACTTTAAATCAAACGCAGAAAAAGCCGAGTACTATAAAAAAAAGAAAAAGAGAAAAAGAAAGAGAAAGAAAATTGAAACATTACCGAAACAATAGGGACAAAATAAACTCGTCAAAACGGGAAAACAGATTAGGCACCCCTATTCCTGCAACAAGAGCTCGGTCAGTCAGTTTGAAGCCATCATTGAATGTTTTGCGTGTGCAAAAACATAGACAAAAGAAAAGCGCCAAGAAAGAAAAGAACAGACAGTACGTATCAAAATACAGAGAAAAACAATCCTCCGAAAATGAACTTAAGCAAACAGATAACACGCCATATGAATTCAAAAATCAGATGGAAAAATTGCGCATTGTGCGAAAAATTAAAGAATGTATACCCGGCACACCAGGAAAAACTGAGATCAATATTACAATCTATTGTAAAGCCATCTAAATACTCAATCAATGCTGTTGATGAAAAGATTGTTTCAAATGTAAAAGATATGATCACTACATTATAAAAGAAAGGAAATGGAGATGCATTGGCTTGAATGCACGTTTTGACGGCTTCTGTCAGTGGAGAAAATTTAACGGGGAGTAGAGCAAAGAGTAAAACCGCGTCAAGACTAGGTTTAAGAATTTCGCGTTTGAATGCTGGATACAAAAAGAGAACGACTCTGATAACATCTGAAAAAGCATGTCTGACAGACACATGCAAGAAGATGAGAAGTGATCGACTTAGCGACGAAGTAAAAGAACATGTATATAAATGGTGGACTGGACCACAAAGCTCTAGACCAACAGGTAACAAAGCTGACATTAAGAGAAAACGGATAGGCTACAAGACATATCTATTCCACCGATTCATATTCTAGAAAAAAAAACAGTCGGAAGTATACAAAGATTTCAAAACAAATTACCCTGACGTAAAGATAAGCCAGAGATTCTTCGAACGTTTAAAACCATTCTTTATTAAACCCATGCGTCTTTTATTAAAAGACCGGAATATATGCTGTTGCCGCAAACACGTTGAATGCAGGCTCTTAAATATTCGAAGCAAAGAATATATGAAACAGCACAACACACAAGAACATACGTATGATACATTTAGTGATCTGGTCGCGGCAACTATGTGCGAAAAGCAGGAAAACTCTGAATACTTTAAAAAAGAATGTATCGAACGAAAATGTAAAAGCTGCGGAGTAGATAGCGTATGGATGCTGCAAGATGAGAACATACAAGAACCGGAAAAAGAGATATCATGGGAAAGGTATGAATATATCAACATTGATGTTAAAGGACGCACAAAAAGAAAACTTATGCTCATAAAAAAGAAAACCGTAGCAAAAGAGATGTTTACGTACTTCCGGTCTCAATTGGATTCATTTGCACAACTCCAGTTCAGTGCTAACTGGCAAATCAATCAGCTGAATTCTTTAAAACAATGTCTACCGGAGAAAACATGCCTCGTTATCCATGATTTTTCGGAGAACTACAGATGTATTGAAAAGGATGAGCTGCAATCCGGATATTTTGGCAAAACCGAAGTAAGCATTCATGTATCAGTACTATATCGACACGCGGTGGTTAAATATGACCATGTAAATGAAAATGAGCTCGTGTCGGAGCTCATGTTCTGCATCAGCCCAGACGGTACTCACGACCACTTTTTTGTTGCGAAAGTTCAGGAGGAAATCAAATCTCACCTCGATAGCATCGGCTATAAGACAGATAAGATGATTGAATTTACGGATGTATGCAGTGTCCAATATAAGAGCAAGACGTGCATGGGGAGGTCGACCTTAGTCTGTGGTGCGCTGGGATACAAAGTGTTCCAGAAAAATTATTTTGAAACCAGTCATGCCAAGGGACCGCAGGACGCGGCCGGGGGTTTATTGAAACGTCAGCTGGATCTTACCGTGTTAAAGAAGAACATCATTCAAAATGCTCAGGATGTTTGCTCATACGCAGAGGAACACTTGCATGCGCCGAAGAGCGGAATATATACCAGAAGAATTTTCAAGTACATTCCCGACATTGATCGATCAGAAAATTACATATTCAGGGCTGTTGAGAACAACAGACAAGTTCACCAGTTCACTACGACTCAACCCGGAAGGATTTCCGTAAGGAACCAGTCATGTTACACCTGCGACAATTGTTTAGTTGGTAAGTCTGATAAGAAATTTATTATAACTAATAAAGAAAATATCCATAGATTGACCTTAAGGTAGATGACAGATTGGTTGGCAAGTGCGACGCAGACGACGAATCCTGAGTATATGTTACATGCATAATATTTTATAATGACTATTTTACCGTAGGAAAAAAGTCCTTGCCAAAACATTTGCATGACTGGCAGTATTCGCGACCTTGACATTCGAGTCCCTGAAGGAGCGGCGGTCACGACAGAATTAGCAGACGATGGAATGGATGAGATAGAAAACACCGCAGACATCATAACAGACTGAGACACTGTGGCCGTCGTGGTGATCGGAAAAAAGTCTACACTGATTATAAAATAAGGCCATTTTTTATAATTGGTTAAAACAATTAACTGATAAAAATTAGGGACATGACAAAAGATAATGCATCATCACTTGTCTGAAAGGCGTAATAAACCATGACTATTGAAGCTCACACGTGCTGCATAAATACGCATGTATCATTTTATATAATCTGGATTGTTTTACAAGGTAACTCGTACTCCATACACATTGCGAGCAGAGGGTAGAGATGACTGGGGTAATACTTTCCCGAAAGGAGCACGTGTTGTAGGAGGGTATTACTACAAATCGACGGAGTCCGCCTTTAAGATCGTTAAGAGGAAAAAAGCCCTTGTGTATTCGGTGGCGGTTTGTTTCATTTTGGACGAGAAAGACAAAAACGGAAATATTAGTGTAGATGAGACCCTCCACCAAGACATTCTGAACAGTTTGAACATTTGAGATGTTTGATGATTACAATAATTTTAAGACAGAACAGAACATAAATTTGATTCATTAATGATAAGTATTTACGAGTTGTTTGTCATCGCATCCAAAGCCACTGGAAGCTTATACCATACTATTTAACTACACTTATAACTACTAAAATTGTTAATTAATAAACAATTTAATCTGAACCCAACCATTGTCACCTTCGATTTACAATGCATACTTTTTTTGTTGCGGGAGTTATTATTATACATGCGTGGTGAGTTGTTATATATCTGCTTTTTTCTTGTGTTTGTATGTGAGATGTGAAATTTAAAATTATGTTACTGTCAAGAACTTTGTCGGTCCGTCTAACGTACATGTATTATTAAGTTGGGTGCATTATTTATATTATGTTATGTCATATAAAGAAGTGAAACTCCAGCTGCTGGAGCAGTATTGAATTTTCATTAAAAACAATTAGTAGGTCCTTTATTTAAGGCAAGTGACCGATTGCCCAAACAGTACAAAACAGCACAATACAGCACAATACAAACCAACATAAACACAAAATATGAATACAGCTGGGGTCACCGCCTTGGAACGGTCAATGCAAAGCATTGGGGGTTTAAACCTGGTTATAGAGCGCTCAACCTCACACTTGGCCCAGCAATATTTATAATACATTTAAGTGTAAATAAAATTTAACGTCATAGCATTGTAACTCAAATTAAACAATAATAAAAGGGAATGTCTTTCTTATAATTGTGTTGATGTTTATAAGCAACTAAATGCTGTATCAGTATGTAGCCTCGTGTAGTTCTTCACAGAACAGACATTCTTTTCATAACACTTTTATATGATACTTTTATGTGTAAATTGTTATATTAACGTTGTAAATTTGCACGAGACTGAAATAAACGGATAAGTTGATGTATTTTAGTGTGTCCAGACCACCGTTACCGTTGCAGTCCGCACGGGCTAATCAGGGACGACATTTATCGCTTAAACTTGATTTTCGGTAATGAGGGACTTCTTTGAAACTAAAAGTACCAAAAAGCGGAAAGTGTCATCCCTTATAAGCCAGTGCGTACTGCACAGGCAAATCTTGGACGACACTTAACGCACATGCATTAAGCCCAGTTTTCTCAGAACGCGGCTCATATGATTTCACCAGATAGTGTTTGCCTCGCAAAGTTGTTACAAACATTTCCTTTGATAACTTGAGATAAAATAGTCAATTAAACAGTAATTGTAAATATATAAAGGATGTTTCATTTAATAAGAAATCGAGTTGTCCTGCAACATATCTTCAAAAAAATATTTATCTCGTCGAAACGATATATCATTTCTGCGTGTTTTTTATTTGTAAGCTTTAAATTTCGGAAGAATACCTGCCACATGACAACAAAAAGAATCAAGAGTCAACGGCTAAAAAAACAACTTAACGTCAGCATTCATTTTCCGCATTGTTGACGTTACGTAACTTTACGCCAGTACTGAGCGCGACGTCATCAGTGGTTTCCCAAAAGCAATTAATATGGTAAACTGGGTATACATGTGTGATTTATCTGACTGCGAGGTTTTACTGTACACCTTATACCGCTTCTTGCCATAACGATGTGCAATGGTACTAAGAGGAAATACCTCGTGACAATCATTAATACCTTTTTTATTTCTTATCTTCTTATCTTTTGGTAAACATCTGCAATGTTAATCTTCTGTATTAACCAGGTTGCGCTAACGTAAGATTGCATAGTGATTAATTCTGAACGTGTAACCTAAGTAAAGCTTTATGTACATACACATTATTACAAATATAATTAGGTCAATAATAACCCTTCTTAAACTTTAACAATGCATACTTAATAATTGTTGCGGAACAGTTGTGCTATCCGATATATTGAAAAAAAAGATGTAAATATTAGTCGGCACCGTAGTAAGTGTCTGAACTAATTCACTCACATATCCATAAAACACACTCTCTCGTCCGTTGAGCTCTTTTTAATAATCGCATAACAATGAATTCGTCTGTACGAAGATGATTAAGACATAGATTGAATAGATTACCTACTTCGAGACCATGATCTTATACGCATCTGACTTTGGAAATTCGGAATATGTATTGATCGAAATGATTGGATTGATAATATCATAGCTGTTCAGAAATATTGACAAGTTAATTGGTGAAAAACATAAGACTTTATCATAAGTTTAAAAGGTGCGCTGAATGAAACGACACATGTTAATTGTTGATTGGTCACGTGGTCAATGGCGGGTTAGGTTGTGTTTTTTGACGCTCTCGAAATTAAAAAAATATATTTGTGTCGTGTGTGTGATACGTACTACGGAGTACATACGAGTATATAAGATTAGCTGATAAGATACAGTGTTATGGGTAAAACTAAATATAAAGATAAAAGAAAGAAAGGAGTTAGCGATAGTTTTAGTGATAGTGAAGTGATAAGCCGAAAACGGACAGCGTTTGATGGAGGCCCGGCCTGAGGTTCGTGTGTAAGCGATGTGTTGAGTCAAGTGAACTCTGTGTTGTTTCCAAATCTAAGTGAGGACGATTGTGTTTTTGGACTTGACTCGGTTGCTGAGATGGAGAAAGGCTCGGGCTCGGGGCAATCATCTGGCAGTCGCTCTTTCACGAAGGATCCATCAAGCAGAGATTTGTTGTTGTGTCTGCAAAAGATCGAAGGTAGGCTGGATAAAATAGATCAGAAACTAGAGACTCTAGACGAACTTAAAGCTAAATTAAACACATTTGAAAAGGACCTTAAGAGGCTGTGGACTATTGTTGAAGATCGCAGTACTTTAACAGATGAAAGACTAAAATCAGTAGAGGAAATGGTAGATAGTTTTGAGTTTTCACAAGATAAAATGTATGACAAGGTATCCTCCCTAGAAGCTGATAAGAAATCATTTAAGTACGAAGTAGTATATCTCCAATCACAGTCCATGAGAAGTAATTTAGTGTTTGCAAATATTGAAGAATCAGCCACATAAACAAACATCGAAACAGAATCTAAACTAAAAACCTTTCTTGCTGAAAAGATGCAGATTGCGAAGGATTATGTTAATCAAATAGTGCTTGAAAGAGTTCACAGAATGGGTACCAGCCGGAATGGAAACCAAGGAAGCATTGTGGCGAAGTTTCATGAGTTTAAGGACAGAGAGTACGTACGTAAGCAGGCGAAAACGTTGAAGGGGACTCGTTTCTATGTGAATGAACAGTACCCTAAGGAGATAGCAGACAAAAGGAGAAAGCTTGTACCCCAGATGAAAGCGGCTAAAGAGCAAGGGAAGAAAGCCTGGATATTCTACGACACGCTATACATCGACGGTCGTCCAATAAGAGACTAGGGCTTCCAGGGAGGTGATGTTCGGATCCTTAGCTGGAATGTAAATGGGCTTACCGGCCAGAAAATGGACGATCCTGATTTTTCAGAACTTATATCAAGCCACGATATTATTTTCTTGTTTGAAACATGTGCTTCAGAAACCACCAACATCAATCTGTCTTCCTTTGATAGTTACAATTATTTTCGTAAGTTCCAACATAGAAATGCAAAAAGAAATAGCGGTGGTGTAGCTTTATATATACATGAACGAATTAAAATTGGTGTAGAAATATTAAGTCATGAATATGATTCCATTATCTGGTTAAAACTCTGTAAACATTTCTTTCACTTAGAAAAAAAATATTTATTTGTGTGGTGTTTATATTTGGCCTGAGGGGTCACCAGCATACAACATTATTGACGTTGATTTTTTCGATAATTTAGAAAATAATATAAACAATTATAATATTGAGGGTCCGGTTTTTATTACAGGTGATTTAAATGCCAGATTTGGCCAAAAACACGATTTTATAGTGTTTGACCAATGTGTTGATTTTCTTGATTGTGAAAATTACATTCCTGATAATTTTCTTAGCAGGGCCTCAATGGACAAAACATGTAATACGTTTGGTTGCAAACTGGTTGACCTATGTAAATCTTTGGATATGCGATTTGTTAATGGGAGGTTATTTGATGATTGTAACAAAGGTTCATTCACATTTGCGTCACGTAACGGTACTTTCACTATTGATTATGTACTAGCACGTGAATGTCACTTTACTCTGATCACTGATTTTGCGGTATTAAATTTTAACCAGTGGAGCGATCACGCACCATTGTATTTTGCTGTCAAGTGTAATAATAACCTATTGTCAAAACATGAATATGTTGAAACCAAATATAGATGGAATGCGGATTTAAAGGATGATTTTAAAAATGGCTTATTGTCGATTACTGAACAATTAGACAATTTAACATCAAGTGTTGACTCAACTTGTATAAATGACGTTGTAAATCAGTTTTCATGTCTCTTGAACGACGTTGCTGAACCACTTTTACAAATCGTAACAACAGTTATTTTGCACCGTCGTCAGTTGCCAAGCATGCAGAATGGTTCGATAGCGATTGTTTACAAGCCAGACTTAAATATGACGAATCTTTACGTATTTTCAATCAGCGTATGACGCCTGCTTCTCGAGAATATTTTTGTGATTGTAAAAGTCGTTATAAGAAATTAATATCGCCAAAAAAAAGAAAAATTTTGAGTCAAAAAAATTAAAGGATATCGAAAATTTAAAAAAAGAGAAACCTAGGGATTTTTGGAAATATTTTACCAAAAAGAAAAAGGATCATGTCGATGCCGCTATATGTTTGGACGATTTTTATAGATTCTTTTCAAACTTAGAACAAGATATTTTTCAGTTGCCCAACGAAACTGTAGAAACTTTTTGTACGAATCACGATTTTAATGCAGATGCCGATTATAATGACGAATTAGATTTTCCTATATCGATTGATGAAGTTAAGAAAGCAATCAAAAGATTAAAACGAAATCAGGCATATGGTATAGACTGTTTACTAAATGAGTATTTTATTGAATGTAGTGATATTCTCTCGCCATATATTTGTAAAATATTTAATGCGATATTAGTGTCGGGTGTTTTTCCGGAAAGTTGGGCGGATGGAATTATTATTCCACTGTTCAAAAAAGGCGATCGTTGTTCTGTTGCAAATTACAGAGGTATCACTTTATTAAGTTGTTTTTCAAAGTTATTTACAACTATATTGAATGTTAGAATTACGTCATTTTGTGAAAAATATAACCTCATTTCCGATGCACAGTTTGGTTTTCGTAAAGGTTTGTCCACTACGGATGCCATATTTTCCTTATTGTCTGTTGTCCAACATTATTTGAATAACAACAAACGGCTATATGTAACATTTATTGATCTTAAAAAATGCTTTGACAGTATATATCGAAATGCACTTTGGTATAAATTATACAATGCTGATATACGTGGTAAAGTTTTGCTTATTATTAAAAATATGTATTCACATGTCAAATCACGTGTTAAGCATTGTAATAGTCTTTCTGAATACTTTGAATATTCTGTCGGCTTAAGACAAGGCGAGGTTGTCTCCCCTTTGCTTGTGTCTCTATTTTTAGATGACTGAGAAATGTTTTTACAAAATAATGCAAATGCTGGTATTGAGTTGAATGATATTGTTTTGCTGGTTTTACTTTTTGCAGATGATATGGTGATTTTAGGCAAAACGTCCCAAGAATTACAAGCACACTTAAAAAATTTAGCAATTTATTGCGATAAGTGGAGTTTAGAAGTCAATAGTTCAAAAACTAAAATTATGGTATTCAGAAAACGTGGTGCACTACGTGAGGACGAGCGATAGTCGTATAAAAACGAACCAATAGAAATTGTTGATCAATTGAATTATCTCGGCTGTGTTTTTAAATATACTGGGAATTTTGCTACAAATAATGAGTTCTTAATTGGTAAATCTTTAAAAGCTTTAAATATTTTGTAACATAATCTAAAAAAATATCCTTTCAGTCCAAAGTCATGTTGTGAATTGTTTGATGCTTTTGTAGTAGCGGGATCATATGGTGCTTGAATTCAGTGGAATTGTTCACTTTTTGATAAAAGCAACAAACTTTGCACATTTGAAGATTAAGGTATTTTATTCATTTTTAGCTATGGACCCATCTCCAATTTTCAAGATGGCCACCATTTTCAAGATAGCCGCCAAGATGGCCGCCAAAATTTAGGAAATTACATGTTACTGCCATATTTGATTAAAATATTCTGTTTTTGGCATTGAAATTAGCTGTTTTATGTTATAAATTAATTAAAATATGTTTTTACATGAAAAAAAATGAATTAAATATTGCATATAAGTCAAAATGGCTTCCAAAATGGCCCCCTAAAGTACCAAAAATAGGATTTTCCTACTCCAATCTATAATTTCAATATTCAACGAACGTATGTTATATAAGCAAGTGTTTTCCTTTTTTGTATTTACATATATCTTCATTTGTATAATATTCTCAACATATTGTTTCAGTCCTAAAATAAGAAATAACTGCATTCAACGAGTTCACTCTTCCAGACCTTAAAGCTGCCTTAAAATCTAACCGCGGTCACAACCTCCACCACATATGGTGCTTGTATTCAGTGGAATTGTTCATTTTTTGATAAAAGCAATACACTTTGATCATTGGTATTTTAAAGTATTTATGACAAAATAGGCTATGGACCCAATTCATATTTTTCAAAATGGCCGCCAACCTATTAAAAAAAGGAGAAAATATCGAGGTGCTGATTTTTTGTTGCGATCTTTTACAAATCAAATGAAATATTACAATAATTTATTACTAATTATGCTGATAATCAAAAATCTTTGCAAGAAAAACATTTATTATAAGTATTTTGTTAATTTTGTACTTTTTGTAAGGTCAAAAGGTCATTTTTTTTTGGGGGGGGGGAATTATGCTTTTTTGGCAAATATTCATTTACTTTAATAATAAATAAATCCATAAAGCAGATTATCATGGTCCGAGAGCGCAGGTGTTTATTGCAAGTGTTGAGGCCATTTTTGTGTATATTTGAAAAAAGAATTTTATATCCTTCCAGAAAACCCATTTCTAACTTGTCACAGCCGTGCATATCAATGATTGTTTGAGTAAAATTACTCAAAATCTAAAGTTTTCCCTCTGATTTCTGGAATAGTTAAATATATAGACATTTGCAGTCATGGGAATTTACCCAGGGTTTCAGTTTTGGGGTATTAAATAGGTATCAGAAACCTTTCTGATAATTCAGAAAAACAAAAAAAATTCCATGTATTTTTTTTTAAGGGAAAAAACACCAAATTTCGCATTTTATTTTTGCAAATTTGACCATTTTTCAATTTTTAATTCTGCCAAATCTTTTACAAAGTTAACAATATCCAACATTTTTGTCAAATCAGTGTTTTGAAAACACACATATGGCCTCCTTGTTTCATTCCAACAACGACTTTTTTATCAACATCTTCTAGTGATTTTGGGTTGAAATGAATAAAATCACACACAAAACTGCTGATTTCTTGAATAATTTGATTAAATTAGATTTATAAAACATGTGATCATTATAAAAATCAAATATTGTTCGCATATATACAATTGCATATAAGATCACTCTAAACAAACAATGCAAATAAGATCACTCTAAACAAACAATGAAATGACTGCAGTGTTATTATAGGTCAAAACCACTATTTGTTACTGTTATGTAGGTTAAAAAAACACTAAATTTTAACTGTTTTAGTCCATTTTTCAGGTTTTAGTTCCTCAAATTTTTACTCAAATGAAATAATTTTCAAAATAGAAGTTTAACTATTGAATTAAAAACACACAAAAGGGTTTCCTGATTTAATTGAAACATGAACATTTTTTAATGACGACTTTTAGTGAGATTTTAGGAACAATTTACGGAATCAAACACAAAACTGCTGATTTCTGGAATAATTTGATATAGTTAGATTTATAACACATGTGAACACGATAATAATAACAACTGTTTTTATTATTATCGTGATCACATGTGTTATTAATCTAACTATATCAAATTATTCCAGAAATCTGCAGTTTTGTGTTTGATTTCGTATATTGTTCCTTTCACCTAAGTCCTCCTTACAGCCCGGATTTGGCCCCTCTGGACCTCCGAGTCTTCCCGGAAGTTCAATCACAGTTGCGCGGTATTCGCTTTGCAAGTAAACAGGAACTTACAGTTGCAGCAAAGCGAATCGTGTCGTCTTTTGACGCTGACTGGTATAGAGACACTTTTGACAAGTGGATTTCCCGACACATAAAGTGCATTCGCGTTGGAGGTGATTATGTGGAAAAGATTTGACAGTTGTTAACTTCATAACGTCATTGACGTTGAACAGAAACGTTACACGTGCGTCGGTGAGCGCCTTGTGCACATGTTTAAATCTCTGTATATTTATTGTTTTATGTATTTCCATGATATTTGGAGAGTAGATTTGGAAAGGACGAAATATTCTTAACATGCTATTTGTTTGTCCATTTATGTTACCAAATGAAAGTTATAGCGAAAATCCACTAACTTCTGGAACACCCCTCGTAAGTTTAGATGCACATCGTACATGTATGGTATACATGCTGGCGAATTCGGCTGTACAGCAGTTTTTAATTTCAGAATTAAATATCTGGCTTATTTCACATTTTCCGACACATGTTCTTCTTAACTTTTATTTTAATTTATATTGAAATATATATATAATAAGTTTTTTACACAGTTTATATAAATTCATAAATATTTGACAAAATCGTATATACCCGCTTTAAGAAATGGGTTTTCTGGAAGGAAATAAAGTTCTCTTGTCAAATATACACACAAATTCTTGGCCTCAAAACTTGCAATAAACACCTGCGCTCTCGGACCATGATAATCTGCTTTATGGATTTATTTATTATTAAAGTAAATCAATATTTGCCAAAAAAGCATAATTCCCCCCCAAAAAAAATTACCTTTTCACCTTACAAAAAGTACAAAATTAACAAAATACTTATAATAAATGTGTTTCTTGCAAAGATTTTTGATTATCAGCATAATTAGTAATAAAGTATTGCAATATTTCATTTGATTTGTAAAAGATCGCAATACAAAATCAGCACCTCGATATTTTCTCCTTTTTTGATAGGTTGGCGTCCATTTTGAAAATGGCGGCCATTTTGAAAAATATGAATTGGGTCCATAGACTATTTTGTCTTAAATACTTTAAACTACCAATGAGCAAAGTGTGTTGCTTTTATCAAAAAGCGAACAATTCCACTGAATACAAGCACCATATGTGGTGGAGGATGTGACCGCGGTTAGATTTTAAGGCAGCTTTAAGGTCTGGAAGTGTGAACTCGTTGAATGCAGTTATTTCTTTATTTAAGGACTGACACAATATGTTGAGCATATTATACAAATGAAGGTATCTGTAAAAACAAAAAAAGAAAAACACTTGCTCACATAACATACATTCAATGAGTTATGAAATTACAGATTTGTGGTGGAAAATCCTATTTTTTTGTACTTTAGGCGGCCATTTTGGAAGCCATTTTGACTTATATGCAATATTTAATTCTTTTTTTTTCATGTAGAAACATATTTTTATTATTTAATAATATAAAGCAGCTAATTTTAATGCCAAAAAAACAGAATATTTTAATATAATATGGCAGTAACATGTAATTTCCTAAAGTTTTGCGGCCATCTTGGTGGCCATCTTGAAAATGGCGGCCATCTTGAAAATTGGAGATAGGTCCATAGCTAAAATTGAGTAAAATACTTAAATCTACAAATGTGCCAAGTTTGTTGCTTTTATCAAAAAGTGAACAATCATTTCACCATATGACCCCACTAGAGGTTCTACACTTAATTATGCGTCCGAAGTTTGGGGTTTTACCAAGTCAAAAGATATTGAACGTGTGCATTTAAAATTTTGTAAAGCAAAACTAAATGTAAGGAAATCAACTGCATCTGTAGGAGTATACGGCGACTTGGGGCGATACCCTTTATATATCCAGGTATACGAGGATAATATCGTATTGGTGTAAGATTTTGCAGAGCGATAATATAATTATTTCATCTTTGTATCATAGAGCAGAGAAGATTGTAAACTAGGTCACTCTAACTGGGTGTCCTGTGTTAAGAAACTTCTAGATGATTTTGGGTTTTCTGGCGTATTTTTAAACCCAGAAAATGTATGTAGTTCTTTTCCTTTCATATTTAAGGAGCGGGTTATAAGTAATTTTATTCAAGAATGGCAAGGGTTATTACTGCGTAGTCCAGTTTTAACAGATTACGCTCATTACAAAACTAACTTTGCCTATGAAAAATACCTTGATATATTGCCTGTTAACCTGAGGACATTTGTTACACGATTTAGGATTTGTGCACACTCATTAAGAATTCATACGGGCCGTTATGGCTCTAGTAATATACCAAGAAATGAAAGATATTGTTTGTATTGTGGTAGTCGCGATCTAGAAGACGTGTACACTTTTATATGTATTTGTCCATGTTACATTACTGTAAGGAGAAGATTCCTTTATAGAAAATTTTACGTTAGACCTTCAGTATATAAATTCAATTCGTTAATAGGATCTGTTAACGCATCTGTTCTTAAAAATGTTGCAAACTATATCAACTATGCACTAGATATCAGACAATCTGTTACCGTGTAATACATGTACATCACTCTCCATGTGTATGTTACGTAGTCTGTAGACTGTATTTGAATCAATATTTGCTTTTTTGTTAAAAACATTACCTAAAACATTACCTTAACAAACTGATCACTGATTTATTGTATTTAATCACATTATTTTCTAGATTATGTACTCTGTACCGATCTCGAAAAAAATGTTTGTCTTGTCTTGTTAATTCTTACACAATACGATCTAACATGCATATTTTTGAAATTGGGGTTGGATTGATATTACCGGGTTGTGCCGTTGTTTCAACATGTTATATTTTAAAAGTGAAATAACTTCGTCGTCGTTCTTTTTTCTGTTGATTAATTTGTTCTTCTTTTCTCCCCATTAAGTCTTTATCTTGCTTTTTCTTGTGAGTCGGATTCGTGTTTTGTTTTTGTTCTGTTTCCGCATCATATTTGTCGTTCGATTTCTAGTGTGTGTGTTTGCCAATCTGTATTTAATACTACACAATAGACATATTAATCGTCACAGTAAAGTGTTGTTTTCAGTCGACAGTGTTATTTGAAAGAAAACATTGTATGTTGCATACTTGATGTTGTGTATTGGGTAGCAATGAAGTTTCCACTTTCAACAAATCTGCAAACATGACATATCTTTTTCTTGACATATTTTTTTAAAAGACTCATAAAAGTATGATTCAAAAACTAGCAAATGATTAGACAGAATATTCTTCTTTCAATAATAACATACTTGTGGTATATGACCCTTTTCATAAGGTTATTTTTCTATGAAGTTGCATGTATTGACTTATATTTATAAGTAATATTTGTATTCAGCGATATGAGTGATTGTACGAGTAATAAAGCCATTAGTTAAACAACAATGTTTAAGTTTTGTTCGATGGAAAAAAGCGGTAATTTAGTTTATATTCCACTATTTAAAGCATGTATTTATATTTCTTAATATAGACATATGATTAAATAGCCGTTTTAAATTTGCATATTGTGCGTACAATACTTGGAATGAGATAAATCCAACAATATCCAATACACTAATAATTTATCTGTGCACTCAAGAGTGTCTTACGTTACAAACAAATACCCAAATATGCAGTAATATTAATATTAGTATCAGACGCATTATTATTACTAATAAAAATGTAATTGTTGTAGAAGTATTATGAGAAGTAGTTTTTAGTAAAAGAAGAAGTAGAAGCAGTAAAAGTAGTAGTAGTAGTAGTAGTAGAAGTAGTAGTACTAGTAGAAGTAGAAGTAGTCGTAGTAGTAGTAGTAGTAGTAGTAGTAGTAGTAGTAGTAGTAGTAGTAGTAGTAGTAGTAGTAGTTAAAGTAGTAGTAGTAGTAGTAATAGTAGTAGTAGTAGTAATAGAAATAGTAGTAGTAGTA
>NC_068360.1:67422202-67523299 GCF_020536995.1 Dreissena polymorpha
TACGCAATAAATTGACAATAAATCGGTTTAACAAGTCTGCAATAAAGAGTGTTGATAAATTCTGAAAAAAAATCTGATGGAAATTTAAATGTAACAAAGTATTAATTTGTTCCGGTATTTTTTTTATTAAATGTATTGGTTTGTTACAGATTTTTTATGCATGGACTGTATAATAAGAAAGCGTCTTTTGTGCTAATACAAGTTCATGAACACATATTTTGAGGCCATATATATTCAGGAAAAAAAGGCAATATGCCCATCATTCCACATATAATACATTACAAAGAAATATATAGCCAGTTAATGGTGGGGCATTATACAATATATTAGATATCTGGTAATCTATAGATACAACAACATGTAGTCTTGATGATGAATTTGTATGGAAGTAATTGAAGGAAAAGAATATAGCCTTTAATTGTCTGAGACCAGAATGGAGGGTATCTTTCGAAGAAAAATGATCATTCAAGCTTTATGATATGAAATTGTATATAAAATTAAATATATATTTCAAATATGTTTCAAAAATGTTATACACTTCAAATTAGGAGGTCGAAATAAACCAAAAATGTGAGTGACCACAAAAACGTATGTCAAATTTATGTAACTATGTTTTTATCTTTAGAATATGAATTGTAGTTCTATAATTCTTATAAAATAATGAAAACTTACAGTGTTTTGTTTTGCGTAAATGTACATATCAGGTGGTTTTATCAATATTAGTTATTTACATATAGTAGCCTGGTCTCTTATGAATTCCACGAAGGCAGTGAATGGAGGGAAACTAACAAAATGTTTCTTCTTGTTATCGTTGGCTTTGGCTACCCAACGTTCTTGAACATTTGTTGGAAGCTTGGCTAGTAAAGGGGGCTAAGCCAATCGAGGAATCGTAGAATGATAGAGCCGTTGAGTTCTCATTGTCTTCTTTCAAGACATTCTTCTTTCATTCAGCAAGTCACTAAGCTCATACCATTTTTTGAGTCTTTATAGGTCAGTTGAGGGAAAGATTCCATTCGCCTTGTGATAGATTGGTGGACAATCTCTGCTTTTCGATAACGTTCATCCAGTCGAGACCATATTTTCTCGCATGCTAAGACTGGATCTCTGCAGTACGATGATCTCAAGCCAACTGCGTGCTGGTGAGAACTTGGCCCCAGCCACTTCACAGCCAAATCCATTTCCTCAGAAGTGCTTGTATCCATCTTAAACATCACGTTCTTGAAACTCGTTTTCCAGGCTTGATAAGACTCCGCTTTGTCACTAAATATAGTCAGTCGCGAAAGAGCCTAGTCTTTTTAAAGGAGAAATTTGCACAGATTTTCTCCCATATTAGTGTCAGATACTGTTCGATTGTTTGTGGATTTCTTGATGAATTCTTGAACTAGATTGTCAGGTTTTACAACAGGCAAAGTTTGCAATTTGAATTTAATGTCTGGTGCAACGTGACTTTATGACCCATCAGAGCCTTTGACATCATGCTCTTTTAGTACCTTTACTTCTGCAGCGACGGCTTCAAAAGCTTTTTGCTGAGAAAGAACTTGAAGATTCCCTTCTGATTCTGCCTTTTGTTTCAAAAGAACTGCTTCTTGTTGAGTATATTTCAGTTTTATCTTGGCAGATTTGGCTTCTGCTTGTTTTAATGCGATGAGTTCACTACGGCTAGAGGATCTCGAACTGTGTGTCTTCACACCACCATGGACAGAGTTTGGCTTCATGCTGGACATGACTTTTTTTAATATTGATTGTTAATTTTGGTCAATCTTTTCCAGCGTGTGTACCACTGCTTTTTCCTGTAGCGACGCGCCTGTAGTGAGAGACGATAATTCTTTAAGACTTGCTTCACTTTTCACATTTTTTAAGTACACTTCAAATTCGTCTTTAACTTTTACGTAACTTTCATAGGTAATTGCTGTTCAATCAGGTTAATTTCACCAACATTACTCTCATAAGTTAAACTACTTACTATGCACAAACTTTCAGTCACTTTGCGCCATGAAGCAGAACAGCGCTTCCTAAAGTCATCAATTTTCTCTTCATAAAGAGCCCTTCCTTTTGCAGAAAACGGACGTACACGCCGTGTTGACATACAATAAACTTTCTTAAGCCGGTTGAAATACAGATGAGACTTTAGTGCGACCAATTTTGAACGTGGATTAAGTTCGATGTCCAGTACCAGTCATCTCCATCTGCTACATGTACTAGCAAAGTGTAGGTCAATTAACTTTTCTGTTCTGGAAACAGAAAGCGGACCGATCATGTCGAAAAAGAACACTGTATGTGGTGGTATTCAGTATTTATTCTTAGATTCAACTCGATGTGTGTGGTAAATTGCTGCAATAAAACAAAATAAAAGACGTTCAGTTCTGCAGTAAAGAACAATGAAAATGATGTATTGTAATCAATAAATACTTTAAATGACTGAAAAAAGGTAAAACGTATAGCCTATACCTAAGTAATAAACAATGACATAGTTACGAAAGAAAAGCTTTGGAAATTACCCTAACATATAGGACATATAGCCTCAACTGGGTCGAAAGGGTAGGTACGGCGTAATTTGGGTTCGAATAGCATTTACTGAAAAAACCTGAATGAATGAATATACCTCATAAATAATTACTGCCTTAACAAAATACAAGTTATATAGCATTGATAACATGTGGAAACTTACACCATGCGGGGCTATTAACCGGTATAAACGTCTTAAGAAAATGACGAAATAGCAATATCGGCAAACGCCTCGATTTAAAATTCGTAGGTGAACAAACACTGATATATCCAAGGCAAGTAAGCAGCGCAATATTATACGGTTGCATATGATCGATATAGCCAGCACACAGGTTTTGTTAAAAATGTATACAAATTGCTAGAATAATTAGTTTGTTTCTCATTGATTGTGTTTTGTTGTTTGACAATACATTTTTAAAAGGATAAAACAAAAAGAAATGTTCATTTACATAGAAAAATAAATTTTGCATTCGTGTTCGCTGGGTCGTCTGCACTGAGGAAGGTACATAGCGTCCATGACCTTAATTTATGGAAGACATAATTGTAAATATCTTTGATCTTCATCAGATTTTTTGCCAAAAATTATATACATGTACTTAAATTAGTATTGAATTCAGTATTTATGAAGATGGCTCGTCTTCTGATAAACAAGAATTGTAATCAGGCCTTCTTGTATAAATTAATCATGTTAAAATTGCCATAAACCAGCTTTTTATGGCTTTGTAATTTTAAATAAAATCTACCAATTTATCACTACTTACAAATAATGTTTGAAATTAGCAGGAAATGATTTTCAGTGCGCAAATATTATGATTATGCATTAAATAAGTGCAAGACATATATTGAAGTATAAAGAATAGGCAATAATTATATATTGCTCCATTTTTTTCTATCTATAATGAATAGGCAATAAATAGTGCTCGTTTTATTTCTATTTATAATGAATGGACAATAAATATTGCTCTATTTTGTATCTATAATGAATTGGCAATAAATAGTGCTTGTCTTTTTTCTATCTTTAGTGAATTGGCAATAAATCGTACTAAACATTTTTCTGTTACAATGGATTGGCAATAAAGAGTACTCATTGTATTTTCTTTCTCAAATAAATTGTACAGAAATCGGGACTAAATAATGAGTTGACAACAAATAGGGTGAGGGCTTTCACTCAAGAAACCAATTTATTGCTTATTCGTTAAATGAATTGGTAACAAAAGGGGCTAATGAATTGGATTTCTCTGATTTATTACCAATTTATTGACACTTTTGGTACAATTTGCTTAATTTATTTTTGTTTGGGGTATAATACTATACCGGTTCATTATGAAATATTTTAACAGAGTATTTCACATTGAAGTAAAGCAGTTCATATTTATTTGTTTTTATTCTAGAAGAAGTGACACCAGCACAAGTACCTTCAACTGGAATACTACGGGGCAAATAATGTTTTTATCTATAACAATTTCTTTTTATCTGGTTTATGTTATTCTTGGTATGGATTTATGGAAATGTCTTCATGACCGATACTATTAACACACAAAAAACATACCATCTTACAGTACAGTTAAGAGAACGATTTAAACTTACTATTAAATAGTAGCCATACATGTATTAATAATTGATAAAATTGGAATTCGCACTATTCAATATCTATTATTGTTTATACAGCCATAATAATGACCTTTATTCTTGTTTGTATTCAGGTCTTAATAAGTGGACAATGATCTTGACCACACTTATCTTTAGCAGTTAGTAGCTGTACATTTCGGACGGGAGGTTAGTATTTGTTGACAGAAGGAGCTGAACATGACAATGTGCAATATTCAGTTGTACTAAAAATAAATCGAATACAATTTAAAACTAGAACAATGTATCACATATATCCATTTACAAAAGTAAATTATACACAGTTTATTGGACAGATAATGACCAACATAGTTATTTGAAATATATAATATGGCCCATATAACTATTATTCATTCTCGTTTAAATATATCGTTTATGTTTTAAAATCCCTTATTGAACTGTTTCGATTTACAACGAAAACACAAAGCTGTTCTGTACAGAATATTAAAGCCACTCACATTGCCTCTGACTTTGAAATGAAATACATGTTAATCAATACATTTAGATGCAATTTGAAAGTGTGCAAAATTGTCATTAAATCTATAGCCTAGTTAGCAAGTAATATATTATTTTTCAAACGGTACCGCTTTTAAAACCGAGAGTAGGATTTCAAGACGTATACGTCCATTTATTTCGACAAACGAGATTGTTTTTAAGTTTTAAAGCGCAAAAAATACGGATTTCTAACGTGTAACCACCAGATGTATTCTAATTGGTAACACAGCTAAAATTAAATCTATAGCTAGCCTAGTTGGCTAGTAATTTATTATTTGTCAAACGGTACCGCTTTTAAAACCGAAAGTAGGATTTCTAGACGTATACGTTTATTTTACAAATGCGATTATTTTTAAGTTTTAAAGCGCAAAAAGACGGATTTCTACCTTGTTACCACCATATATATTCTAATTGGCATAGACAACATAATTATGTTTCTTATTTATACTTAAAGATACTATGCCAAATAAGGTGTGTGGCTTTAAACATAAATTAAACCTTAGAATCTCTATTTCTTTTATTGAAAGAGACCTCCATAAGCCCACTTCCACTTTATGAATGTATCAACATGGCATTAAAAGTCCGCGTTTTTGAACAAATAGAATTCTAGTTTAATCCAATGTTTTCATTTCTCGATCTTAACTGTATTGACAGGTAAAAAAACAAGATCGTTACAGAGCGCTTAACTAGCGAAGTATTTTTATTTGCTAAATAGTGCATTTTATTTAAATAAAAACCATCGAAACAAGTCATCAAAAAGCTTTATCGCAATTGTTAAATCAATGAATTATACCTTAAGAAGCACGTCATAATGATGTGTGTATTGAATATATGTTTATACTTTATTCGATATCGAAATTGAAATGATTCATGTTAAATACAGGTATATAGACGTTTTATAGTTTAACAATCGATAGAGACATGGTCAACTTGAAGTTTATTCAGAAAGCGTTTAATGTCAGTGTGTGATATTCAATTCATTTTCAAGTGAACAATTGTGTTCATGAATGGACAAATATGCCACAGCCGAAATTCCGATGGAAATATGCAGCTTTTTAAGTAAAAACAATCAAATTAAATCTCTGATACACGGACTGTCTTGTTCTTATCTACAACTTTTAAGCAGGATAACAACTTTAAACTTAAAATAGAAGTGTAAGACTACGGAATTTTTTGGATTTACAGATAAATACATAACATAATAGCAATCAAAAATACATGATCATTTCAGTTATTAATTTTAATGTTTATGTTACCTAACGTCCTTTATAGTAGGTTCTACTCTCGGCATCGAAAGTCTGTATAACAATGATATTTTCATGGTCTTCGATTTTCGTCATCAAACTTAAGGAATACATATAGTAAACATTACGGAATGTATATAAAACCCAGTTTCATTTCCGGTTTGTCGGAGAGTACGTTTAACAAGAGAGTATTTTGGATAATAGGTCAAATGAACAATATATTATTGTTTACAGTGCTTGTTATATGAACATTTTGACAGAGTTAATTAGTTACCAATTTCCCACGAAACGTATAAAAACAAGAATAATCGACAGCTGTACAATAGTAGTTTTGGACCCTTAATATTTGTTTTTGTCTCATTATCCATGTGGCTATGCAGGACCTTTATTGCACAGAAATGATTTGATTATGCAAATTATGCCTAAGTCATTGTCTAAAAAAATGAAAGTCGTGGAAAAAATGACATCAAATAAATACACAGACAATTTAACAATCTGAGAAGATGACAAAATGTATGTGAAACATTTGTTTAGGTAATTAATTTATTTAGTACGCCAGCTTTTGTAAGTTCCAAGACTGTTTTCATAAACCCAGTCAGTGTGTTAGGTAAGTTGGAAACCATTGTTTAGCTAAATCAGAGTTTTGACGTTTATAAATGATTAATTGACATTTCTGTGGAAAACAAAGATATTCGACAGAGACGCGCAAGTCAGTGCCTATAATTGAACGTGAGTTCGACCCCTGCTGCGATCACTTCGAACTGTCCAGATTCTTTAATTTATGCATTTAACATTATGAAATTTGGAATATCAGCTCATCGAACTTTATTTTAAAAGACCAGCGTCTTTAAATCTTAAAACAATGCGGCATTAGAAAATAGCTTTAACAATACATGCTTTTAATTGCACTTTTAGTAAAACGTTTATAAATACTACTTAATTTCTTTTTTTTCAGAAATCTGACAGAACGAATTGTTTCGGGACAACATAAACGGACATCATAGATTGTGGCTCAATCATTTTTTTCTCAAGTGAAACACCCTATTTGTAAACTAAGTGTACATGTAATCGTTATGAATTTGATTTTTTGATTATCCACAGTTTGTAATGCATTTTACCAATTTACTAGCAAAATCAATATAAATATATTTTAATGCTTAACAACTAACAACAGGCAAATGTGGTCAAAACAAGTTTGTATCCAGCTTTGTAATTAATTATGTATAGAAGTGTCCCCAAAACTGTGATATATTTTAATTTGTTACACAGTTAGAATTTCTGTGAGTTTATGCCATAACAATTTGTATGTGATATTAAGCAGCATTTCCTGCATATGTGTGCATTAACCAGCTACATTTGTAATATATTTGATCACGTTACGTTTTGAAATTATCATGACATATGCTTAAAAGAATATACATGATGTTTTTATAATGATATATGTATATATGTATGTGCATGCATGAACATAATATTATGTCCATTCTGTTTAAATGCATAAATAACTTCTGCAAACTATTAAGTTATTAATAAAAATATGTAAAGGTATGCTCCCCTATTGACGTAAGCTATATAGATAATAACAGGTAACTGTCAGATCGTTTTGTAATATATCAGGCGAGGCTTCGAATAATATAACAGCGATGCTTGCCGAACCGTTATTTTATTCGTGCCGAGACTGATATATTACAAAAAGGTCAGGCAGTAACCTATATACTACAAAAAGGTCAGGCAGTAACCTGACTTTCTGTTTAGTATCATACCTCTACGTTCCCGATTTAAAAAATATAATGACAACAAAATCGCTACGACGCTGCATATTTTGCAGGAATAAATATGATATTCGTCGTTTGACGTATTAATACCTCCTATCATCGACTGATATATGAACTTCTTGTTTAACTGATATAAAAAAATATATATATCATGCAACGTTGTATCAGACATATATCAATGTAGCGGTATAATACAAGACCATCATGTACAAAAACAACGACTACAACTGTGGTAACCAAGAACAGATTGTGCTATCACCTGTTGGGTCCATAAGTGTGAGGTTGATGCGAACGATCTGGTTTAGATACGTTGATACTTTTTACAAATAAACATGAAAAACGCACTGTCAATTTTTTGGAACTGGGTGCGTTTTTTGTGTGCTCCTGTTATTGATTGAGGTAAAATACTTGTTTGTTTTTTTGTTCCAAAAGCTGCAGTGCACTTTTCTGAAAGTTCCGAATGTCGATTGTCGAAGAATGTTATGTACGTTAATTAGTATTATCAATTACGCCAGTCTGTGCAACCATAAATCAAAACGCTGGGAAGCACCCGTCGTTTTTCTGCATAAGAATATTGATAGCCGATTCATTTTAAAAGAAATAGTACATATTTGTTGTACATAATGACCAACATAAATTAGCATATCAACTGTATAAGGTATATATGTAGCAGCACAATAAAACTCATATCTATGAAGGTCTTATCACGCTTTGAAATCAATGTATTTATGGTCTACTTAACTATTTTATCAAGGTATATAATTCTTTGTTATTTAAATTTAACAATGCCCTTGCACCGTTGCATTTTTAAATTGCGAAAGGTGCCGCAAATCTAAAAATGAGATATCTTCATTTCAAATACAAGTATTTTCAACGAAATCTTTTCGATCGGTCATTTACCAGCAGGCATCAATAACCACTGTGAAAGCATGTATACAATTATTCAAAACACGCATAATATGTATCGATAATTTTAATGGAATTTTAAAATATCGTTACATATATCACTGTTCTTACTACGAGGATATGCTAGACAAAATTGATAAACCATTAAATAGTGCAATACCATAATTATCAATATCGAAATGTATTAATTATTCCGCTATCAGGTCTAAAAATATGTAAACCAGTACGATTGTTAAATAGATAAATTAAATCTAAAAACACCAATGGTAAGTTGTTACTAACATTTATTTTATTGAAAAGAACTCCTGATTGCTTTTGCATTCTAAATAATGAGTGGTTCTATTAGCGTACCTCAAATACGTATTACTAATTACATGTTTCAGTGTTTCAGTAACAACGTTTCTGCAACACATCGCTGTGTGTTGCTTTCGTAACTACAATATCAAAAGTAAAATATTGTCCATGTTAATCTTTTTCTAAAAGGACTAATACCTATTATGGTGTTTGTTTAACACACAATCTTCTTCAGTTCGAGTTGTCGTAAAATCTCGTTCATGTATGGTGTCGTTTAAATTTCACCAAGTCATTTAAATAAATCCTGACATATAGGAGCCTAAAAAGATAGTTTAACGTTTATATGTTATAGTTTAGTTTTTGAAATTGAGTGATCGTCTATGTTAAGTCCATGAAATCGAGTCTACACCGTTAGTTACATCATACATATGATCAAGTATACGAACACCGTCAATGTAAAGTTCACACTGTGCCTTTTTAAGGTGAAGGTCAGGTTATGCTTGTATTATTTAGTTATCTTACTGCCTCGGTCCAAGTTTTCAGCTCTGAAAGATTGTGATGATAGCTAATTGTCTAACTAAAAGAGATTCTAGTCGCAAAGGATTAAGTCTAGGGATGTTTTCTAAAATACAAAAAATCCTTATTTTGTTATTGTTTGTACGAAAAAGCGGTAATGTTCATAGCACAGCAGGTGATAACCCGTCTGTTCACTGTGAATCCTTTAGTTATAAAATGGACTTAACTTGATTTTACCTGTTTTATTTACTAGGCAAATAAAGCTGTGGTATTTAATCATTGACGATAGTTAGTTATTAGCAGCCTTTGCACATTGTTTTACTTGACTTTATTTCTTTTAAAATTAAGGTAATGGGGTCAAACAATCAAACTAAATTTGATGATAAGATATATTCTGAATGCTTATTGCAAAAGAATGTTTGCTATTTTTTTTGTAAAAGTAAGACGAATAAAACTAACCAAACCATACGTTTTTATCATATAAATACACTATAACGTCTTAAGTATGTAAAAAAAAAACGATCTGCGTCGTTCATAAGTTAAAGTTTGTATGCGCTGTTTTTATTTTTAATCGCTCTCAGAGACCTTCTTGTGTGAGGAATTCACTTGTATTCGAATTATGTGGATGTTTTTGTTTATCTTTCAAGTATTTGACACACGCTTGATATGCACTATATCTTAACTCGTTCAATATCATTATATAATGATTCATCTGGATATGAACCGTCTAAATTTTACTAAGATACGAAAATACAAGGAGTATTCATACGTGTCAGTCCCGGATTACGTTCATAGTCTAGTAGGAACGAAGGTCCACGGTGCATGATTTGAAACGTTTTTTAAAATATGCTGATGATGTTCTACATTGTCTTGGGTAAAAAGAAAAATGTGTTCCCAAGAAAAATTCAGGCCCACGGGGTCTAAATCCAAGACGGCCGACCAAAAACATAGGAAATACTGTTTTTTTTCGCAAATGGCACAAACATAATACATTTCCATGATTTTGTCAAGCTTTTAGATTTAAGCAATTGAGAACGTATTATTCTTATTAAACAAATAAGTTTTTAAGTGAAGTATTAAACATTGTATGAGAAAATCGACTATATCAATGAAAAAAGGTAAAAAAAAATAATGTATGTTTGTGCTTATGACAATCTGTACCTGAAAAACAGTTAAGATACAAGTAGCATCCTAACTACATTTAGTTGTTGCTGTTGTTGTTTTTGTTGTTGTTGTAGTAATGTAAGTAGTAGTAGTAGCAGTAGTAGCAATAGTAGTAGTAGTAGTAGTAGTAGTAGTAGTAGTAGTAGTAGTAGTAGTAGTAGTAGTAGTAGTAGTAGTAGAAGTAGTAGTAATAGTAGTAGTAGTAGTAGTAGTAGTAGTAGTAGTAGTAGTAGTAGTAGTAGTAGTAGTAGTGGTAGTAGTAGAAGTAGTAGTAGTAGTAGGAGTAGTAGTAGTAGTAGTAGTAGAAGTAGTAGTAGTAGTAGTAGCAGCAGCAGCAGCAGCAGCAGCAGCAGCAGCAGCAGCAGCAGCAGCAGTAGGAGTAGTAGTAGTAGTAGTAGTAGTAGTAGTAGTAGTAGTAGTAGTAGTAGTAGTAGTAGTAGTAGTAGTAGTAGTAGTAGTAGTAGTAGTAGTAGTAGTAATTTTTCGCCCTAAAAACATAATAATATTTGCTTGAGATATAATAGTTTATCCGAATTTTGACGATTTAGATTTTTGACACACTTGTATTATTTGTGTTTTTTTACTTGCTCGGGAATAGTTAATGCGGAAGTCCGAACAAGCATTTAAACATATAGTCAATATAACTGACAAGTTCAGGCAGCTGTTTATTACATTTTCCTTTAACACTTTGAAATACTTGCCGATAAGAAAACACAATTGAAGACACTGATACAGTTTTATTTGGTGTTGAGGTTTTGTATTGGCAAGTGGTCACTTGCCTGAGTTAGGGAAGAAATAATTCAGTGCTCAAATTATATATTTGCCAAAAGCTTTTATAGATGTAAACTGTATGTATATGTCGCGCGCTGAACTAAACAGGATTAAAGTAGATTTATACTTGAGTGTTCCCTTTAATCATTAAACATAACCAATTACAAAATAAGTGATTAAAAGCATGGTACGCGTATTTATTCGTTTTTAATTTAGTATTAAAACGTAGTGTTTAGTTTTCAGTGATATTTTTAACATATATACAACAAAATACCAAACAGCTAATATAAACTCCTGATTTTGTAAAATAAGTTTTTTAGACAATTTCTATTGTATGTACAACACATGAAGTTGTATATACAGTTGTTGTGATACATAACCATTTCCTCTTGTTTTCTTAGTTAACCTTTGTATATTCACAAGTTTGGCTTCCCTGCCAGTGTTTTACCCACCTGGATAAAGCGATAGAGAATGTGTCCGCCTGTACGTGCGTATGTGAGTACTTTCGTTGGCGTGTATGTGGATGCATGTGAGCTGGATAAAGTGCGCGTTGCGGGTGGGTGTGTGGATGAACTTGCGTGAGTGTCGACTGAGTTAAAATATTTTATTTTACAAATGTTGTTGTAAAGTATTGTAAAGAACAAATACAAAATTTACTTAGCACACAAATTGTGCATTTTCGACTCAAAATACTTAAGAAATACGTTTCCAATACATATGCGACAAGCGGAAAAGAACAATTTTATATAATTAGCTTTTCATTTTATGTACAAAATATACCTTTGAACAGAACAGTACAGTTTATTTAGTAAATCAAGGCCTCCGGCCCATAATACATAGCACAATAACATAACATAATACATATTTCAGAGTTGTGCCCATGATACACAACACAATAACATCAAATAATACAAATTCTAAGATTGTGCAATTTCAAAATCGCAATGACATGTTAACGACAGATAAGTTGAGCAATCATAATAATAGTTAAATTACCTGGTTTTGTCATGAAAATCTTTAACAACACAATTGGTCGTGCGTTTATATTTGGTTGTGGTAGGCGGACCAAGCAATTAATATGTACGTATTTAAGCGGCTGAGCAACTCTAATCTATATGTCGATTTAACTACGTCGTACGAAAATGGGTACTTTTCCAAAGACGAATGCGCATGCTCGTCTGAACTCATATGACATAAGACCCGTTTTCGCAATACGCGGTTCAGTTTTAAACGCACGTCCAGTAACATGACAACAGTACTCGTATATATGGAAAAGAAAAGTCTTGATAACAATTACAATGATTATTAAAACTAAAAATAAGTTGGAATAAATCATGTTTATCTGAATTAATCTCTAAAATACTATTGTTTTGATTTCTTAGTAACACAACTAATATTATAAACACGAAACATAGACTTTTCAGTGCGGGCACACAAAAGACATTAATTAAAATAGAAAAATATTGTAAATTGACTAACAACACACGTAATAAAAACGTTATGAATAAGACCACTTCTGGTTTGCTTTTTTTCGCATTGTTCAACATGTTTAAAATGTTATTTATGCCCCCCTTTGAAGAAGAGGGTGTATATTGTTTTGCACATGTCTGTAGGTCGGTCGGTCGGACGGTCGGTCGGTCCGTCCACCAGATGGTTTCCGGATGATAACTCAAGAATGCTTAGGCCTAGAATCATGAAACTTCATAGGTACATTGAGCATGACGGGCAGATGACCCCTATTGATTTTCAGGTCACTAGGTCAAAGGTCATGGTCACAGTGAATCGAAATAGTAAAATGGTTTCCGGATGATAACTCAATAAAGCTGATGCCTAGGATCATGAAACTTCATAGGAACATTGATCATGACCGGGAGATGACACCTATTGACTTTCAGGTCAATAGGTCAAAGGTCAAGGTCACAATGACTCGAAACAGTTAAATGGTTTCCGGATGATAACTCAAGAATGCTTACGCCTAGGATCATGAAACTTCATAGGTACATTGATCATGACTGGCAGATGACCCCTATTAATGTTCAGGTCACTAGGTCAAAGGTCAAGGTCACAGTGACTCGTTCATTCATTGTACGTGTGTGCCCAAAAACTTTAACCTTGGTTACTGTTTTATAACTTTTGCAATATTGAAGATAGCAACTTCATATTTGGCATGCATGTGTATCTCACTGAGCTTCACATTTTGAGTGGTAAAAAGTCAAGGTCAAGGTTCAGGTCACTAGATAAAAGGTCAAGGTCATAGTGACAAAAAACGTATTCACACAATGGCTTCCACTACAACTGACAGCCCATATGAGGGGCATGCATGTTTTACAAATAGCCCTTGTTGTCTTTGACATAATGGTTTTATCATACAATACCCGACATTATACTTATATGTACAGACCAAAACAGAAAACAGAGCAGTTTATTTAGTTAATCAAGGCCTCCGGCCCATAATACATTGCACAATAACATAATATGATACGATTTCAGAGTTGTGCCCATTATACATAACACAATAACATAATATATTACAATTTCAAAATTGTGTCATATTTATTTTTTATAAATATCATATCATACATAAGTGTGTATCTCCTGTAAAAGATGAAAAGGTAACAATTTAATTCCTAATAATGTTATCATTATTTGAAGACATGATAGTATAAAAATCGGTTAATGTCTCTCCAGATGAGTACCACGAATATAAATATAAATTCCTAATATTACAATACTTATCACAATTTAAAAAAAAGCGTGGTATTCATAATCAATTATTTCGATATCGCCATTTGAATAATGTGTACATAAACGTGATTCAAGTGGTAAGGTTAAAAGTCTACCAAATTCATTCTTGGGATTATGATTACCACTGCGGAATTTTGCAAAATTTTGTTTGGATGTTCAAGGAAAGGTATCTCTCGAGATCTAGGTGTGTTTTAAAGCATTTATAATGATAGCACCTACTTGAATTTTGTATCGTATCAAGCCAATTTTGTCAATAATCCGTTGTTTGAATAAATTAATAAATAAGGTGATTATTAATAAATAAGTATCGCCTATTTGTTGATTTATCCATGCATAACCAAATCCGTATTTAAAAAGAAGATTTTTTATTTTAGTGGCCCAACAGTCCCTTCCGATATCGTCTAGTGATACAAGCATTAAATAACAGTTTCTAGGATAACGATTGTTGGGTATTTGCAGTAATTTGCACCAATACCTGATACGATTAATATAGTACGAAATACACATAGGTAATCTTCCACATTCTCCCAATGCAATACAGGTGTTAGTGTTTTGATTTAATTTCAAATATTTTTTACAAAAAAGATTATGCACAGATTCAATTTTTTGCTTAAATGCATAACCCCAGACCTGAGAGCCATAACACAATATTGGTGTTATCATCGATTAGAATATTTTCAACATATGCGTTGTGGTAAAGTAACCATATTATTTTTGATACGCATATATTGAAAAAATAGCTTTCTGTGCTTGCATGGCTAACTTATTCAGAGCTACTGACCATGATAAGGAAGGCGTGAACATGAGCCCCGTGAACTTGTTATTGGATATTGTTTTACCCTGTTGTCCTCTAAAATACCAACGTCCGCAAATTTTTAAGACACCACTTTAAGGAAACACGATGATTTCAGTTTTATTTAAATTGACTTCCATTCCAGTACTTTCGCAATATTACATGTAATTGATTTTGTAACTTTTAAACAGTTTCTGCACATTTCGCTTTATCATCTGCAAATATTAAACATAATATATTGGGTATTTGGTTATTTAGAAAAAATACTAGATCCACATTTTTCGTTTAAAAAGGCAGATAATTAATCAATAAATAAATCAAAGATAGTTGAACTTGTTTTGTCTCCCTGTCTGGTGCCAATGTTGCAGGGGAAGAACTATGTTGTGTATGAATTGGAGGACATTTCCCCTTTCCTGAGGAATAAATCTTTACACGTGATGTAGGTTATTATACATTGACTTTAAAATGTAGAGGAACTTGCCATGTAGCCCCTTTTTTTTCGAGACATTTACATAATTCAATGTGATTAATATTATCAAAAGCCTTTTTTAAATCGACGTATAAACAATAAAACCGACCCTTTCTTTTGGTAAGATATTTGTTAATCATTGCTTGAAGACAACAAATATTGTCAACTGCTGAATATCCATGGCGAAATCCTGCCTGAGTTTCGTCGATTTTATTATTGGCTTTTGCCTAATCGTACAGACGTTTATTAATTATACTAGAAACAATCTTGTAAATCGTATTTGTAATTGAGATACCACGGTAATTTCCGGGATCGGCAATCGAGCCAGATTTATGGATTTGGCATATACCACTAGTTGCCCATGTTTGTGGGAATACATCAGATTCAAATATAGTGTTAAAAAGTATGGAGCTATATCATCAACAGTATATTTATAAAATTCGGAAGGGATTCTGTCAATTCCGCAACTTTTATTATTTATTAGTTTATACATTGCGAGAGTGACCTCGTCAATTGATATTTGCGTATTAAGAACATTAGCGGTTGCGTCGTTAGACACACTATGACTCTCAAAGTTAACACTTTAAGAGTTTTCATCAAACAATAATTTACTGAAATACGTATGCAATGTATCGGCAGGTATGTCACAACTAGTAGTTGGTTTACTACTCGTATGTTTAAAAGTGTTCCACAATAGGTCATGATTGTTTCTACAATTGTAAAGATTATTTCTCTTAGTGTGTTGATATTCAAGTATTTTATTCTTACACGGGATTTTGAATTCGCTTCGTTTATTCTTATAATCTATCAAAACATTATGTGAATTTGTTAAACGAAAACGACGTAACGCAGCATATTTAGAGTGTTTCTTTTCTTCACAAACTTGGTCCCACCATTCGGGTTGCAATAAATCAGCTCTTAATGTTGGTCTTTTAAGCATACATTTGCCAGCTGTTTTATATAAAGAAGAAATAAATTCAATTGCTACATTAATAGTGTTTGTAATTAAATGGTTAATAGACTCTCTATTAATCTCAATCATGTTTTTAAATAAAGTTTTAAAAACATCAGCTTGGTTTTCTTTCCATTTAAAACATGTAAGTGTCCTCATTTCGCAAAAAGATTGATTACTATTAACGTTTGTTGGTAAATAATGTTTCACTTTAAATTACATGTAATTGGAAATTGATCGGATTTATCACGATCTAAGACTTGAAAGCATTGAATTGTATTAACAAATAGTTCACTTGAGGCAATTATATTATCAACAGTTGACAGTCCATTATAAGTATATAAATATTACATGGCTGACAGGGTGACAGTAAATTTTCAACTTGAGGAAAAACTGTCAACCAAGGCGAGGTTGATAGTATTTTCCGAAAGTTGACAAATTTACTGTCACCCTGTCAGACATGTAATATTTATTTTATTATACCGAACAAACTTCTCAAACATGAACAATTTATAAGAACCATGAACAATTTTAATATTCAATAATTGTATTTAATTTCAGCAATGAATAACCATTTATATTTTGATAACACAAATAAAAGTACACTGGTTAACACAGTCAATTTCTTATCACTTTATTACGCAATTTATGACGTTGTAAACAGACGACAAAATGGCAAGTAATATTGCCAGTAAACGTTTTTCTACGATAAGCGAGGAGGATTTGAAGGTTAACACAGTCGATTTCTTATCACTTGTTCGGTATAATAAAATAAATATTACATGTCTGACAGGGGTCACCCTGTCAGACATGTACTATTTATTTTACTCTACCGAACAAACTTTTCAAACATGAACAATTTATAAGAACCATGAACAATTTTAATATTCAATAATTGTATTTAAATTCAGCAATGAATAACCATTTATATTTTGATAACAGAAATAAAAGTACACTGGTTAACACAGTCGATTTCTTATCACATTAAATAAAAATTCAATAGTTAAACAGTATTATTATTTAAACAGTATTAAACGGTATCTTTTTGTTTTAGCAAGTTAATTCAGTGATAGTGAAAATGGACGTGACAGTTGCTAAAGTTGAACTGAGGAGCAGTTCTGTGAATGTCTGTGAGTCTATTGTAACTCTGCTGAATCACTTGCTGTTGAACAACATTTGGACTACTGACTACTGGCAATGCACTCTGATTACTGATAACTGGCAATGCAATGTGATTACTGACAACTGGCAATGCACTCTGATTACTGACAACTGGCAATACATTTTGAATACTGTCATTATTAGTTACATGTAACAACTCTTCAAACGCATTATCATCTGAGAAAATATTTAACAGGTATTGTTCAGACAGTTCATTCTGGTCATTATCACTTTTTACAGTGGCGTTATCTTTTTTATTTGAAAATGGCTTGCTTAGACAATCTGACATATCGCGTTGCTGATCTTCACTTAAATGTGTAGAATAACTTCGTATCGAAGCTTCTGATTTGTGGCCTGAGGCCCTCATTATGTGCCGGGCTTCGAAACCATGTCTATCAAGTTTTGTAATAGATGTAGCCCTCAAGCAATGGTTAGTGTACACTTTTGAAAGTCCGGCCTGTCTGGAAATGCTAGACATCATTCCAGATAAGGTATTCTTTCCTTATGGTGCAGCACAATACCAAATGTCACTGGTCTCTTGAAATGATTCTAACGGTCTTTGCCATAATGCTTCGAGTTTGGGGTTCAGTTTAGATAGGTACTTCTCAAAGCATCGGACTCGGCAAAACGTACTGCCAGGCTGCTCGTAGATCTTTCCTTCTCCTGTGGTATCATCAGGCGTATCGTCAATCCTAAAAAGATGATTCATTTAATTAGACACTGTTCTGACATTAAAAATTGCCTGAAACTGAAAATATATATTTTTGCTAAAAGATTATGCGGTTTCACCACTATAATTCCATGTAATTTATGTTTTCTTTCCTCTGTCAATCAAATTAAAAACCAACTTTATAGTTAAATTCTTTGCAGCAACTGCCAGCTTTTAGTAAAATTACTACCATTTGAAAGGTTGACATTATAGTGATTTTTTGTTGATTCTGCGATGACCTGGTGTATGAACATTCTCCCGGTTGAATCAGTTGCTATAGCAAATGTTGACTTCGTCATGGACCGTAAATTCTCTTGACCTCTCCTCAGACGGTAGAACATTAAGTTAAACCACACCCTGTTTTGAAGACCACACGGAGTGTTAATATTAAACGGTACACTGTTGTCACTTAATTTTTTCAGATCGCTGTCGGATATAACAGGTTTGTGGTCGACACTCCCATGTCCACTTTGCTTAAGCTGCTTGACTTTTGACTTGTAGGTTTCATTACTTGATAAAAATTGCTGGTCTTTCAAATTAATGTTATACGTGCTTAAGGGATGCTTGGAAATTCCATACTTCAGACTGTCCAAAGATTTTTTCTTTAGTTCCTCGCCGTTTTTCTGACGTACAGATGCATAGAAAAAGTGTAACTGGTTGTTTAGTTCCGCTGGATTTTCCACGAGATCACCAAGATCCATGTCACTGGAACGAAGGAATTCGTTGAACAAGGTCACACCATGTTTAACTACACGTTTAGTGTTTTTAGAGTCCTTGTCATGATCCAATGCCTTCAAATCCTCCTCACTAATCGTTGAAAAACGTTTACTGGCAATATTGCTTGCCATTTTGTCGTCTGTTTACAACGGAAAGGCAAAACTGCGTACTGCGCATGCGCGAATGGGACAGTATAATTTTCGAACATTCCGCACGTGATTACTAAGGCAGTATTTTTTTGTCAGTAATTTTTTTCCCGCTGGTGGCACGTGATTGTTATGGTAGCGGGATACAGAATATTTTGGAATTGTTGGTCTTTATTAAATCGTGGAATTTCAAATAAACTACCTTCATATTCAACGTTCCCATAAATTCCTTTATATACAGGTGACTGTATTCCACAAACTGCTAAACTACTAAACTAGTACAGCAAAATACTGAACCAACTATGAGCTTCTCATGGGATGTCCAGGAAAAGAAATTTATAAAATGTAACAACTACCAGACCCTCGTTGGAAAGTGCGCTTCGATTACTACGGCTTGTAGTTCAGTAGAAGCACACAACGTAGGCGTTTATAGAATGTCGTCTTTTGATAACCTGATGTCCGTCACAATTACCATAACAACTGAAATGTATAGAAATACTGAATACATTTAGTTTGTTTGATATAGACATTAGAATTTAGCATATGCTGGTACATCAAGTAGATAATGGTTTTCGTTGGTTGCTATTTTGAAAACAATCCTGATAACAATTGAAATTCTGCAACAATCTTAAGATGGTGGACAATCCTTAAAGTCGCCCGAGTTGATGTTGGTATATTTTCTCATTTGTGTTATATGTCGCAAAAAAGTTACTATGAGTCAAAATGTTTTTGTATTAATGTGATATGTGCAAAAAATGTGGTCAAAATCGGTCAAAAATGCCTTAAGTCAGTACAAAGATTGGGCTTTTCAATTTCTGTGCATGCACAGAAATAATCTAAATTTAAACACGCGCGGGTCGCATGTAAAACCACGTGACCATTGCATCATTGTTTACAACGTCATTTGCATGAATAATTAATAATCATATCAATACTCGCTTACAATGGGACAAGCAAACATACAGGACATAGCAGCGTAATGTTTTTGCAGCGTGATTTTTTGTCAATATGTATGCATATTACTCGACAAATTTCGATACATTTTCATCAAGCTTGATAAAAACACCTTGTGTTTTCAATCCTTAAATCGGCCTTATTGAATTCGCTCTGATCTGAGAAATCGTTTGTATGCAATCAGCTTGAATTCTGACTTTTACGAACATGATATTCAATACACAATGATCATCGTTTATCCATTAAGACAAAAACATGTTTTATAATCACTTTGTTTAGGCTATCCGAAAACATAATTCGTTTGTAAATTGCTTTTATTATTTAGTATTTCTTCGTTAATAATAGGCTTGACGATTCAGTCATGTACATGATAAGGTTTCGTATTTTTTATGCTTTTGGCATTTTTGTGTACACTTTTTGCGAAAATCAGTATGTAAGAGTTAGAATGTATCTGACGAATACTGATCAATTCTGGTAAGTTGAGATAACCGAATTGTCTTGAGAAATATCAACTCGGGCGGCTTTAAAAGTTTTATAAACGTATATACTCACATTAAATGCACTGAACTCGTACATGTTTTGAAAAGAACATGCTACATGTTTTTTTACCATAGAACAATAATGAGAAAAAACAATTTACAGCCGAAAAGAATGGGTATTTTATCTACGTTTAGTGCTGAGTGTTAAACGATGCAGTAGTAGTAGTAGTATATCTTTATTTAAGTCTCATTAACATACATGGTGATTACAATACAAATAATTATAGAATGTCAAATGTATATTGCCATACCATATTTGAACTATAAGAGACTATCGCAGTTAAAAAATCCACTTAATATTACATAACATACTTTACGACTTTTATCAATTCAACAATTTTGCACATATTAATAAAATTGAAAGTTAAAGAGTTAAAACTGAAGAAACGTTGCTAATCTAATTAATTAAGAACTGCCTTAAAAACGATAATGAAGGACAGAACAAAACACTATCGCGCATTAGTTGAAAAATGAATATAACAAATCATATACCACGTTGATCAGCTCAGTGTGAACCGGATTAGCACAGTTGCTTCAGACGCAATACAAAAAGGGGGACAACTAAGACAATTATCACATTTTATACAAAAATAAAAAGATTACTTACAAATTAAAAATACTCGCCTCTGTAGCATGAGATAGAAGGTTTTGACACAGGCTCGTAGGATATTAGAATTGGAAAACACATAGTAACATTTGTCAACATCATTTAGTGTTAAGAATACCATATTTGTCTCGTCAGCACGATGAAACTAAGTTTCTTTGATACCACAGTACACAAGGCAATAGAACAATACTTGGAACTCAGCTTCAACAATATTGCAAAATAGACAATTTCTTTCCTGAATTGGTAAACCTTCATACCTGCCGGTTTCGATTCTTATGGGAGCTACCCGACACCGGAATTTACAAAACGCAGATCTATGTCTAGGTGGCGTAATTAATTTACAGTATTGTTCAGTAACATATCCAGATTTAACACATTTATACAGACGCAATTTGTTACCTCCTCTTCTATAAGGACCAGTGTTACTATTTATTCTGTCATACCACTCGGATATAAACTTATTTTTTAACAATATCTATGACTTCATCGACAAAAGATAACGATATCGGTTGCAAAATACTGCTATAAAAACTAAGTTATTAACATCTAGAAACTGTTTTACAGTAAAAACCCAATTTTTACATAAACAATTAGATGCTACCCAGATTGTTATTCGCTTATTGACCCTCGTTGCGTTCATAAATGATAAACGGGACCAATAAAGCGTGACAGATATCAACTTGCGGTTGTATCGAACCCATATCACCCGATGTGCCATCATTTGGTGTATATTTTCCTACTCCTAGAAAAAAGCGTTGCGCCCTGTTTTGCACCGCATTAATGCATGAATAAGTCCGAGCGCCCCATTAAGGAGCGCTTTAGTTGATTACAGGCAAAACGACAGAATCGTATAACTTGGAAAAAACATAATATGGAACGCCACCCAAGCATTTACATTTTGCGATTACGAGACCCTAAGCACGACTGGCACTCTGATCAACAGCTTTTACGGTAATATCATAATCAAGATGCTCATGTAAAATAACACCTACGTAAGTATATCTATCTAATATTTGTAATATATTGTCACCACATTTAAAACTATATTCGTACGTTGAAAAGTTATAGGCAAACGTGAATAATATTACTCTTGGACGGATTTACAGTCATATCATTCAAAGCAAACCAATCATTTAAAGCATTTAACAATATTTGTAGTTCATCAGCATTGTCGGCTAGAATTACAATGTCATCAGCGTATAACAAGATACATGGCTTTTCGTTATCAAGATTAAAACCTAAGCCAAATGATTTAAGGTATACAGTGAAATCATTGATTAACAAACTAGGGGAGATAATATACACCATTGATGTAAACCACACTTCACGTCAAACCACTCAGTTTTAAAAGCATTAACTCTTACACATGACATAACAGATGGTTATAAAGATTTAACAGCAGATAACATCTTGCCACATACACCAATATCATACATTTTTTCCAATGTATATATTTATTAATAGTATCGTAAGCTTTCTTAAATTCGATAATTGCACAGTATGTAGACAATCAATTTTTCTTTCTTGTAACAATAATAGTATTAAGCTACAGAATATGATCTGTGGTACTACGACCTTTCCTAATCCATTATGCTCATCAGACAACTTGTCATTTGATTACGTCGATTATTCAACATATAACAATAAAGTGTATAAATTGCCGGTGCAAGTGATATCCATATATACGATAAAGGATCTCGTTTATATAGATGATTTAGGTATAGGGCATAGGACAGATTTACTCCATAAAGTAGGAACAATACTATTATCGAAGCAAATATTAAACAACACATGTACAAATGACAAAGCCGAATCATAGGTAATGAAAATAAATGACTAGTAAGTATTATATCTTTTATGTATACATAAAAAGTACTTCAAAGCTGTTTTCCCCTATAGTTCACAAATACTTACAATTAGGAACAATAAATACTAATAGTTTTAATACAAGTTTACAATGTGTTCAAATGTCATGGAGGTATACGCTATATGCAGTTGATTTATCTTTAAAAAAAGTGACGAATATTGTTCCAAAATTTATCTGATTAATAAATCAAAAGTATGAAAAAAGACTACGTCCATTGATATGTTTTTAAAAAAGTAAGCATTAACATTCAATAATTGCCTGCAAAATAAATCAAACAAGAACCTTATTCGTGATATGTACACCAACTGATTTAATGATTTTCTCTATTGCTATTGGTATGAGTAAAGCTGCGACACTTAAAGAGTTTATTTCTATACATTCGCTGATATTGACGTCTTTACAACCTGTGTAGTATGCGCACGTAGGAATTATCGTCATAATGGTCAGTTGTCGACCATCAGATCAGAAAATATGTTTCATGAATGAGTGGTGACTTGATTATTGACATATTGCTCTGGCTTTTCGAAAGTTATAAGTGACAAAACGCACGAACGACGAAAAGGCCACGAGTGTCGTTCAGGTGGGTATATTATGTCATTCCGTCGGGCAAGAATTTTTCCGTGTGTAAAGGTTACTTACATAACGTCAAATATATTTATCAGAAGAAACAAAGGTCAATAAATGGCATATGTGTTTTATTTTAGCCATTTGTTTTAGGTCTGTTAGCATTATTGGTTACCTTCTTTGAACAAGCCATCACGCCAGAATGAAATTGTTGACATGTAAATAAAACTTGAACTCAAAGCGTTATAAATGATGTGATGTTCTTTTGTTATTGATTTACGAATATGAGTTCTTCTGATTGTATATTCTGCTGTGTTATGTATGATTCATCACTGATGGAGATTGGGGATTTTAATATTGCTTGTCGGCGATCGTAAATTATTGTAGTTCGGTTATGCAATAATACGAAACGCGTACGACATCGCGCCAAAATCACAACATTCTCCCGACCGCGAAAATAGAAGACCCATTTTTACTACTATTAACTTACGACTGATAAAAAAATAACAACTTAGTTTAAAAGCATATTATAATTAAGTGTCAGTGTTATCAAACTGCTTGCGTCAAGAATTCAGTCTCTCATTGTTCATTTATATGTGATACAATTTAGTAATTGGTTTATTGTGGCAAAAGTTATTGCTGGCGCGCACTCGTGATTCTCGAATAAGGCAACTATTTCGGTTTAGATGGGGACTCAAACACTTCACATTTAAGCTTCTCGTTATAAGGCTCTGGCGCTTTCTTAGCAGCTTTAGTTGGCGATATTGTTTCGTAAGAATAATCACCGATTAATTGACGACGTTCATTTTGGCGAATTGGTGCTTCTCCGGCTTCCTCAATGATGCTTCGATTGTCAATTCCCTTTTTAAGCATTTGGGGACCACCCATGACTGATCTGGGCTGTAAGTAGAGACAAGGACGAACCAAGCGACCCGTGATGACCTTCGTAATCACCTAGCAATGAAGATTCGCTGGAATGCACGATATAAGGAGATTGCAATCTGGCCTCGAAACGATTTTCGCTACTGTCCTAAATATTGTTTGAACTTTTTGAAAGACACCGTTATGTCTTGATTTCGGACTATACTGATTGTCTCACTTCTATTTCTACGGAAAGCAACGCGTTTTATCTGCTTCTCTGTTTCTGAGACGGCACTCAGGCTCCACGCGCACTGCCCGTCCTGCCGCTTTGAGCGCAACTCGCACACTGGATCTGACGTCTTTGACATCGCGCTAACATCACAACATTGCTTAAGTGTAAACACTACATATCGGATATGACTAGAATAGATGGAATTCATGTTACATAATTATGATAAAACTAGTTGACATGTTATAAGTGGCTGATTAATTTGGCTTGTAAAAACACTCAGGTAGAAGAAGCGTTGTTTATTTCACATTCAATGTTCGGTCTAAATGACTTTTGATATATCATTATTTACTAGAGTGAAGTGATTTTATCAAGCGGTGACAATAGCAATGACATCATCAATTCACAGCATATGCAACGGCTCGTAATTATGGCAGTGTAAAATGTCATCATACTACTACTACTACTACTGCTACTACTACTACTTCTACTACTACTACAACTAATATGTAACTACTACTACTACTACTACTACTACTACTACTACTACTACTACTACTACTACTACTACTACTACTACTACTACTACTACTACTACTACTACTACTACTACTACTACTACTACTACTACTACTACTACTACTTCTACTACTACTACTACTACTACTACTACTACTACTACTACTACTACTACTACTACTACTACTACTACTACTACTACTACTACTACTACTACTACTACTTCTTCTACTACTACTACTACATGCATTTCGTATAAAAGTTAAAATTGTAATTCACATTCAAACGTTGGTGTAATTTATTTTATTGCCTAAGCCAAATAAGTTACAACAATTTCAGGATCGATCGTATCGTATGCAGTTGTCACTGTGGTGTACCCATAAAGAAGACGCCATGGACCCGGAGCAAAAGGATTGCGAAGAGAGACTTATGTAAGACGTCACCAAAGCGAGACTGCACGATTTTGTCAAATATTTATGAATTTATATTAAATGTGTTAGAAACTTAATACATGTATACACATATTTCAATATAAATTAAAATATAAGTTTAGAAGAACGTGTGTCGAAAAATGCGAAATCAGCCAGATATTTAATTCTGAAATCGGAAATGTATGTACAGTCGAATTCGCCAGCATGTATATCATGCATGTGCGATGTGAATCTAAATATAGTTTTACGGAACCTTTTTAATAGCCTGCAACGATATCTATTCATACAACACACGAACACTTACTCCGATCCTAATTAAAATACGAATGCTTCGGTTATTGTAGGAAAATATGTACGAAATATCTTCGTCGCAATCGGCTCGGGACGCTAATTTGTCTTTGCTGCATTTATTAAATTCGTCTTCAATGTATAATTTTTCATACCTATGTTGGGTTATTGTAACATATTTTTATCAATATATTACAATTTAACACATATAAGAATCGTGAAGTCCCGCTTTAACCAGTGTTGTGAACATCGATCGCAATTTACCGCTTTTACAACAATCTGCTCATTAACCTCATACCTTGTACCACCAATTTTCTTGCAATATGTTCTATCAAAAGATCATAAACATCAAACACATGTTATATCGTGTACATCATCCACCACAACAAAGGTGTGGGACAAAGAAAACATGAAAACCGCTCAACACACCATGAAGAAGTATCGATTCAGAAATAATTATTTTAATTTCAGTTATTGTGATAATGCGATGTCAAACCTTCCAACTGTTGATTAGTTGACTAAAATATATTATAAAAAAGAACTACTCAATAATGCCATTATTATATTATAAAGTAATGGTTGAACTCAGTGTGTACTCTTGTATGTGTGGACATCCGATTTATTCAGAGCTCCGTGTTTTTTAAGATGTTACCGTCTGTCGCGAATGTCTGATACTGTACATTGATCAAAGAGGAACAGAATGTGTATATTATGTAGTGTTTATCTAAAAGTAATACTTCTGGTGACTGTAAATGTATTTTGCTATACATATGTTCATGTTTTGAGAATACCTCTGGGTCAAGTGAGAGGTTTGAGCTCTTTAAAACTCGTCTTAACATAAAAATTACTGAATTGATTGTTCCATGGTGGACATTTTTGGTTACTGTTTTTTGTTTGTATAAGTGTTTCTTGATGATACAATCAGGTTATAAATCTGGTTACACTTTTACTTTAAATTCCGTCGAACTGCTGTGAAATAAAATATTAATTGGATTGTAACATGGTAACTCTCTTGGATTTTAATTGAGATGTATGGTAGTCATTTTGTTCTAGGATAAATCGACATAAACATACTATGAACGTAGATAATAAAAACCCACATTGCAAAGCAAATTTGTATTGCATGTATTTTTCGTGTGTTCAAATGTGATTGTTAAATAATTTGATTTATTATTTGGGGTTTGTTATTTGTCGTAAAAATACTTATAGTAATTAACATGATAAAGCGCAAGATCGAGTTCTCTGTTATTCCGGTTGCGCGTCTGGTTTTGGATTGGATGTGCTGGTTTAGAAAGTGCGGGCGGTTAATTGAAAAGACAAAAATTCAAATGTCAGAATAAGTCTACATAACGTTATCAAAAAATATATCAACACACCATATATTGTAGCAACGTAATGGGTGACCATTGTATAAATACAAAAGCAAGGACATTATCAATCCAATGTTCATCATATCCAACTTTCTAACAAGATCAGAACATTATTTCTAGCCTTGAGAATAAACCAATTTTGTAACATTTTGCTCAGATCTAAAATGTGTCTGTGAACGAGGTTTTAGAAAACATTCATATTTGTTTAGGTAACGGCCACATTTGCTGTAGTCTCATTTTTTCGGGCGATGGAAATGCCAAACACGTATACGCGTAGTTGTGCTAAAAGTGAGGGTGTTGCATATCCTTTTGCATATAACAGTTGTTGGCATTTGCTATAAACTAAGCATGCTAAAATAGTAAATGAAAACCTTGAGCATGATCATCGGGATATCGTTCTTTATCTACGCGTGTATGAAGATGTCATGCTATTTGTTTCGACAAAAAAAACATGTCCATTTTAAGCTTGAATAAATGTATGTTTCAAAATAATGATTAACGACCTTGTTATTGATCTGAGGTAAATGGCAGTGACGTTGTTTTATTTGCAACATCAAAACATCTCTATTATTTGAATCTTTTTCATCACCTTTACGAAAGAAAAATTACTTGATAATATCAACACGCAAAACAGTGACCTCTCTTCTAACATCTGAGTAACATATTCAATTGTATGAAACAAATTTATCTACTATTGGGTGTTCTGATGTTCAGTATTACTTCCTTGGTGGCTTTTATTAAATATTCAATGTACCAAAAGTGTTTTGAATATTGAAAATATTGCAAATTAGTTTCTATAATAGGACTATAATAAAATAAAATACGCAATCTTTAGTGAATAAACGCTCGTTTATTGATAAACTGTTGCAAGCATTTTTGCTTCTTTATATAACTGTCAGTGAACTAAACGTCTCAGGACTAAATTCGTTATCGAGTGACGTTGATGTCTGTGTTTATCGTTACAGTATTAGACGCACGTTTATCATTAAATGTATGTTAACTCGTTCAATATCAGTACTTCAATGTAAAACCGGATATACATATATATGTGTGTGCTCTGTGAAAAGCAGCTTTAATACAATTGAAATGAAGTCGAGAAGATTGCGTATAAAATGCGGTCATTTAAATCGTAGTTTATTAAGGCCCGGTCATACAGCGATTTACGGCTTAATCATGGCCACAACTCGTCGAAAATTGATCTCATGTGAAGGAGATGATGTTGTTCACGTTGATGACGAGTTTCAGACGATCTTAAGTCAATGATCATACGTGGCCGGACGCGGGGAAAATTCAGAACGGCTTTGGACGCGGAAAAAACGTGTTTAGCTGCTTTAAACTTTATACGGCGGACAACCATGGATGGTAAACGATAGTCTAGCGGGCTTTCACGGGCAGAGCACAGTCATCGGACGGGTGTTAAACGTTGGACAGTTATCAAGGGATATGGCGTGTGTTTTGCGGCTTATCACTGACCAATGGGGTATGCCACACACATATCACTACCTTAGACCGTTTAAACGATGTCTCAAACAAGTGCTAAATACGATTGTTCACTGCCTAATCACGCCTGAATAACTTCTAATATGCGGCGTATAAAAACAGCAATTTTCTTATATTTTTGCACTCGCAGTTTAGATGTCATGGGGCAAACATGAACCTTCAACGCAATGATATTCTCATCTTCTCCAGCTGCAGAAGAACCACCGGATACAGGCCGAACATATCCTTGTTATGAGAAGAACAAACATGGGGACGGTGGTACGGAATATCTGGGTGTGTGACTGGATTGCGATTAGACCTCAGCTTTGGTTTTACTACTGCCTCATGGTCGAGCTGGGTAACGATGATCCAAGAGCATATCAGAATTGTATGAGGAAGCCTCCTGTGATGTACGATGTAATTGTGCAGATACTGAAACCAGCCCATACCAAGGAGACCTCTCACTGGAGAGCACTCCTTGCACCAGGTCTCAAGGACCCAGATCTGCTGCCAGGTGACACACAGGATGTACCCTACTTCTTAGAAGGTTACTGCGCGTTCGGACTACGGACCTACATGATGAAGCCCTTCGCTAACAGGGACATTACTAGGGAGCAAAATATATGTAACTATAGACTGTCACGGGACGGACGCCGAATAGTTGAAAATACGTTCGGGATCCTCGCCAATGTATGTCAAGTTCTTCTGACTACAATGATGCATCAAGCTGATACCGTCAGACCGCTGGTCATTGCGTGCGTATTCCTTCGCAACCTGATGAGAATACGTTACCCGGTTATGCATAACAGGCTGTCGGACTGGGAGCGCCCTGGTGCTTGGTGAATTGCGAGAAGACAGGAACCTTGAATACACGATGCCTGATAGAGTACCAGAACCCAACAGATATATCAGGCTAGCCAATGCCCAGAGGAACCTCACAATGCAATTGTGTAACTCTACCGCTGGAAGGGTGCCGTTGTAAGATGGCATGCTCCTCCCACATAAGCTATGTGTATTGATCATTCAGTTAGGTAAGCTGGAGCACTGATGTGCAAATTTCGATGTAATTATGAAGTTTGCTATTTGTACTGTTTACATTACATGTTGTATTTAATTAATAAATTGAAATGTAACCTGTGTTTGGCAGCTTTGATTTTAATAGTAGATTGAAACTAAATTAAAACTCTAGATTATAGAAGTATGTAATTGTGAACTGGAATTAAAAAACACTTTCATATATCAAATTAACAAACATTTCGCATTACTACTCAAATTTTATTAAAGATGCCGGACCGGTAACTTAAGGTAAAGGTTGTTCACAAGTATAATTTTAATTTAAAACATTTAACTGACAATGCTTTGAATTTCCTTAAATATATATGAAGCAAAAATGAACACATTAAGGTTTTACAAAAACATACAGAAAATAAACATATTCGAAAAAAAGCTGATAGATGTTATCTCATGTTTGTTTACAGTGTGTGTGTGTGTTAATCAGTGGTGTGAAAAGGTAAAATTATAGGTATCAGTCATCATAGCTCAGTGGTAGTGCTCGTCTCGTAACTCGGAGGTTACGGGTTCGAATCCCTCCAAAGGCATGGGAAGGAATTTTGTTCTTGGATAATGAGACTGAAAAATTGCTTTGATACACAACATAATCAACATTTATATTTTTAAATAGGTCTCAATCAATCGTGTTGCATTGTTATTTTATAATAGGTTGCACGTACTGTATAGTGGTACATTCATTCTAAATTAGTGATCTCGACCTGCCGGTCCAGCATGACTGTTCAAATTAACATGGACATCATTTTGTTTTTGTTGAGAGCGATGTATTCGCTATAACAATAATTATACTACATACTTATGATCTGAAAAGACGCCAATAAACAGTGGTATTCTGTAGAAATAGTATGATGCATAGAACATAGTGGTCGATTTCAACAAAGTAATCGTTAACAAATTCTGAGTAAAAATAATCAGATAAACAAATATTATAATTATTTTATTATTCCTATGCTGTATTTCAGCTAATACTAGTAACATCAAAAGCAACAATTAAAATAACAGTCAAAGCATTGAGATTTCGCACACAAGTATCATTCACAAACATGTCATCATTTGAATTAGAATTATTGAGCCCGATTGTGTTTATCGTCGAAGAATATATTCACATATCTTTAAATATGTATGTATGCATATGAGCTCTGTGAAATGGGGGTTTAATAAAATTGAAATATAGTCGAGAAAACTGCGTATTAAGTGACGTCATTTACATTGTAAAGTGTGCTTTATTTCCGAATTGTATTTGTAAAGTTTGGAGAGATCTCTAATAAGTTTGATTCGGTCTCGTACAAGAATTGGATAGCGAAATTGAGGTGAGATATTTTTATTTTGCATAATTATTCACTCAATTACTAGCAAATATTCATGCACAATGGAGTTTAATTTTCTGACTTCACTGTTGACCACTTGAAGTTTATTCCTCATTGTTTGTTAAGCTACATCAACACGTGTCATTGATCAACACTCTTGCAAATAAGATGTTAGTGACTAAGCTTAGTCTTTTCAATAATAAGTTCACCGTTTGATAGATTTCCGCTTTACTGAACACATGCGATTCAATGTGTTTGCACAAACAGTTCTCATAATCATAAGCATTAGAGCGAATTATTGTGAAATGTCGTCTACCATGCCAAACTTATTGGGTTAATAAGTTAGGATATTTAATTTACATTACAGTAAGAGATGACAATATATAATGTATCCTTATCTGTTGCAGTTAGACCGATTTTGTCCCGTGTTAAAATTATTTCCCTCTCGCAATGAGTCATATTTTTAAACAGTCGAACATATGTTTGCTAGTTCTTTTGTATACAGAAAATTATAATAGCTATGTTCAATCATTGTGTTTCAAGTTTTGCATATGTTGATATATTACACATTCGTTCCATAATCATTGATTATCTCCTGAGAACCATAAGCATGCAATACAAGTGTATACGTAACGGCTGTGTACAGCTGACAAGTGTACTTGGGTTTGGGGAATCTTGATTACAATCTTGTCAAAAAATCTCGAGTCGCACTTTGAATTTAATACTATAGTACCTAGAAAGTCTTCTGTCCGATAATTTAGGAGGGACACCACTGAAAACCCCTGCAGCATCTGAGGAACAACCAGATGAAATCTAATTTCGTCTTTATTTGTTATACTACTGTAGAAAATATGAGCTTATTGATGTGCTGACATCTACACAACATATTATATAGGCATCAAAGAAGAATTCTGGCATTTGTTGATGTGGAAAAATATAACTTCAAAAGCCTATTGCACTACGTTGAAGCTAACTTTGACACTTGCGTACTTAATTTATGTTCAATCTTATTTAATTAATATGATATTCAATTAAAGAATTACTTCGTGTTTACTTGTTCATACATACATTTAGTTCGAGTGTGTTTATATTGTATTTTAGATCACATATTTTATTTCACAGGTCGACAAAAGTGAAAACATAGACCTTGTAGCTGTCGATGCTGCTGCTGATGATGATGAGCATGAACATTAACCAACTCCGTGTTCATCGTTGTCTACAAAACGAGACAATCACGAAGACCACACTACAGATCCAGAAGTTAAGATAATCCGAGCATTTAAGAGCAAAGGATGTGGATGCACAATGAATTGATTTGACAAATTAAACACCAAGGTATTGTCCAGCCATATCCTGGGCCGTCGGGAAACGGAACATATCACAGAGAGATGAGAACATTACATGGCACAATATAGTAACAGAAATGCAATCAAGAGAGGAAGGAAAATGCATCGTGTTTCGTATGAATAGCGTTTTAACAATGAACATGTGGAAAACATTTTTTCAAGACTGCTTTTGACGTTGGAAAAAATGACTTGAAAACGTACTGCAACATCTATCACAAAATGGTCCAGGCCAACGAAGCCATGGAAATATCGGTAAGAAACTAGCCCATACACTAAAGTTTGACAAAGTGAAGTGCAGTTTGTTTCTATCTAATAGTTTGCAGATGAGTTCGGCTTACCACAACTAGCAGCACAAATAGTGATAACAGACCACATACATATATCCCTAGTGACAACAAAAAAGTCCTTACACGAGGGTTTCGAAGTTTCATTTCATCGTTCCTCAAAAAGGTGTAATTCTCTTGCTCTGGTATCTTTCCTACCATTGAGTCATTAAATGGTAATTAAATTGAATAAGTTTAATTCCCTTTTATTATTGTTTAATTTGAGTTACAATGCTATGATGTTAAATTTTTATTTACACTTAAATGTATCATGAATATTGCTGGGCCGTAGTGTGAGGTTGAGCGCTCTAAAACCGGTTTAAACCCCCAATGCTTTGCATTGACCGTTCCAAGGCGGTGACCCCAGCTTTATTCTTATATGTGTTTATGTTGTTTTGTATTGTGCTGTTTTGTGCTGTTTTGTACTGTTTAGGCAATCGGTCACTTGCCTTAAATAAAGGACAAACTAATTGTATGTAATAAGAATTCAATACTGCTCCAGCAGCTGGAGTTTCACTTCTTTATATTATATACAATGATGCACCCCAGCATATATCAGAATATAATCAAATACTCGACTTTCGGAAAGATTTGAAATACTTGTTTGTCTCAAGATAAGATGTGTGTGCAACGTTTTAAAAACTAAGGAAATTAATAATAGACACGGTCAGTGAACAGGAAAATGTGACATCAATCAACCGCAAATATGCAGTAACATGTAATGTTAGGGCAAACAAAAGGAAAATGTATAACAAATGCATTAGAAAAGCAAGGGAATTTGAACACCACCTACTCACGTTTCTCCTTTGACTTTCGTCAAATCGTCTGCTTGCCTAACAACTCTCGTCAGATGGGTCCCCTGTACTTTGCTGCACGCAGTAAGAAATAGTTGGATTCAGAATTGATGCAATACCGAAACAACTGGAGTTCTTTCTTGACGTACCTGAGACAATTGGTAGAGATGGCAAGTGGACCAAAATCTATGTGCTCGTTGATTTACTTGGTACTTTACACTTATGGTGGTTAACATCGAGAGTGATTCTACCACTCAGATAGTTACTCATGGCATTTAGTACAAGAATGACTTAAATGCTTACATTGTGTTATGTTTAATGTTGTTTCTTAGTAAATTATATTAAGTGGATAAACACATATACACATTTAAATAAGGTTCTTATTAAGACGTTGTTAAATGTAAAAAGATAACATAATAAGGTAATTAGCGCATATCATCATTCAAAAGATGAATAAAAGTATCCTCTTCTAAACACGTGTTCAATAACTGTTCTTTGATGTCTACTTCGTGAATAAGTTTAGAGTAAGAATAAGAATAGATACGTTCTTGGTTACTTCGTGTGGATGGTCACGACCGGCAGGCACGACCAGATAGAAAGCATGATACACGTCCCTGGTCACGCACGTGGTTAAGTGGACAGTGGATGAGCCTCTTTGAAGCAGAAATACAGGCATTCAGTTTGGGGCACCCTAGATCATCTAGAAGGGATTTCATACCCTCGTCATCAACGAAATCAATGGCACAGTAAGATGCCCGACATGAAGGTGGGCAAACTGGAAAGACTCTCTTGGACCAGTGGTGCTTCCAGTCCGTGGATTTATGTAGAGTGATGCACTTATTTCTACTCTAAACATTAAACAAACACTTATTTTGGACTACCAATAATGCACATTTAATCAACTGCATTACAAATAAATATGTGTAATATGCGATATTAATACAACACTGGGTGTAGTATATAGTTAACAATATGTGAATTGATTTACTTCTTTTCAAAATGAATACAACAGAATGATCATTCAAAATAAAGGCAGTATCAATACCTAAGGTACTCTTCATCCACACTATGCTTCGTTTTGGTGATACAGCTCAACATACTACGTTACTCTTCTTCCCGTGAGAGACAATCATACTTGTTAAAAGTAATGCGTTCATTTTTGCACCCGTCTTTTACGAAAAGTGATAAGAGCTCATGTGTGTATGAACAATTACTGGACTGCTTGTATGATGCTTGACACTTTATATGTATTCACAAGAAATTTATATCGAAAATATTTGTATTGATTATTTATATAAAACATTCAAGCGCAAATAGTCAAACGAAGTGGTATTGTAGTCTAAATGTTTTGAATTTTTTGTCATTAAACCCCCTTTTCACAGAACACGGCCCATATGTATATTAAACATTTGCGATTTATAATGTGTAGTATTCCTTTAATAGCCGATTGTACCAGGAAGTTATGACTGTACTTTACAATGTAGCCGTTAAATTGTCAATAAAAGGGGCCATACACTTTGGTTGAAAATATCACTCAAAAAGCTGTAAAGGTGCTCATGTGTTTGTTTTGAAAAACTGTTTCATTTACAGATACAATCCATTTAGGTTCACTTGTAGTGAAGTATAAATAGATCTACGTTTTGCTTATCATGTAAACTTAGTTGTTCAGTTTGTTAATGAAACTTTTAAATAGTTGATCATTACGTTTTGGTAAGGTTTTAAAATAGCTCAACTGTATGTGCCGAAAGTACAATTTAGGGGGGGGGAGGTTTAACATTCGAGTTAACATTCTCTATGCTTATATCGTTCATATCTGCTAAAGTAACCATGGAGTGTTCAATAATTTTTGTAACATAGGATTATGTTCGATAAAATACAAGTTAGAAAGAATGTTAAACCGATTTTTTCAAGATATGTGCATGTGATTGCATGTCACTATTTCAGTGGGAAATTAACATGTACGTAAAAAAAGTTAACAAGCAAAGCTTAGGCGATATACGAAACCCTTAGTTTTTTTAGAGGTTAGTACAAACAAATTATATTACTGTTCACCTGATGGGTTGCTAACGGAAAGAACTGTGTTTTTCTTAAAACGAATTATTATTATTTACATAATGTACTGCAATCAGCATACTACGGCACAACTGGGTTCGATCACGTTTAATTGGTATTTTAAATAAATAAAGTGTGATTAATTAACGAAAATGTAATCGACTTGCTGAAGCGCGAATAATGATAATTCCAAAAACGGTGTGGCAATTCCCTGAATTAAATGCTCGTGAGTATTTTATTCCAAAGTATATACCATATGTTTGCTATATTTTACGATTGGCCGAGCATGGAGAACACATGCAGCTGGCTTCTTCAATTAAAACAATGATATCAGAAAGGTATACAATAAAAGAGAAGTCATGTCTATCGATATTGGTCATTTTATTTGAGTTAAAATTCGCGCTCGAGTGCGGGGATGTTTAATATGCCCTCTCCTTTGGAATTGACGACCATGTATGTAAATATAAAACATTACGTGAATCAACGACTGCAACTTACAGATGCACAAAAGCGAATTTCGGTCATACTCCAGTCATTCTAGCCTAAAAATGGCCAAAGGTAGAAAAAAATGCAAAATAATTGATTTGTTTGTTTTTAAGTATATGTGGAATCGCATGAAAAGGTTTAAAATAACTTTTCTTTGTCGGAAAGTTCTCAAATATGTAAAGAAACAACATGCCTTGAACTTCAGCTGAAACCAGTGAAAATTTACAAAAAAATGCATAGACTATATGAAATGCATCTGGCCATTAAGCATTAGTTTTCATTGTTTTTGACGCATACACGCCATACAAAATATGTCTAAATGCTGGTGATGATACTAAAGTTGACTTTTCTTTTTATTTTGATCATATTAATCGTATGTCGTGGGTCAATTTACCCCACCCACTTCTTTTAAACACTGTCCATTGTATTCTCAATATCATTCTTCTAAGAAGATAATTTATTGCAACCAGAAAAATTTATGCAGCCCAATGATATCTGATTTAAGTAAAAATAGGCAACTAATTATCTAACTTAAATTCTTTTTAATATATTCATGGTTAATATAATGTGAAGACAATATATACTTCACCCATTTTATATTAAATACATATTAAAATAACTGTACACAAATTGTCGAAAAACATATTTTTGCAAAGCCTATATTTTTAATTTGTTAAATATGAAATTAAAGAACATATACTGATTTGATGCCATTTAAGATTATTATTATCTCTATATACGAATAACATGTAAGAGTAACACGATATGTAGGGTCACGAAAACAACTGATATAGTATTGTAATAATTGGTTTGAATACATTTTAACAATTTAGAGCGAGCAAGTTTTGATCTCTTAACAAAATCAAGTTATTTGGCCCCATTTCCATCAATCACGAGAGAACTTGAAACATATTTATGCGAAACGTCCTTCACAATAGCATCAATATGAAATTAATACGAGTGTAAAGAAATTGTTTCGTAGACAAATACGAAAGGACTATAAAATAACGTATAGTTTTGTCTTTAGTATCGAACAACCAAAATATAGTTTAACCATTTATTAAATGAATGATTAAAGTATTTTATGTATTTCATTTTTTTTCATAGATACTCTAATTGGATACTTATTATAGAAAATAAATATCCGCAATCAAAGAAACTCATTGGCAAATCTGACATTGTAGAAATCATTAAGGTGCATATACATATAAAGTTATAGGTGGAAGCACTTTGATTTAAGAGCCGATGTAAAGGTTTTAGCACGACGCGGACATCTGACGACGAGCTGTCCATGACAATACCTAGGGTTTTCCCTGAAAACAGCCGAGCTAAATTTGAGCATACAGTATTTTTTTTTCGTTCAAATTTGGGTCCGGTAAGAGGACCCATTCCCAATGGAAAAAGTATATATTTTTCGCAAATGGGACCTAAAAATTCCCAATGGAAGGTTTCCACACAAAAAAAATATTTTAATAATTATATAAACATGTAAATTATCTCAAAGTCAAGCTAAAGAAGTTGAACCTTAAAATATATCTTATTAAAATCACTATTATTATCAATTTCAAAGTATTTTTAATCATAAAAGCAACAATATTAATCTCCCAAATTAACTAAAAAGAACACGTTATTTTCCAATTTAAAGGGACCCGGCCCCATTCCCAAAATGGTGAATAAACACTGGCATATAAATTTGGTATTAGGATGTTTCGCCCCCAAGACGTTTCCGCCCTCGTCGTTTTGCACCTGGTCGTTTCGCCCCCAATTAGCGCAATTTTCAAATGCAGAATGTTTTGTCACATATCATTATTATGTAGTTTGTGCATAAATACAATATGTAACAGTTTAGTTGGTGATAATTATATAATCATCAAAGAAAGTATCCTGAAACAATAATGTAAGTATATCACGCATAAATCCGACAAAGAGTAGGTGATAAAAGCAAGGAGTCACAATAAGTATATACATAAATGTAAAATGCATACAATCAAAACAAAATAATTGAGAGTTAGATGATGACTTTTTTTATTGACTTGATAATCACAATCCAATAAATTTGTAACAAATATCTTTTATAAGCGGTTCATCAAGCTGGTATACACATATATATTTGAGGAAATTGACCGTTAATTTTTATAGCATGAGTATTAAATTAACAATGTATTACATTCCTTTATAATGTTATTGTGATAAAACAGGTGTAAGTTATGGTAGCTAGAGTGCTTACTATTTGTAGAAACGAAATGTGAAAACATTTGGCGATCCTGATTTATTATAAAATATGTAAGTATTGCTTTACTGTAATATATAATAATTGCGACTCATTCAGTTTATAATTGTGATTTGCTGTATATCCTTATTGTGTATTATGTATACTCGAATAAACGAATTGATATGTTATATATACGGACTCGAGAGCGTTTATATAAGCCTAAGGCTTTCGACGCAATCGAGCTAAAATAAATAGGTTTAAACCTAAACTTATGTTATATTCACAAAAGAAGTTAATTGTAAAAAGTTAATGAAATGATAAGTTTTAGAACAATATCAGTGAAATGCAACAATTTGGTAAAACAAAATAAACTCCTTATGGGTGATGAATATAGTATCGCTAATCAGATATGGTTTTAATGAATATAGAACTTCGGAACTCCTCATGTTTTTTTAACAGGTTTTTGTTTATTCACCTATGAACAAACTAGAACATATTTATGTACTGCAATTTCATATTTAATAAATAATAATTTAAGTCGTAAGACATTATTAAACATATTAAATGCGTTAAATTCCTTTATTTAACTTAACACATAACGCACAAATTGGTGCTTGGACAATAATCAATTAATGACACACGCTTTCAATTGTCAACCAAACAATGCAGTGCTCCCACAATGGGTATTTGATTAACAGTCTGAACAAGTGTCATAAAGCATGCCACTCAATGCGGGTATCTTATCTTTGAGAACAATATGCCGCTAACCCGATGTAAAATAGATAAAGATCGGCATATGGAGTGGCGGTTCTGAAATAGTCATTTTATGAATGTCTAATATATTAAGTGTATTGACAAATATATGATTTAAATTTGTTAATTTTCAAATACACATTTGTTTGTCAACAAGACTTTTGCGGAAAAAAATATACGAATAGATAATTGACTAATATGAAATTTTGCAGGTGTCTCAACCGATGATATAAATCATTTTGATATAAAACTGTTCAAGCATACAAAAACGCAAGTGAAACTGTGTGTACGAAGCATATTACAACCGTTTATTTCATATTTCTCTCTTCCTAATTATTGAGTAATAGCGTATTATTAATTATTAAAATGAACGGACAAATAAACGTGTCTTTCTATGTACTTGATTTACTTATAAAACGATATACATTTGAAAGGACAAATAAACTTGTTTTTCTATGTACTTGCTTTGCTTATAAAACGATATACGTTTACTTATTATAAAAAAAGTTATTATATAATCCAGCTATATAGTGTATGGATGATCTGATAAACAATACTTTCGTCATTGCACTGGTATTTCTCTTGAGGAATACAAAGCCGCTGTAAAGTCAGGATGCTAGCTTGACTTCGTATGCAGTCCTTATTCAAAGGAACAGACATGTAGAAAATTAGCCACCGATATTGATGCCGACTACGTACTTTTCTTCATGTTGCTTGTACGCTGTTATGCTTTCATTGTCGTTAAGTACTGAATGATCGTATGTGTTCATCACGATGTTTTACACTGTTATTTTATGTCAAATAAATGAATAAATAGATCAGAAAATTATTTCTCTTTTTTTTTGCTTCTCTAGCCTATACGTTAAATTATTGACGAGATAAATATCCTCTTATTCAAATTAAAATTGGGGGCGAAACGACGAGGGCGTAAACGTCTTGGGAGCGAAACAACTAGAATGCGAAAATACTTGGGCGCGAAACGTCTGGAATTCATAAATTTAATGCAAAACATACAATATTATGTCAAGAAAAATAAAGCTGTAAAAATCTCACCTGCTCGTCTTTGATGTTGCAATTAGCACATTCAGCATTTTCAGTATCTACTAAATAAATATATGAAAGTGCCAAATGTCCAAGATACCATGACGTCACCCTCAAAATGTTAGGTCCTTCGAACTCCATTTTATGTTATTCCTGATTAATCCTCTCACACAGTAGGCCTACATGTACGATTCCTTGTAATGTTCACAGCGTTTATTTTAAATCGTTTACGTTCTCAAATTTTAGCAGGTATTTAATTATAAATATTTATTTATGATTAAGATTTATTTACTATTTCGAAGATACAGACGTATTGCAACGTGTTTAGTTAGTCTAATTTCGTGTTTAGTGATTCTTACAAACAATAGACTGACATGAAAAGTGGCTCCTTTTGAAGCACAAACTGCATCCATATATATATTACAGCTGGCCCGGTTTGATGGGGCCTGTTTTTGATAATAATTAATTACCATTTTTCACTTCCGTGTTTATTATGTTTACCAACGCCATGGTGGAAAAAAGTCCGTTTCCCACAATGCTTAGCGCGCATTCACACAGGTCAGTAAGACCGGTGTGACACAATGAGTATAGAGGTGACAATAACGTAGTGACGTCACCATCTATGTATAGAATGTCCCTAACGTGGATAAATGTATCTGGGAACCAGAACTGGAAATGGAGTGGCTGGGTGTTAATATTAATATGAGAGAGTTTTCAATAAGAATTCCTGAAAGAAGAATTAGCAAGGCTATGAATAACATCAAGATTTTATTGGGCTCTCAATATATGCCAGTAAGAAAGGTAGCTAGTTTTATTGGTCAAATTATTTCTATGAGTATTGTAATTGGCCCTGTAGCTCAAATAATGACTAAATATTTGAGTATCTATGTTGCGAAAGAGTGCACGTGGAATGTTACGTTAAGTTGTCAATCGATAAAGTAGAGCAATTGGGATTTTGGAGAGAAACGCTCAATTTGCTTAACAAAAGATTGCTTGTTACTACTGGCGCTTGCTCAAAAGTAGTATACAGTGATGCATCTGCTGTGTCTTATGCCGGATATGAGGTAGGGACGGTCAATGGTGAGGCGCATGGGTCATGGTAGTCAGAGAAGACTAAAATGTCTTCTACTTGGCGGGAACTTTGTGGAGTTTATAGTTTTAAAGTCATTAATTGATGTGCTTGCAAGTCACCGCGTTAAATGGTTTACAGACAATCAAGGAGTTTGTTGTGTTATTAAAAAAGGTTCTATTAAAAAGGATTTACAAGATTTAGCTATCAAAATATTCCATTTAACAGCGAAAAATTCAATTCATTTAGAAGTTGAATGGATTCGGAGAAAAGAAAACGAATTGGCAGATTATTTATCGCTAAGATTGTCGAGAGGGATGACTGGGGAATTAGTTTGAAATGTTGCAAAGCAAATGGGGCCATTTAGATGTAGATGATTTTGTGTCAGAGCATAATGCAAACTTTTAACATTCTTTAGTAGATTTTGGTGCCCAACATCTACAGATATCGATGCTTTTACATTCAACTGGAGCATGTTTTTTAGGCTGCACGTTCCTCCTGTTACTCTAATTCCCAGAGTTTTGAGTAAAATGGCGTTTTGTAAAGCGAAAGGCGTTTTGTTGTGCCAAAATGGAAATCGGCTAGTTTTTGGCCACTTATATGTGATAATTCTGGCGACTTTAAACGGCCACCGGAAAAACTTTGCGAAACCGAAATTTCGCAAACTTAAGTACCCTTTTTCTTGAGGGTTTGCTTATTTGTGATAAAGTATAAGATAAAAGTCTAACTTGTGATTAATAATTGGTTATTTTTGCTTGAAAAATGCGTTTTCTTCACTATGAACTTTATTTGCAAAGTTTGGGTTCCCATGGGATTTTTGTATTTCCCATGGGATTTTTCATTTACCCATGGGAATTTTGGTTTTTCCCATGGGATTTTTCTCCAGCTTTTTTTATGGGAGAAAAAATCCCATGGGATTTTCAAAAACATAAAACACGTTCGTTTGTGCTTAGTTATCGATTTTAAGCATTGTTAAAGCATTTGTGCTTATTTTGGTTCAATTTTCTTTGATAGAAAAAAAATCCCATTTTTTTATGGGAAAAAAAAATCCCATGGGATTTTTTTCTGATTTTTAGAGATTTATTCATGTAACCTTCAGAAACACTACCTTTTAACAAATGATGAGCAATTCTCGCGATTTCAACGCGTTAAATCGTGTTTTAAAAAAAAATAAAAAAAACCCATGGGATTTTTCGGGATTTTTTTCCCATGGGATTTTTTTTAAGGTATAAGTTTCTTAAAGCTATATAATAATAATAATAATAATAATAATAATAATAATAATAATAATAATAATAATAATAATAATAATAATAATAATAATCGTGCTCAATATGATGAATTTGTACTTTTAAGCGACTAACATTTTTATTCGAGCCGATCGTCGAGTCCGACGTGAGTATAAGAGCAATTAACCAGTACAAATAAATCTCACTTGTGTAGAGAACGCTACCGTACTATAAAATAATCTTGATAATAAGTCATATCATTTCTCGACAGAAAATGAAAACAGTATCCATATTGATGTCAGCAATGTCCCCTGCTATGATAAATATTGACAAAATGAAAAACCTTGACAATAATTCCGTGTCGAATACGCATTAGATTATAGCAATCAAATTCATATAAGCATTGATAAGATAATATGCGAAAATGGGTCTTATGTCATATACGGCCAGCGTAGCTCCATTCCATAATGTCCGGTATTAAGTCACGTCAAGTTTCGTGGTCGAATTAAAGCATAATAATCATTTTCACATTACGCGAATCATATGAGTTTCCCTACATATATTGTGTTAAAATTTATGTTACACTTATGTGCGATGATGAAAAGGGGATTTCGGTAATTCTACATTCGCCCGCCTAGTACCGAAATCCCCATATTTACGCCTTAAAGGGTCAATAGGTCATCGGTATGAATGGTTTTTGACTTCACATGAATGTTAAAATGCAAAAAAATGATATTAATTTTAATTATTAAGCACTCTTGACAGCATTAAGTTGCCTCTCAGTGGGGATTTCGGTAATTCTACACTAGAACTTAAACGCGCGCCGGTACCGAAATCCTGCTGTACAAACCTTCAAGTGTCAACAAAATTAGTATAGTGTTTTTTTTTCATTAGCAACCAGTGACATGTATTATCTCCCATTCGGTTACTTCTTTTGGAAAATAATTAGCGGGGATTGCGGTACTGCTACATTCGTACGCCCAGAGCCGAAATCACCCATGTTTACGCCAATCCCCCATATTACGCCTTAAAGGGTCTATATGTCATTATGTTTGGGTTTTGGCTTTGCATTAATGTTGATTTGTACACAATCATATTAGTGTTAATCATTTAAACACTCTAATCAGAATATTTTTCCATTATTAAATAGTTTATTAATGTGAAAAATGTGTAAACGAATGTAAAAAAGGTAAAATGTACATTTAAAACATTGGTTACACAAAAGTATATGTAAATTTAAAATGACATAGTAATAATAAGTCTTCAGAAAGTATTTTCCAAACAAATCTGATGAAACAAATGATATCGTAATACCTTATTTACAATATGCTATACACTTTTGCAATTTAGTTATCAATGTTTAATCAAAGCATAAATCAGCATATGTTGCCTCTTAGCGGGGATTTCGGTAATCTTAACAAGCACATAAACCCGCGCCGGGACCGAAATCCCCGCTGTACAAACCTTCAAGTGTAAAAAAAATACTGATTTAGGTTTAAATAAAGGGAACAATAGTATTTTTGGCCACCAAAAAGCACTTTCGCGTCAACAAAACGTTTGAAATTATGCCAGAAACCCAGCTTTTCATTGTATATATTGCAATACACCATCGGCCGCCGAGAGCGGAATACTGCGCTTGGCCGCTAAACAATGTGGATTGCATCAAATTAAATGTCAATTTTCGATTTTATTACAAAAATAAACACTGCCTTTTTATAAATATGTCAAGCACGTACACTTAACAAAAAAATCGATATATCTTTTGGAATGTAGAAAAGTAAAGCGCTTTGTATATAACAATGTTTTATAATGTCTCTCTGGTTGAGTAAAAAAACTAAACAAAACCATGTAGAACATTTAATATGTTTTCATAATTAAAAAAAATATTTCATGATGCACGTGATGTTTTATAATTGATATAAGTTCACGTGTCATTGAACGAGTTAAGGGAGAGATGCGAATTAAATTACACATAATTAAAAACTGATACTATACTGTCAGCTTGATTTTTAAATTGTGTTCCATCGCGCCAATATATTCATTGTTCCATGAAATTGTGTATAAAAGCAAAACGATTGAAATTATGTCAGAAATCCTGCTTTTCACATGAAATGATCTTTAACACTTTATTTATTCCAATCAAGTAAATAACAAATACAATAATAGGTGAAGTCTATACTGTGTATTAGAAACCTGTTGTGGTGATCCCTATCTTATCCGCTCAATACACATCCACCTGGCTACTGTACAGAAAAAAATAGATTTACTTCCAAAATAACTGATTTCATTAATTGCTAACTTGTTGTCTACATTTTAAATTAACAACGATAATGGATCAACATCACAGTTGCACAATTATTAAGTTCACAGTAATCTGTACTTTAAATAGCCTAATTAAAGACGGTGCTAATAAAGAACAAAGCGTGAATGTGGATATTAAGAAATAAGATCCTTTTTTGCATGACACTGGCAGTATATCATTTTATCTTATATAAATAAGCCACATTTAAGACATGGATAAAATTAAAATAAGACACATTTGCATCTTTCATTTCTTGAAAACAAAATAAGCACGCAGTCACATATAAATAAGATACATTGAAGACACAGAAAAAAAAATAAATAAGACACATTTGCATCTTTCACTAAATTTTCTCAATAAAACATGTGAAACTAAAGAAAAAATTTATTACTGACACATTATTCTAAAAGTCGACTGACAACTTATGTTCAAAGAGGGATTTACAATTAAATAAGATCCATTTTTGCATGATGCTGGTTGTAGAGCAAGCAATACATTTCTTACTGACACATTATTCTAAAAGTCGACAGGCAACATAAATTCTAAGAGGGAACCACAATTAAATAAGATCAATTTTCGCATGATACTGGTTGTATAGCAAGTAGTCACATATTAATTACAGCTTGCATTAGTTGCAATAATTTTGTTAAGTGCGCGTGCTTCTGAACGTTGCGTTAAGCGAGAGTGTTGTCATTTTGTTAGTTTTATATTTTGGTATTATGTATGATTATTGCTTGTTTTGAATTTGAAATAAACGCTTTTTGGCAAATAAGCATCGTCTTAATTTTAATACAAATAATGAACATACCGGCAATAACATTATATATATGTTAATTTCTTTGCATGTTAATACCGAAATTATAGCCGACATCGGCAGTTAGGGAAATTTTGTGACACACTTTAACACATCAAACATGCAAGATAGTTCTTTTTTCATATGATATTCCCCTGGTTGCTTACGTGTGTATTTGTGCAGTTGATAACCCCGCCGGGACTACAGTAGGGTGCTAATACACACGTGTATCGTGTTCAATACAATCGTCTTAATTTTAATACAAATTATGAAATATTTGACATACAAAATGTCCAATAACATACCGGCAATAACATTATATATATGTTAATTTCTTTGCATGTTTATACCGAAATTATAGCCGACATCGGCAGTTAGGGAAATTTTGTGACACACTTTAACACATCAAACATGCATGATAGTTCTTTTTTCATATGATATTCCCCTGGTTGCTTACGTGTGTATTGGTGCAGTTGATAACCCCGCCGGGACTACATTAGGGTGCTAATACACACGTGTATCGTGTTCAATACCCGATCCATGCTACAACGTGTAAGAACGGGAATTTCGGTAATTCTACCTTTTTAAGCATGCGCACCTCTAATGGGCACATATCCAAATATAATTTAATTAATTATTTTCCTAATCAGCATCATTTCACTAAACTACATGCAAATTTGTAGGTAGGCTTTCCATGCTTAAAAAAAATAAACCGATCTTTTCAAAACCACCCTCACGCTCGGCTTTTGTCCAGTTTATTTTCACCTCTGGGGTATATACAAGTTCCATAATTCATTCAAATTTCCAAATATGGGCATGCAGTTGGTGTGTACAGATGCAGTAAAGGTGTTTAAAGTTTAAACAAGATGAAATAAGTATTATTTTACAGACATTTATTTTTTACAAATTTTAATCTATGGAATAGCGCCATGAAATGTAAGTGATTTCAGCCAAGTAAAAATTGGGTCGGTTAAAAACAAAGTGTCATAAAATTCAAAATAGTATCATTTAAGTTATATTTTAAACTTAGTTTTTATAAAAACACTATATACAGCAAAAATACAGCAAAAATACCAAAAAATAGACAGATTTACCGTTTACTTTTTGAAATAAAAATAAAAATGCAACATGCATCATTCGTATTTTCAGCAGTAAATCAATCAATTTAGCCATAACGTTGTTTTAATTTTAAAATTGAAGGATGTGCATACAATTTTCAATATATTTAACAATAAACATAGCTTATGTGCTATATTAAATCAAATTACGTTAGAAAAGAAATAAAACGCGTCGCAAAAAGTATGCGATGTCGGCAGGAATCGAACCTGCGCGGGAAAATCCCAAAAGATTTCTAATTCATCGCCTTACCCACTCGGCCACGACAACTTCACATCTGTGTAACCTTAAATAAGATATATATAAGTAAACATGTAAAAAGGTTCGCTCGATCTTTGAAGAAATCGCGAAATCAGATGATAATTGGATCAAAGTCAATATTTATAGTGAAAATAATGTATTCTAAATGAATAAGTTAAACATATATCAAAATTCGAAGTTTGAAAAAAATAAAATGCATCTCTCGGAAATAAGCGATCATTGAAGATCGGCAATGGCTTATGTATGAAGTAAAAGGACAGTTGAAAGTTTCCATTGTGCACGTTAATGATTCTGATAATATGGTGACAAAGGCAGCAGTCCTATGTAGTATTGTGTTTGACCGGAGGGTAGCGTGATCTGTGTCGGTGTTGGGCGCTCTGAGGGCGCAATCCGGCTACATAGGTACATAGGAACCTCTTGTGGCTATAGTCCATGGATCGGGTTCGGCAGACAGGGAACATGTAAATTTTTATATGTATGTTTTATATCTTAATTACCTAAACGTATATTTATCCTGGTTACTTATTTACTGAGGTTTGAGTTAGTCGCAATGATTGTAGATACGTTGTACTATATTTAGTAAGTATTTGGAGGACGAGTAGCACGGGCACGCGCTTTATTATCACTTATGCAAGGAACGCGTTTTGTTTATATACGTATTTTTGATATTCCGATAGGCTTAAGGGAGGTAACTTATTCCAGTAAAACGCGATATTTTTTGCGATGCCTTTTTATAACTCTTGTTTAATTAATTACATATTATGAAAAAGAAAAAGGCCAGTAGGACCTGTAAACAAACTCTGATACACACACTCTTCACTAATCGTGGCGCTCTCGCATGTCTGAGGCGATATATAAGACCGATGTCATATCATATATAATACTGTATACGTTGGTATTTTCGGTTAATATGTTAGATTGCTTAGGACGCAATGAATATAGTGTATTTATATTTAATCGAAGTGAGCTCATTGTTGTTTCTGGCGGTATTCAATTTCTGGTAATAGTTTCGCGATTAAGACGTCGGTTCTCGGTTAGGTATGGAATGTTCTTATTTGTTAATGTGCCAAGTGCTTAAAGGCGGTTTATCGCACTTTATTAGTCGGCGTTTCAAGAGAATGGGTAATAAATGCAAATCAGTAGGTGCTTAGAAGACTTAAGTACGGCAAGAACCACAACTCACTCTGCTAGGAACGATTACCACTGCCTGTCTGCAGCAAACGACAAATGATTCTGCTCTAGCAGTGAATGTATATACCAGCTTGTAAACGCCATTGGCCAGTCTAGTGTTTATCATTTAAATATGCACATATTGGCTGCTTTCATGGAAAACGAGGCTTAATGCACGTCAAATAAGATTAGCCTGTGCACAATGATAAGCATATGCAATGCGAACAAGCTAATCAAGGACGACAACAGCGAACAACTTCAGTGCCTTCAGCGCTTTGATTTATAATATACATTATGTCCTATGTTATATGGCGTATAGCTACTAATATATGTGTGTATAAAATATGTTAACCGTCTTTATTTTTTAAATAAATGAAATCATACTGAAACTCTACAAATTGAGGATTTACATGTTTTTATGAGCTGTCAAAGATTATTACAAACAACAATTATTATCTTTTTTAATGCAGACACTTTAAAAGACTGTGGGTGCGGACCCAGGATCCTGCGATAAATCAAACGGAAAGGTACTTTAGGTACTTAAGCTACGTTGATGAAACTCGGACATTGTTGACGCCCTGTCTTCAATAAATACTGTTTTTGAGTGAGGTAAAACTTACAAATGTATTTGTTAGCCAATTGACGTGTATCGTGGTATTTTGAAATTATTTTTAAAATAACTGGGCTATGCATTGGTTTCGGTAGAAAAGTACTGCAACAATTTCGCTAGATTTGAACACATTTTAACACTCCGCATTATGATATTTTGATTCAATTTTTCATATTTATACCAAGTGAGTTTTCATTTGACCGCCTTGCGGATACAGATCCATTAGCATGTGCTTGTGTATTATAATAACAATTAATGAGTTAATTTACTACTTACAGTATCGTTATTTTCATCAACATCATCGTTTCCATCGTTATCATCATCATCATCATCAACATCATCATCATCTCATCATCATCATCATCATCATCATCATCATCATCATCATCATCATCATCATCGTCGTCGTCGTCATCATCGTCATCACCATCGTCATCATCATCATCATCATCGTCGTCGTCGTCGTCGTTGTCGTCGCCCTCGTCCTCTTCCTCGTCCTGCTCCTCCGCCTCCACCGCATCATCAGCAGCAGCATCGTCATCAGCTACAGCAGCAGCATTATCGTCACTATCACCAACAACATCGTTTTGGTCGTCATCGTCGTGATCATCATCATCAGTGTCATCATCATCATCATCATCGTCATCGTTATCGTCGTTGTTCTCCTCCTAGTCGTCGTCATCGTCATCATCGTCGTCATCGTCATTCTCATCATGAACAATTTCAACAACCGTAAAACCTATCGCTCAGCTCCTTTTTGCAGTGAATTCGGATGTTATATCAAATCTTTTTGATTAATAGAGTTTGCTGCTTAATGTATTAATAACTAAATAATAATGTTGATAATATTGAAAATAAATGGTTTCAATTTTATTTATCCGTTTAAGATGCAGTATTTGACCAAGTCAATTTGTCGCTAAAAGTATTCATTACACATTCAATCCAAAAAGCGTTACGAGTTGCTATTGAGACTATAATCGCATTCCGATAAAAATGGTGTCTGTATTAGGGCCTGTTTAATTTCTACGCTTTATTGCAATTCATAAAAATATTTTTAAGGGTACCGGTATATCTAGACACACTCTGTTATCCAACCAATCCTTGTGATCATAAACAAATAAACAATGAAATATAAATAAAATTAGATGATAAAAAATGGTATCTTCCTTTTTGCTGTTGCTAGTTATCAACAGAGTAGCAAAACTTTTAAATATAAATTATATTCAATTCATAGCACGCTTAAAGATTTGAAGTTTATCTAAATCTATAAGCACAAACATATTTATGTTTGTTAATACAAAGCTGTAGCAGTTTTCTGATTGCGCTTGAAAAGATGTGATTGTTGTTGTTGCATTAATAGTATCAATAGTTTGTATTTCCAAATTAGGTATTCCACCATACATTTTGTTTTTAATCAGATGTCTTATAATTGGCATTGCAATATTTCAATAACGAGTAATCAACACAATTGACTTTATGTATTTTTAATTGTTTATCCATATTATCATTAACACTTGAGGGAAAAATAAGCTGTGTCAGTTTTTATTTTTTATTTTACTTATGGTTAAGACAGCTCTTTTTTTACTATATGCCGTAATAATTATAAGTTTCCGGTCACTTAAAGATATTGTTTTTCGTGTTGGAAAATTTAAATACGAAAAATATTTAGAGACAAGTGTGTTATGTTTGTTTGTCAATTATTTAATTGAAGTAGAAATAATACATCAATGTACATATTTTTATTGTGTTGTTCCCTTCGTTCTTTACAACTTAACAGCTTTGCAATCAACTTAAATAATATATAAAAAGTAAAAACAATAAACGTTTGGCTTTCTTAATACGATATCATTTCAAACGCTGTTGGAAAGAACCATTGCTTATTAGAGGTTTACAAGGTAATTTACCCAAGTACGCAAATGTAATGGTCGATTGCCCTTAGGCATGATTCTGTTTTATTACTTTAATCCGGTTGTAAAAATGCATGATCGAAGGGTCATCAGATAAGCAAAAACAGGGCCAAAATCTGATAAAATAGCGCTGTTTAACTGACTGTACGAAAATCCGTATGTCCGAAAATTTAGAATCATGAAAACATAAATATATTGGCTTAAAAAGGAAATGTTAGAAAATTAAGAATGTAAGAGAAAATACGGTGGTTTTATGGTGTTTAAATCGATTAGAAATAGCAAAACCTAAAGACATTATCTCAAGTGTGATTTTCAAAAGATTTTATATGAATGTACACACACGGTAAAACTAGTCTATTAAAATGCAATACCTTCATTGGTTCTCATGTTTTTAATATTTATTAAACATAGGTATTTGTGAACACTTGTTGTTATATAATATTGAAATGTACACGCATACTGAACATAAAATCATCAGCATAACGGCTAAGTTGGTTTTTACTAAGATTGCAATAGTGTTTATTTTATTATTATGAATCTTATGAGGATAATTTTGATAGTATGACACAGAGTATCTGAAGAAGATATATACATAATCACATATGTTGTTGTTGTTGTGGTTATTGTTTCAATATTTTTATGAGTATCATACATTCAATGACGAATAGCTATTAATTTGTCATACAAACACCATAATTATTATTGGATTGCGGAGATTAAACAAGTCGATTCCCTAGTAACTGATATAACTGATACATTTTTTGAGCGACAATTTGAAACTAAATCTAGTATTATTTAAATTTGATTATTTTAATTGCAGACTTTTTTTATTAAACCCAATTAATGTGTACGCAACGTTTCTTTTATTTAAATCGCTGAGTACGAAGCATCAAGCTATTTTTTAATTAATTGACAGTGATCTTTAATGTATGTCAACATATAAATTGAAATCAATCTTAATTAAAGCTTCAGTGGTTGGTTTGTAATAAGTTTTGTAAATGTTGCTGTAGGATTATATATTGCACAATGAATATGTGGTGATGTTCTTGTGATAATATTGAGGCTATAATTAGTTTCTGAATTAAGCTAGCTAATTTCAAATAAGATACAAACACATCCCAATCCTAAAATTATCAGTAAGTTATAGTATTGTTTGCCTCTAGGCGCATAATTAATTGAAGGCCTAGTTTATCTGTTAATCCTCGCCCCATGTGGTGTCCCAGTGGGTACACTGATATTAATACACGATGTATTGGTTCACAATTAAATCTCTTATTAAAACATGTCTCTCAGGTGACTGAAAAATGACTGTGTAGATACAACAAATACTACTACAACGGAGACTAAGATAACACATGTTACAATTAATTTGTCTTCCTTGCGTTCTTCTTATACGACAAACACTTCTAAAACAAAAAAGCAAAAAGCCGCTACTGCTACTGCTTCGGCTACTCTTACTGCTACTGCTACTGCTGCCGCTGCCGCTGCCGCTGCCACTGCCGCTGCCACTGCCGCTGCCGCTGCCACTGCCGCTGCCACTGCCGCTGCCACTGCCGCTGCCGCTGCCGCTGCCAGTGCTGCTGCTACTGATAGTGCTACTGCTACTGCCACTGCTACTGCCACTGCCGCTGCCACTGCCGCTGCCACTGCCGCTGCTGCTGCTGCTACTGATAGTGCTACTGCTACTGCTACTGCTGCTGCTGCTGCTTCTGCTGCTGTTGCTACTGCTACTGTTACTGTTACTGCTACTGATACGGCTACTGATACGGCTACTGCTACTGCTACTTCTACTGCTACTTCTACTTCTACTGCTACTGCTACTGCTAGTGCTACTGCTACTGCTACTGATTCTGCTACTGCTGCTGCTGCTGCTGCTACTGCTACTACTGCTGCTGCTGCTACTACTACTAATTATAATAATAATTCTACTTCTCTTTATACTATTGCTAGCGATGCTTCATAATTTATTTTTAAATGTATCATTTTGTTAAAACAGGAAAGAACTGTTATATATATTTTCTTAAAGGTGTAAAGAATCTAAACTTTTCTGCGATTAAAATTTTATTTAACTGGATTAGTATAGGCCACAAAACAGACGCTATTGTACTGATTTGTACTAAACAACATGTTGTCATAACAGTTTTAACATGCCGCAGTTTCCTTGGAAGTTAACCTTTGATTGGACTTATGTATAAAACATTAACAAGGTAATTGTTGACAGTTTGTCCTGTCACAATTATATATTAGTTGAGCCAAACGTGTGATAAAGATTCCTTTTGGGGTGGCGATAAATACTATTTATATTGTTCAACAGTGGGAGACTGAGAAAACATATGTTACAATTAACTTGTCTACTTTGCCTGCTTCTTCTTTATATATTTTTCTTGCTAATCGTTTAAGTTTAGTTTTAGTTAAGTAGGTATACACCCTTTCAGTTATTCGCTTTTACTAGTGTTAGAGTTGTGTCCCTTAGCCGGATGTGACGTCAACGGGGGATAGAAATTCGCCAGAGAAAATAAAATTTTACTGTGTCGCTGAAGAAATCAACGTCTTTAGCACAATATATGCGTAAGTTGCACACATGTTTTATTTTTATTATTTTATTGACGCATATTAAAGCTATCGCTTGTTGTATATTTACTTTTAAGTACGATGAAGTGAGAAAAAATGCATTAAACATTCCGTTTTGTCAAGACACATTTCATGTTCGTACATATACCATTACACCTGGATTGGAACCTAAAAGTAAATATTGTATAAAAATGCCAAATTTTGAAAGCAAAGCGTATTACGAGTTATTTTCAGAAAGTTTATATTTGTAATCATGATTTTATCATAGGAATTATATGATTTCGGGGCTTTTTTTATTCTTAAATAGAACTAGAAAGTAGAAGAATGTGAATGAAAACCAATCAGGAGAACGGGTCATTTAACTTTCATGTTTTTTACACCAAAATCTCTATATTTATAAACTTTCAAAACCGAAACTATCCTTTGTTTCTTTGAGTGTTTGACTGAAGTGTTGAAATAATATAAAAATCAGCTGCAAAAAAAGCATTATATGTGGGTTTTTTTCAGGAATCATCCCAAATGCTATGTTCAGAAACAGTGAAGTACCATGGCTGAACCAGATCCTGTAACAGAAAAGAAAGTACAACAGTACACGACTGTGATTGTCATAAGGTTTGTTTTTTTGTTTAAAATGTGAATTCACTATAATAAATACTCCTAAGTTTATTATTAATATAATTATGCAAATACATACACATTGGTGGCATGAATATATCCGGACATAGTCATGTACCATAAATACACTCTAATAAATATTGACTCGGTACAGAGACCCAACATGAAAGCATACAAGTTCAGCTGTCAGGTTTTAAGCATTATTGCCACTTTAAAAAAAAACATGTAACTTACACTACATTCAGTATCGATCATATTTATTTCAAACCATTTTCTAAAAAAATAATATGATGAATTTTGTATGTTGTATAAGTAACATGATTTTTTTCTAAAGAAGCAATAATGCTTAAAACCTGCCTTTTTATTTTTTGTAGCTGTATGCCAAGGATGTCCCTGGCGCTGTTTTACCGCAACTTCAACCAGAAAGATGAAAAGTTACAGAGTTGCGAATATGGTTGAAATGCCGGGGACAAGCTGTGAAATCGAATGAGACAAAAGCCGAACTTTGCTTGAGGTACTTATTTTATATCGCCTTTTCAGGCCTTTTCCTGGTGTATCTACGGGTCAGTTAAACGGACCCATTCCCTAACCTAAATTGTAATTTGAAAAAAATAATTCCCAATAAAAAAAGAAAGAAGAGGTTATGATTATTTTAACTCAATTATATGTAAATGACATCTAACAAAGTACATTACCATGAATAATATGATTTTTCATCTAATTTGAATGATTGTGAAGGGTTATTTTATATTAGTTTTTCCCAAATCAGTTGATTTTTGGCACGAAAAATTCACAATCCTGCAATTGCTTTTTTCCCAAAATGGCCAGGAAAAAGCCTGCTTTTTATATTAAAAACGCACATTCATGTTGTGAATTTTTTTCTATGTTTCTGTCAACCAGTCTGTTAAAAATAAGTTTTATCTGTTTAGTCAGCCTGACTCGACCACACAGCATATAGTACTTTACAATGTATATAACATGCATAGTGGCACACAGCTTTCTGCTTCAATTAAAATCCCTGACATAATAAGTTACATTACTCTCTTAAGTCTGCATTAGAAATTGGTTGCCACTAGTTAAATTGTCTTATACATTTTTTGGTCACAAAGAAGGTAGGGGTGGCGTTTATTAGGTGGAAAACAAGTATCTGAAACAGACTCTGGAGTAGTGCTTTTTTGTAACACCTTAAATCTTAATGTTCTGTTACAAAGTTTAAATCTTTACTTTTATATATTTTCCAGGGTAAAAAAATTCAGTGACAACCAGGATAACATCCTAATTGTATATCCTTATCCAGACCAGCCATTTGCAGCTAAGCAGAAGTCGTCCTGTATGAACTGTCAAGGACAATCAACAGTGTCAACAGCGGAAGAACATCTTAATTTGGAAGAATGCACATGGACCCAAAGCACCAGACCGATCTTCAAAGACTTTTCGTACATGAACATTCTGGAATGGACCAAAAGTTCTGGTAAAGGTTCAAAACTGGGTGTTGAAAAGCCTATTCAACGAGGCTATGTGTTTTTTCATGACGGTTATGTATTCGACACATGGACATCTGAACGTAACAGTTCAACAATTGTTAGATGCAAGTGTTTCCGCTCCATGAAAAACCGGTAATCAGAAATAAAGAGTATTGAAATAATCTAAATTATATTTGAAAGTATTCAATTTTGTGTTATTTTAGTGTCAGTATTTGTGAGATTCACCTCAAATCACATTTATTCATTCAATATAATCATAGGATCTCAGCTCATTTTGGTGCAATACCTGTATCTGAATGTTTGTAATTTTCAGATTGTGTTTCCTTAAATTAGTTTATGATTTCTAGCTTTCACATGTTGTCTTTCATCATTAATCTTACAATTAATGATACTTCATACTGTTTTGTGATGAACTATGCTACTCAAATGTGCTTATCTTGCATTATTTCTGTTGTAATAAAGCTTATATCATTGATTACAAAGTGTTTTTACTCAAAGGATTACGCAAATCTGTAGCAGAGTCTTAGTGAAATAGTTGCTATGGTGTCTGCTAAGCAATCTGGAGCAACCAGTTTCGATCCCCATTGAGAATCAGTAATGGTTCTTCCCAGGAAACGAACTTAAGTACTGATTTGTCTCAATATGCATTGGACTTTCTTAGTTTTACCTAATATTTCCCAAAAAAAACTAAAATTTCTATTAACAAAATTATTTATTCAGTAGTCATACAATCAAAACAAATTAACAAACATGATTAAAAAGATGTATATACAATTTTTATGTAAAGGCCACACACCTTATTTGGCATAGTAAATTTAAGTATGAGTGACATATTTTATCTATGCCAATTAGAATATATCTGGTGGTTACAAGGTAGAAATCCATCTTTTTTGCACTTTACAACTTAAAAATAATCGCGTTTGTCGAAATGGATGTGTACGTCTGGAAATCCTACTTTCGGTTTTAAAAGCAGTACTGTTTGAAAAAAAAACTTGCTATTAAACTAGGCTATAGATTTAATTTTATTATGCCAACTAGAATATATCTGGTGGTAACAAGGTAGAAAGCCATCTTTTTTTGCGCTTTAAAAAGTTAAAAATAATCGTGTTTAATATAGAGATCCTTCTTTCAGTTTTAAAAGCAGTTATTCCTGTTTGAAAAATAATAAATTACTTGCTAACTAGACTATAGATTTAATGAAAATTTTGCACACTTTCAAATTGCATCTATATGAACATGTACTTTATTTCAAGGTGTGTAGCTTTAAGTACTCTTTAAGCATTAATCTGTAACTAAATCAATGCTTATATCAAGATAATTATCAAAAACTTTATACAAAGCCAAAAAATGTACAAATATTACATGAACAGCCAATGGTTTTTCATTAGCCTACATGTAGTATGATGTACACGAACAACAAATGTTCATATAAATGGTATGTATGTTAAACACCAGGACATGGTATAATTGGGTCTTGGAAAAGAGTGAGCAATGAGCAAACTGTCCAAATTTGATTAATTATCCCAAACAGAGAAACCAGAATGACCTGATCAAATATGTGAAAACTTTTAATCTTGTTAATTGCACGTTCCACTTGAATTCGCTTCAACAGATGTGGTTTGTCCTTCCAGCAGTCGAATAGTGTAGGGATGGCTCCTGGTTTTAGATACCTCCGCTTAGCAAATCCAGATTCATCAAGACAGTCACGTTCAAAATGGAGAAAACAGACAACCGTATTGTGACTTATCTGAAAGAAAAAAAAAGAATAAATAAATATGTGTGCTTTTTTTGAATCACATCAACACTATTTTTCTGACATGAAAATGTATAGTACTTTACATGTTTTATTTTTCTTTATACAAAATCATTTAAAGTTTTACTGAAACCACTAACAACTGACCTTAAAATGTCTGTCTTCATCTCTTCGTATTTTATTCAACCAAACAGCTTGAACTGGATCATCTTCAGCTGGAAATGCATGATAGCTGGGCTTTCCATGGCCTTCTAACAATCCTTAGCCAGTGGTGTGACATTTGGGCACACAGCAGATCCTGTTAGACTGAAATTTTATGAAGATCAACTAATAATATTAAAAAAAATCAAGTGAATAACAACTTTACCAATTATTTTGGATCATTAAAATCAGTATAACAAAGTCCACAAACGTGGTTAACAAATAATAAGATGTGTTTTTATCCTATTGGTTAAGAATTTCATTTTATTTGTATTGATATTAATTATTATATGTCTATAAATGTTTTATTCCCAAATGTTATTTAAACAAATCAATTGACTAAACAATTTAATTTACCTTCAACTTCTTCTCGAGTGATACAGTAATGTCTTGAATCTGTTTTCCATCCGGTTTTGAGTCGAATACTGGTGTTGCTGTGTAAAACTGGACAGCATAGTCGTGGTCATTAATCTGTTGAACAAAATTCTGTTTCATAACATTCATGATAACTGATTCATTGTACTTTACACATTAATACACATTAGGCCGGGTATAGCTTAGTACAAGCTCTAATCAAACAAATAGCTTTTTAACAAACCATATGTTGCATTGGATGCCGTTGGCTTTCAATTTAAAAAAATGGTCAATTGGTACAAAAGCACGGTATGACTAAGACCAGTACGAGCGTCCTTTAGTTGCTTCAAAATATAAATGCCAACGAGTGTTCATACTTTGACGAATACGAAATGTCCTTAGATAAAACAAGTCAATATTTCCACCTATTTAATCTATATCAACATTTCTGAACAGGATTTATTTCAGTAAAAAATCCTTCGTTTGAACGTTTCGTCCTCGCGAAAACATATAACAGACAAAAACAATACCGCTGCTTTATCAGCATTATAAACCGAATATCAAAATTGCATAAGAAAATAATAAATTATTAATAATAAGGTCAGTACAAACCTTTTCGTTCATATTTTAAGTCCATTTACACCGTTGAAAACACACATTGTCAAACAGACATCTCTTTGTTTGCTTACAGTCGATAATCGGGTATCCCCGGATGACGTCATTCAGGGGAGGTAATTATAATCAGTTAATAACTGAAAGGGTGTATATCGATTTACATTTTTTGATAGATATTTATTTGGATAGTAATATTATGTTTTATTTGACTTGACATCATTGAACCGGTTTATTCATTGATAAGATCGGGATCTCCACAGGTGTTTAATCTCGATTGTTAGGTGGGGAGAAGGGTCCGAATGATAATGTTGTCGTCGGCTTACGAATCACATTTCACAAGTTTTAGACAAATATGCATACGTTATAAACCTAATTTAAGTATTACATAGATAATAACTTATCTTTATTTTGATGAACTACGTTTAAGGTATAAAACTATAATTATCTATTTGTTGTGTGCCGCATACATACCATCTTGCTTTTTTAAATTTGATCGCAACGGTCCGAAGTCATAAACATTCATTATGCATGGTTGCTAAAGCACAGTGTATACTAACTAACCTATGTTTATTGTTGTTTGCTAGGGTTATTATTATTATTTATTTTTTTTTATTTGGGGGGGGGGAAGGGCTTTTATAGAAGATTTCAACTAGTCCTTCAATTAACGAAAAAAATATTGGTATAGGAAATATAAAAGAGTAATAGACAGCTTCATTCATGCTGTTCTATTATGGTGTTTTAACGCATATAATTATGTATGGTTGATGAAGCACATTGTATGCTACCGATGTTTATTGTTGTTTGATGATGATTTTAAGTTGGTGTTGCTGTTGTTGTTAATGATGATGATGAGGAGGAGGAGGAAGAAGAAGAAGAAGAAGAAGAAGATGATGATGATGATGGTGGTGGTGGTAGTAGTGACGACGACGACGATGATGATGATTTTGATTATGATAATGAGATTTGAATTAAATTAATGCGCAAAGATTTTTCTTTTTAGCGGCCAAGTGCAGATATCTGCGCTCGGTCGCTGTAAGGGTTATGTAATATTTGCAATCTACATAGGAGTCAATAGCAGATACCAAGCACCATATGCTTATGAGAAACAAAAGCAAAATATTGGCAATCGCTGAAATCTCGAATATGACTTAATCATGTTATTAAATGAAAACCGGTAACTATTTTAAACTGTTATTATATTGCAACAACATAATTTTTTTTTATCTAAAAGACCATTGTTATAATTACAGGGACGTCAATAGGCCAAACTATTCAGGAAATATGATTTGAGTCGTCAAGGATAGATTTTGAGATCAATGTACGTCCGATGAGATTTTAAGGGAGTTGGAGGCGTAGGGACAGATTCGTTCGAGTACGCGATCATTTGAGAACAAATAATGTTGAAGCTTTATTGGAATTTCGGAAATTTGCGATTGGTACCGATTTTTCCTGGTTCTTTTTTATTGATTGATTCTGATAAGTTAGCGGCCGGCACGGACATGAATATTAACTGACGAAAACCTCTTCGCAACTTTCCGAAAATCTTCGACATGTTGCAAATATCCGTAATATTCCGCATTGTACTCACCAGAAATTGCAACTAGAAAGACTACAATAAATCAATTAGCTACGGCTCGGGCGGGGATTTACCTTTTATCCCTGTAAGGGACCTAATGCCCCAGACTACCGGCAATTTTTTCCGGAATTCGAACTTGATACACTTGATATCCCTGAATTAAATATTTATATCCGCAATTTTGATCTCTAGAGTGCTGACTGTTAGTATTGTATTTGACTGGAATGACTGTCGATTATGTGTTTTTAAGATTAAAACAAGCTTACGAAGAACTTTGTGTTTGCTTTTTTGTACGCTTTCTTTTTAAAAATGTATTGTCCGCCACGGACGCAACAATTGACCAAATGTACCAGATTGTGGTCTCTTTAAAGTGCTATGTTTTTACTGCCGTGATATCTTTAACGAACTACACATTATTGATCGTGGACGTTTTATACTCTTATTGAATCTGTTTCCCCAAAATATGCTCTTCTATTAGTAGATGTTTAGGTGACGATGTTCTAATTATAGATCTTACACGGCCAAGAAACACTAGATAGGTCTTTGCAAAGAGAGCTGTTGGATATCGTGAATGCGTTCAATGTGGCCTGTTTATTTCAGAAAGCTATGTGCAATGTTTTATGGGGATTTCTATCAAATTGCCAATTGCAAAATTTGATTTAATTCATTCGGACCTACAAGCGGGAAACTTCTTCATTAAAATTCAATGGGCTTTTAATAAGTTCGAAGGAAAGGCCAAATTTGACGTTAAACAGCAACGCCGAAAAAATTGCTACTCAGTCTTATTTATCACTTTTTTTTGTAAGATTTACCAGTAGACGTTCTTAAGTGAAATTAAGCAAACACACAGTGCCGACAAGTATGGAAGGGTATATAGGTTAAAATTACATCCTTCTTTGTAACTGTGTCATGATTCTTGATGGTACTTTCAATTAGTATGTAGACACCTTTTCATGCTTGATGACACTTACATCTTGCCTGATGTCCAATGTCTATTTACATTCTGCTTAATGGTATCATGCATGTGTACAGATGCAACATTCTTGTTCGTTAATTGCATGCTGCATATGTGTATGTTGGTTTGTGCAGAGAGACTTGTGCAATAGGCGCAGTGCATAATGGAATCAAATATTAATGCGTTTAATAAATTAACGCGATGGCAAGATGTGAGTTTCACCCAAGCACAAAGCAACATACTATCATGCATGATACAATGATGTCAATTGACAGTCATTCCGAAATGCTACGGAGGACTACGGAAATTTACGGCGTATAACGGAAATTTTATGTTATAGGAGAAGTTGCGCACCTTTGTAAGATATTTGCTACTGAACCGAAATTAACCGCGTGTCTGTAGACTTAACTTTTTTTTGGTTAATGACTAACCATAATTTTTGTACAGTAATTTACCTTCAATAACCAAAGAAAGTCTATGGATATATTTCAATATATGCTACTAATGCATGTATGCAGAGCTCCAGATAAGACGATTAAAGTCGTAAAAAATTGAATTAAATTTAGTAAAAAAGTAGACTTAAATTCTGTGCGTACGGTTACACATTGGAAAAATAAAATAAGAATTCAAAATGTGTGATCATGCGTAAAACTCAATATCAATGCATATAATGTAAACATTTTATCAATGAGTTCCCACTCGTCTAGGCCCTCATTATAATTATGAAATCAACAACACTTTAACGTTATTATGAATAACAGACCATCTTTACAACAGTCGAAAAGCCGAACGTTTTCCATTATCTGGTCCTTTTATCGCAAAAAGTCTGCTGTAACCCGGCAATTGTCATGAGCTCTTCTAAGACTATAAACCTAAATGCGGATGTGCCAAAAATTATATTTACCTGAAAAAAAAGAATTAATAATAGACTTTAAGGCTGGATTATTATAGAGTGTAAACCAAGATTTTGCTGAAAAAGTTATCTGGAACTTTGCATGTATGTTGAGAGGAAATCGATTACATAATTTCAAATTTACTAGAGTACTTTTATATTGCACCACATAAAATGGTATAAAACTATAATATTGAAGTGCACATATAAACTTTATTATAGATGGGTAGGTATTTCGTGTCAATCTCTTTCACATATGAAAGAGCTGTTGGTCATGCTGCTTTAAGTACATATATATGCATGACACAATTAAGATTAAGCAAAATAAAACACTAGGTATTTGCCAAGAGTAAAATATATACGAGCAGTAAGAGCGTAATCGTGCACAGCGAGACATACTCATGTAGAATTGAAACTCTTATTGCTTTCTTTCGAAATAATTTCATGTGTCCGATCTAATATGCAATATGCCCGGTGTTTTTTTTTGCAGATGAATGTTCCGTTTTAGATCCATAATTAACGAATGCCTCAATATTTTCAAAAATTAACACCGGAATTATGTTCACCGACATTTTTTCATACAGATTGGATATAAATATTATAGAGCTTAACAAAAAATACATTAAGCCCTGTTCTCCCGGCACACGTGCTGGACACACAGGTGGTTAGCGTGTGGCTATGATAATAATTAGTGAAAAAATCTTTTTGAATGATAAATAATCATATTAAAACGAAAAATCAAATTTTCTATAAAAAAAAATTCACTATCGTTTTATATATAACAAGGTATCCAACTCGAAATCATCCGAAAACGGGGTGCATCGTTTTGAGCAGCCATTACTAAATTAATTTTGCAGCGATTTTCATGACCCGGTCTTATTCAACGCAGAAATAAATTTCCTTTTAGGAAATGTATATATCTTGTTATATTTCTACACATGCTGGGTCAAATTTTAAGAAATAAAGCAATACATAATTCGCTTGACCCAGTTGTGATCGATCAGACCGTATTTATGAATGAAATCTCCAGTTGTAAAGACACAACTCCGCATTGGAGCAATGAAATCACTCTTGTGTTTAAAATGTCAGTTGGTTGAAATGTATGTAAACAAAGGTTTCAAAATGCGCTGGACAGTTAGTTTTGATGCATAATGCAACGGCAAGCACGGTAAGAATGTTTTTTCATACGTTTTATTGAATTATGGTATCGAGGTTCGTGAACTTTGCAGGGAAAATGCCCTTTTCCCCGTGAAGATTTCAGTCATGAATACTGTCTGATCGATCACAGCTGGGTCACGCGAGTTGTGTATCGTGTTATTTCTTAAAAGTTGACCCAGTATTTATAAAAATATTGCAAGACATATACATTTCCAGAAAGGAAATTTATTTCTGCGTTGAATAAGACCAATAGCGTGAAAATCGCTGCAAAATTGGTGAAGTAATGGCTGTTTAAAACGATGCATCCCGTTTTCGGATGATTTCGAGTTGGATACCTTGTTGAATATATATTTAACTTATTTTTTTTAAAGAAAAGTTGATTTTTCGTTATAATATGATTACTTATCATTCCAAAATATGTTTTCACTAATTAGTATTATAGCCACACGCTAACCACCTGTGGCTGGACATAAACCTTTAAAAACACTATACAAATTCAAGTACTTATGCACTTAATTGATTGTAAACAATGACGGTTGAAATCCGTGCGTGGGAATTTTTCTGGTAACCAAGAGCGACGTCAACGTTCATGACAAACCTGTTTATATGACATTTATTTATTGATTTTTTCCAACTTGATTGAAAATTATGTTTTATGATATTTTAATACATGTAGATGAAGTAGTTGTTTTCTCAACGAGGAGTACAATAGTTGTACAGTACTAGACACGAGTACTTGTTACTTTCAGGTTTCTCTTTAAACCACAGACATTATATAGTCATAAAATGATAAATATGTGTTTATAGAAATTGTAATTATAGCATGGTAAACAGACTAGAGAAATCTGAAGGTTTCACGCACAGGTCTGTGGCAATGGGGGTTTGGGCTACTTTATAAATATGAGGTCGATATGCAATGCACATCGGTAGATTACGTCTACTGTAATTATTTGGACTAGGGAAGGGCCACAATTCCAACACATCAGCCCCGTTATGTCCTGAATAAAATACATGTATAATTTCTTGAGTGTCAATTGCATCTTACAAATATCAAAAACATTCACGGCAGTCAATTCATTGTGTAAACCTACTGGTCTTCATGGCAATAATGAACGTATTTAGTTTAATGGAGATTATGAAACGAAGGGAACTAATTCAGCTTATTCAGTTTACTAGTCAAAATGATTCGGATGTTTTCGCTTTTTTTCCGAAAAGTAATTTATTCAACATACGGAAAATAAACGCGCGCCACCTGTTGTCATAATTTAGTAACTTGCATTCTGCTTACTGCCTGTTGCTAACTGCCGTTGTTAATGACGCTTAGTGGCAAAACCGATTATGACTGGTTTCAGGAATAATGAACTAAAAAACATTGGATAGTCACCAAGCATGTTGAAACAATCATCAAGTATAACCGATAGAGAACAAGCATGTTGGAACTGTCATGAAGCATGTTAGAATAAACATCACGCATAATGTAAATATTCATCATGAATGATGTAATGTTGCAGCAATCATCAAGTATAAACGAATAGACAACAAGCATGTTGGAATTGTCATAAAGCAAATTAGAATAAGCATCAGTCATAATGTAAATATTCACCACGAATGATGTTATTTTTACCTAAATATCCTTCCATAGACATGTGTTGTTACTAAAATAGACATAGAGATTTGAGCATTGGGAGTGACCTAATCATACTGTGCTTTAGCAGTATTACGGAATACCGTTAGTGCCATCGTGGTTACACATTAAAATCCAGAGTGCGAGAACGCGAGAACGCGATAGTACGATGGCGACAATGTGACAATACGATGATGACAGGGTGACAATACGATGGCGACAATGCGATAGTACGATGACGACAATCAGACAGTGCGATGACGACAGTGCGACAATACGATGGCGACAGTGAGATAGTACGATGGCGACAATACTACAGTTCGATACTGCGATAATACGATGACGACAGTGCGAAAATATGATGACGACAGTGCGACAATACGATGGCGATAGCCGACAGTGCGATAGTACGATGGTGCCAATGCGATAACGCGATAGTATGATGGCGGCAATTCGAAAATGCGATGGCGACAGTGCGACAATACGATGGCGACAATGCGATAGAACGATGGCGACATTGCGATGATACCACGGCGACAGTACGATATGACTATCGCATTGTCGCCCCCGTACTATCGCACTGCCGCCATTGTATTGTCGCACTGTCGCATTGTCGTCATCGTACTAGCGCGTTTTCGCAATCGTACGAACGCATTGTCGCCATCGTATTGTCGCACTGTCGTCATCGTACTTTCGCGTTCTCGCATTCTCGCCCTCTGGATTTTAATGAGTAACCACGGTGGCCCTAACGGTATTTTGTACAGTAAAGTGCGTAAAATCTGGTTTGGAATAACAATGTATATGCCGAAAACAGATGTTGAAAACCCGACTTTGTTTTATTAGTAGTAGTCTAAATATACAATGAGTTTTCCGAGCATTAAATAAACATATTAAAATAAAATTTATGTTCGTATCGGTTGAAGTTCTTGTTAATAGTAGAAGCAAAGAACATAATAAAACGCTGATTGGGCTTACTAATTTGAGGAAAAGAAAAAACACATCGCGCTATTATATATAACATATAACGCGCATCCGCAAAGTTCGAGTGCCCGTCTCGGTGCCATCGTTTCCGGTGAAAGTTTCGCACAGGAGCTACCGAGTTTGGATATGAGACCACGAATCATGGCTTGACTTTATATATCAGTCAGCGTAGAACCTGACCAGACTGCGCGGTTGGACAAGCTAGGATGGACCAACTTTGGCCGCATATGACATAAGACCCATTTTCGCATGACGCGGGTCATCTGACCTTTATAATGTGTATATAGCTTTGAATGGAATTTGCACATAGTTTTTGGCATGGACTTATTGTTATGTTAATGTGTTGCACGCTTTCAAAAGCAGAGGGCATATAATTATAAGATCAATTATACTACTGAGTTCATTTTCTGTTGAAAAATAAATGCAATAAAGATTGTTACTCAGCGGTGTGTACAGTATGACAGCGTTGTCTGTCTGCGATGCATTTATACTGGTTCTAAGCTGGCATACTCACCAATTGGACTCAACCATCTGCTCGAACAAGAAATGATAAGTTCTACTAGCATAAACCTTTAATTGTAACTCATTTTTAAAATATTCATGTTATTTATATTATTCAATTTATTATTCATAATTATAATTATTATTTCCTTTATTGTTGTTTTTCGCATTAAGAAACTTATTCGGCTTACGAAACTGAAAAATCCCATTGGAAAAAATCCCATGGGTGAAAATGGAATTTTTTTTTTTTTTAAACACGACTAAACGCATTAAAATATCGTAGTTGTTCATCATTTCATAAAATATGATGTTTCTGAAAGTTTCATGAATAAATCTCTCAAAATAAGAAAAAAATCCCATGGGATTTTTTTCTCCCATTTTAAAATGGGATTTTTTTATTACTATATATTTATATATATAATTGGCATAAAACCAATATACAGTCCTTAAATAACGTTAAAATACTTGCAAACGCAAATAAAACACGTTTTTTAAAATGTTCAAAATCCCATGGGATTTTTCTCCCATTTGCAAATTATGGGGGGAAAAAAATCCCATGGGAGAAAAAATACCATGGGGAAATCGAAAATCCCATGGGAAAATGCAAAAAACCCATGGGAACCCCAACTTTGCTTATACATTTCATAGTGATGAAAACGCGTTTTTTGAGTGAAAATAACCAATTATTAATCAACGATAAGACTTTTATCGCATACTATGTCTCAAAGTAGCAAATCTTTAAGAAAAAGGGTACTTAAGTTTGCGAAATTTCGGTTTCGCAAAGTTTTTCCGGTGGCCGTTTTTAGTGCATTTGTTAAAGATTTTATTTTTTTGCCCACAAATAAAGATTCATATACACAATGCAGAAATGGTGTTGGCATATTTGGTACAGAAAATCTGCGGTTCAGAGTGATTGCTATTTTCGTTGAGTTTTAAATGTCAAATCGGCAAGTGTTATTTACCGAGGGAGGTAATAAAAGATTATTATAACAACCATACCGTGAATTCGGTGTTTCCATACATAACTAATTACGTGTTCGCCCAAAATTCATAAAAGGGAGATTACTCGTGAATGAGTATGCGCTGAGAAGTACAGCGGTTATGGCGCTTGCCTTTTTACAGTGACCTGTTGCACACCAGGTGTTGGAAAGTGCGTGTAAGCACGATACGACGTGCCGGTATCGGCGTCGTGGTTGTAATATAAATTGCAATGGTTTTGTCTGTTTTTGTAAATGTAAGTGTTTATGTTGATTTTTTTATTAATACGAATGTGAGTATTTTAATACATGTATGTTGTTAATTTTACTCGTGATTGAGTATGCGCTGATGGTTCAGCGGGTAAGGCGCTTGCCTTAATAGAAGCCACAGTGGCTTGTTACACACCAGGTGTGGGAACGTGCGTATAAGCACGGTAAGACGTGCCGGCATCGGCTGTCGGGTTAGTAGTATACATCGGAATGTATTAGTTTGTGTTGAACTTTTTATTAACATAAACTTGTGTGTTTACATCTGTTTTTTTCAGAGACATGCAGATGATATAAACGCGCTGCCTGAGGTCTTTGTGGGGGAAGTTTCCTTGCTGCCGGAGTTACTCAAAGAATCAAGAGCTATGAATACATCAGAGGCATACAAAAGGGGGTGTAAAAGGTGGTGCGATTGGGTTTTGAGTAATAACTTAACCAGTGAGGATACTTTGCCCGCCAAGGCGTTTCATGCGGCTTTATATATGACAACTTCAATTCAAACTGCTCACTCACCAAGTCCTATTGTGAATGCTTTTTATAGTATGAAGTGGTATCATAACTTGTTGGACTTACAATCACCAACTGATTCTAATTTAGTTTAAAATGTGTTAGAGGCTGCTAAGAGGAGACTAAGCAAACCTTCGAAAAGAAAAGAACCAATTTTTGTATCTGTGCTTGAACAAGTTTTTCACTGTTTGTATACAGAAAATAATGTGTTTAATCAAAGGACAATTTGTGCACTGTTTCTTTCTTATGCTGCATTCTTAAGAAGTAATGAGTTGTTGAATTTAAAGAGATGTATATGATATGTATTTTTATTCAGTCATCCAAGACAGACAAGTATCGTGATGGAGAATCGGTGCCTTTAGCTAGAACTGGTACTGTTTTATGCCCAGTAGTTACTATTGAAAGATATTTTGTGTGGGCTAAGATACCAAGTGATTCAGAATGTTTTGTCTTCTCTCAACTGTCAAAAACAAAAGACGGTTTTAAAATAAGGCAATGTGATAAACATTTATCATACAGCAATTTAAGAAAACTTCTAATTGATGCAATCAAACATTTTGTAAGTGATACAAAATGTTATGGTTTGCATTCATTGAGATCGGGTGGAGCCACGACGGCAGCTAATATGGGTATTCCCGACCGTTTGTTTAAGCGACGATGGTTCAGTGAGTCCGCGAAGGATGGTTATGTTAAGGATTCGATAGATGAGAGGTTAAGGGTGTCTAAGTGTTTAGGTTTGTAATTGTATATATAAATATTAAGAACAATTTTTATAATATTGTATTGTTTTACAATTATGTTATGTCTAGTAGCCAGTTATTTTAATTCAGTCGGTATGCGAGTCCCAATGGCTAGTACCAAAAACAAATTTTTTTGTTTGTTTTCTATATAGGCAAAGGAGGGATGTAAGGGAAATATAATTTTCGATGTTTGAAATTTATTGAATGAGTCGAAAATTACTTTCACTTCAGTATCAATTTGCCGCTAGAGGCGCTCTGGAAGGTTTGTCATTCAGCTTTGGGAACTCGCACGGTATACATGTTACTTTTATTGAAATGTGTTAATATTTCAAATTATGGAAATTATATATTGAATTGAATAATTGATATAGGTATTGGGCTAAATTTACAAAGAATGTAACTGTAAGATGACTGTTAGAAAGATTGTATTATGTGATGTGTGTTTGAAGGTTTGATGATGATAATTATGTTAAGTATAATAATAAATGGACAGCCGGGTCATTCAGCCGGTATGCGATTCAGCCGCATTCAGACGGTATGCGAGTCCCAATGGCTAGTACCTTCAGCCGGTATGCGAGTCCCAATGGCGAGTCCCAGTGGCTTTCCTTTTCGAAGACTTGCTCACTTTCCTCTCAGCAGCATGTTACACATTATAGCTTAATAGGAATCGGTTGGTGATGTAAGTCAAACAAATCATGTTACCGCTTTATACAATAAAAAGCATTCAGAATAGGATTTGGTGACTAAGCAGTTTGAATTAAAGATATTTAAAGCCACTTTAAACGCCTTTGCGGGAAGTGTATCCTCACCGGTTATGTTATTACTCAAAGCCCAATCATACCGCCATTTAAACCCCCTTTTGTATGCCTCTTATGTATTCAAAGCTCTTGATTCTTTAAGTAACTCCGGCAGCAAGGAAACTCCTTTCACCAAGACGTTAGGCACACACATTCTTGTTAATACAAAGTTCAACATGAGAACACGCATTAAAAACCAAACAAATACATTCCAATGTACTAGTATATTGCTACCACGACAGCCGATACCGGTACGTCGTAACCGCTTTACACCTCAGCGCATACTCATTCACGAGTAAAGAACAACAACAAACATATGTTAACCCATAAAAAATCATGTTAATAAAATGTTCAAAATCAGTACACACATTAAAAAAACAAATAAATGCATTTCAGTTTTAATTACTACCACTACAGTCGATACCGGCACGTCGTACCGTGCTTTCACGCAGGTTCCCACACCTGGTGTGCAACAAGTAACTATGGCTTATATTAAGGCAAGCGCCACAACCGCTGAACACCTCAGCGCATATTCATTCACAAGTAATCTCCTTCCTTTGAATCTAGGGCTTAAGACAAAATAGCAATTGAACATAACACTTTCAGAGAAGTTGGTTTTTTCGTTATTATTTGATTATTGTTCATTCAAAATGATGTTTTTACTGAATATTATCATATATATCTTGGATCGAGTCAGATTGACGACAGGCAGGTCACGCGAGTTGAATATCGTGTTTTTACTTACATTTTGACCCAGCCATTGTACAAATATTGCTAGACATGTACATTTGCAGAAAGGAAATTTATTTCTGCCTTTAATAAGGCCGAGTTTGGGAAATCGCTGCACAATTGATGAAGTAATTGCTGTTCAAAGCTATGCACCCTATTTTCGGGTCATTTTGAGTTGAATACCTTGTATATATATATACTACATGTATATGCGTCACAGTAAGCCATCATATGATTTTTTCGTAAACTATTGAAACGATGTATGTGATATATGCTATCCTGATGAAATATCGAAAGACTTTGTATACATGTGAATTGTTACATAATTTTATAATATAAGTTAAGCTGTATTGTACATGTCACAATTCAACGAAGTCGAGGATTTAATTTTTAAATAGATGCAATAAACACATCCTCATTGTGTTTGAATTATAGGTTGTATATTTTCGTTAGTGTTTTGGTGGCATAATTAATAAATACACGCGCGACGATATGCAGAAAAGATAATGGTAAGGTCGTTATTATGCTTCGCATGCTATGTATTTGTTTATGTAAATCATGAAAACTTTTCATTTGGTATTTAAATGAGCCTAAACATTTTTACTTGCATGATACATACAATGTGGTTGGGATACTAGTTTTTTCAATTCATTTATTATCTTGCTCCACTCCCAGATTACAAATAGGACTCTGACAAATATAATAAACAAACAAATCGTTATTTTACTGGTTTATACTTTTGTTGTGCATTTATTTATGTATTTCATGCGATTACCGCATGCAAATAAAATTGTAAAAATTACTTGCACTGTTAGGAAAACTGTTTCATTAAATTCCAAAGACATGTTAGTGTTGATTACCTAAACCGAGGAATGTTGCCCAATTTATTGGCGTTCTATTATTCATGTCATTAACTGCCGCAAAAGATATAGATCAAATGAGATCTTAAAACGTTACGCCATAACACTTTTATTATGATGAGAAACGTCAAATGCCGTAATAAATATAAGTTTTCGGACATTGCCTTTTAAAACCAAAATATTCAGTTTTTGTTGCTACAATTTTTACAATAATGACGAAGTAGTTCATCGATTAAAGTACATGCATTCGGGTTCGCTTTGCTTTTGTCAGTCATAGTTGATAAGGTTTATTTTAAAATAATACAAAATAAAGCGATGAAATAAGTATTAAATAGAGCAATCAAGATAAATGTAGTTTAAGCATCCGGAAGAATTGTAAGTTTTCGGGCACCCCCTTTTTAAGCCAAAATATTATTTTTATGGTCACTCAAATTTTCGGACAGCCAAATTTTCCCATGTTATTGATGACTCTACATTTTAGGGTAATTGCATTTTGTCAAAAATTTACTTTTGCGTTCATCCGGCGGTTACACATCATTATTTAAAGGTGATGTTATGCACAGGAATATAGAAACATATAAGTGTCCGAAAACTTAGAATAATTACGGGGTACATGTTATTCAGGCAGATTCATTTTAATTGCGAGTACTGATTTTTGTGTGTGCATACTTCTGTCTTTGTATAGTGCATTTAAATGACGTATATAATCAAACATACCCCGTAAATTCATCAACAGTAAACGTATGCAACAATAAATATATACTCTACCTGCCGCATATATACACACACTGATTCTCTCTTCTTGATTGTTGGAGCAGGTGTAATTACCCGTACTAATATCTGCAAATTGCGTTATATACATAGTAAGACCTCTGAGTGTCGTAATGCGCGTTGGTGTGTATGTCCCATTATTATATTATATTATATTATATTATATTATATTATATTATATTATATTATATTATATTATATTATATTATATTATATTATATTATATTATATTATATTATATTATATTATATTTAGCTGTTGCCGCTACTCAACAACGTTTCACCTTAATTTTGTAAATAATTGTGCACTAATATCAATAATAAGCGTATGATCTGCCTTACCTCGATATTAAGGCCAAGTGTGGTCTTTTAAACGTGAAGTCTCTGTTTGTCGTATGATCCAGTCAAAGCAAAGAAACACATTGTCTCAGAAGAACGATCAATACAATGGAAAAGCGACCCAGTACTCTCGATGAGAAAAATACTAAGATTTGTATAAACCAACAAAGGTAATGGATATATCATTTAAAGTTCAGAAAATGGGTTGCAGTAGTTGTTGTTGCTGTTGTAGTAGTAGTAGTAGTAGTGGTAGTAGAAGTAGTAGCAGTAGTAGTAGTAGTAGTTGTAGTGTAGTAGTAGTAGTGTAGTAGACGTAGTAGTAGAAGTAGAAGCAGTAGTAGTTGTCGTAGTAGTAGTAGTTGTAGTAGTAGTAGTAGTTGTTGTTTTTGTTGTTGTTGTAGTAGTAGTAGTAGTAGTAGTGGTAGTAGTAGTAGAAGTGTAGTAGAAGTAGCAGTAGTAGTAGTAGTAGAACTTGTTGTTGTTGTTGAAGTAGTAGAAGTAGTAGTAGTAGTAGTAGTAGAAGTAGTAGTAGTAGTAGTAGTAGTAGTGGTAGTAGTAGTAGTTGTAGTAGTAGTAGTAGTAGTAGAAGTAGTAGTAGTAGTAGTAGTAGTAGTAGTAGTAGTAGTAGTAGTAGTAGTAGAAAAGTAGTAGTAGTAGTAGTAATAGTAGTAGTATTAGTAGTAGTAGTCGTAGTAGTAGTAGTAGTAGTAGTAGTAGTAGTAGTAGTAGTAGTAGTAGTAGTAGTAGTAGTAGTAGTAGTAGTAGTAGTAGCAGTAGTAGTAGTAGCAGTAGTAGTAGTAGTAGTAGTAGTAGTTATTGTAGTAGTAGTAGTAGAAATAGTAGTAGTAGTAGTAGTAGTAGTAGTAGTAGTAGTAGTAGTAGTAGTAGTACCAGTAGTAGTAGTAGTAGTAGTAGTAGTAGTAGTAGTAGTAGTAGTAGTAGTAGTAGCAGTAGTAGTAGTAGAAGTAGTAGTAGTAGTAGTAGTAGAAGAAGAAGAAGTAGTAGTAGTAGTAGTAGTAGTAGTAGTAGTAGTAGTAGTAGTAGTAGTAGTAGTAGTAGTAGTAGTAGTAGTAGTAGTAGTAGTAGTAGTAGTAGTAGTTTTATACCAAACATGGCTATTTTAAAGTTGTCTATTACTGTTCATAATGTCTTATAGTAACACTAGTTAAGGCTTGGAAATGTTAAGCATATCTTTAATCGTAGGACGATATAATCCGCTTTGGGAATTGAAAAGTGTCGGAGAACCTCTCCGGAAATAAATTGTGTCTATCGAAAATGCACGTGCAAACACTTAAGTTGTACATTTCGCGTAAACCCTGAATTGAATGAATATTTTCCTGCTATTTTTTAAGTCATTTATATCCCGATGAACTGTCTAAAATGACAATTACCACATTGTGCACAGCTGCGTCTCTTTATTCATCACGTTTTCTTCACGTGTCAATCGTTTTGCTTGAACATACAGATGTTCACGTTCATTTTTTTGAAAACGTTTCCATGTTTGTTGTATTCGTCAAAAAACGAATCTTAATTTGATTCCGATTGTTTAGTAGGATGAACAAGTTCAAGTTTCTTCAGGTTAAATAAGTCAATGGGTTACTGAGTATTAAATTGCTGGGTTAATAATACGTTTGTCAATAAGTTCGGTCGTCTATATTGGGTCTGACAACCATAAGTGGTTTCTTAAACTTTATTTTGTCCTTATTATTTACGACATATAACTTTACTCAATTTGGCAATACTTTAACATTGTCATATGATTAATAACTAAGCTATAATCTTTTTACTAGATTGAACTTCAGAACTGGCATGTTAATGTCTAAGCTGATTAACAACCTCAGCCCAGAAGCGTATACTTGCATCAGAGCTTGATTTAAAACAGCTCCCGCATGAAATACTTCCTTACGTAAACGAAAGTCTTGGTGCGAAATGAAGGCGAACTTTAAATAATTGCATCACTGTTTTTACTGTTTTATTTATCAATTATATACTGTTGTTCGTTTTATTTGAAATATTATATACATGAACCGATAACGCAATTTGTGGTGTCTTGAAACTACACGCAATAAAGTAACGTTAACTAAGAAATCGTCATGTGCTCACAACTGTTCGACTGATGACAGGTGTATGTGTACGTGGTGCATATTCATATGCTAAGGCTATCAATAAAAAATGTATAATATATTTTTTCATTGAGGCACTGTTTTATTTTATGGTTTTTTATGTTTACTAGGAAAAATGCAGGTATTTTCGATGGTAAAATTGTGTACCGTCGTAAAGAGGCGAACTGGTCAAATAATTTTTTTTGTAAATAGCACATTTACGAGTGAATGCCCTTTATAAAAAAAATAGCACTGTCATTGCCGTCCCACAAACTAACATACTTTCTTGATTTGTGTACCTCCCTCGGAGATGTTACCCAAGAAGACTAGAATAATGCGTCAGTCCTGGATTTGAAGTTGATAACCTTAACCGCCTTCAATTTTTTAAATCAATGTGATACAATTCAGGTAAAAATGAAAAATGAATAGCGTACATTGTTTCGCGATTATCCGTTAATCATACATAATACGAACATCGCTGTCTAAGAATAAAGTGTTCTGTGCAAAGCATTCTACAACTGTGCATGCCCAACATACTGCCTGCTTTTTTAAACATTGTATCGAATCATGACCGCACACATGCATGATACCTTGGTATGTATACACAGAGCTAGGCCAGCTTTGTTTGTCCACTGTTATTGCGATTTAAAGCCTCAGTCCACAAACACAAATGGTGTTTGCAGAAAATTTATTCTTGTGAGCATCTTATTGGACAAACTATACACAATACATGTATTTGAAAAAGGCAATCGGCGTTAAAATAACTACTCATGTCATGTCTGTCCTAAATATACAGCAGGACAAAGATTATTTTCGCTCGCTATAAACGAGACTTCTCGAAAATTAGATTATTTGAAAATCATGACTCATAATACACCAGACACGTGTATTTAGATCTCGTTATGCTAAAAAATATATTATACGCATCATTTGTATTGTAAATTATACATTAATGATAGGTGCATAAATTGACATAAATACATTTTGACGAATAACAACACATGTTACTTTAAAGAAATGTGATATCTAAGATTGTATAACCTCTTCTGGTAAAGTCATGTCTTTGAAAATCGCTCAATGCGACCATTATTTAGCAATACAAGAACTGGCGGAGAACAGATAGGTAGACTGTGCTTGTTGTTGCCAGAATTTCTCGCTTTTTTAAAACCCAAACCGTTGGTTTAGTAGTTAAGTTGATGTTGCAACATATCCCATGAGACATCTTAATTATGATTTTGAGAGGAAACCATCTGTCTATAATGACTAACAGTGACTTCGACCCAATGTGCTTTATCTGTATACAACATCGAAGCTGTTGTACAGTGAACACGTGACTGTATCAAAATAGCTGAATTTGTTCTAAATATATTATGCCAAAACTATTTTTATATTAAGTAATAGTTGCCTTAACATTGATAAACCCGTCCCATGTGCAATCCCAGGGCATACGGAATCTATGTATTGAGTTTTCTTAAAATGTCTCAAATTGTTTTGAAGTTATTGACACAAACAAAATCTTCAACATATACTTAAAGTGACATTAACCTTGACCACACACACCCCCTATGCAATCTTATGCTGATTCAGGTATTTGTTAACAGAGTTTAATACACCTGGGACCGTTTCAATAAACATCGCAGCACACAATTACGATACGATACATTTTTCGAAGATGCATAATTGATAAAGTCCATATCATATGATTTTAAATTTGCGATACTTATAATTATATTGGCATCTTAAGCACCGTATATATTTGACGAGCATGGTGAGCTAGTTCGTCTACTTATAAAGAGTACAAAATTCTCTCGTAAGTTAAAACTGTCGTACGATCGTTTATGAAACGGCCCCCAGCTAAATATGCGTTTAAGTTATTTGGCGGAAATCATTTATCCTTTTATTACAGACAATTAACATAACCCTATCGGCAATCCCAAATGAAGTTTTTTAGGAACGTGTGATATATGTAGATGCTTGACACTTTATTGAGTTCAAAAGCTGAACTTTTAAATTTTAATAATAGTGACAATGACCTTGACCTAATGCATACACAGTATTGTAAACATTTATTATTTAAATATTGAGATTCATGACAATAGCTCAATCTATAATATTCTTAAATTATTGAGCAAAACAATTTCTTCGTAGAGAGAACATGATAAAATAAAATAATAAACTTTTAAGATTTCACTGAAATAAGATACGTTTACTTTAATACCAAATGTTGCTATTTAATCATATAGTAAATTATTTTAAGTGGACAGTGTCTTTTTATTCACCTTATATTAATATCACCATCCAAAATTAATATGTAATGTCTATATATTAACGCAGGCTAGATCAACCAAGCAATGTTGAGAGAATGTGCACATTCGTCGTTTAATTAACTGCAATTTTTATTTCAAATTTCGTCGGAAGTCCTGTAACAATTATGTATTCTGATTTAACTGTAACGATTTTAATTCGTAATTTAAATGGAAACAAAACGTAACCTGGTCTGATTGTTTACACAAATGGTTCATGGACATTTTTTCGGAAATAATAAAAGCATGGCATCATTTCGCATTTATCGGTGAACAAGAAGATACCGCTTTCCGTGTAAACTTTGCTTGTTACAACCAGGGGTGAAACAATGAAATAGTATGATCGTTCCGGAAAACGTTGTCAGATAAGCATATAGATTAAAACTTGAAATGTTACTCAAAATAAATATCTAATACTTAACTAGATAATAAACACAGTGTAAAACAGCTCATTCGTGTATTAATATATACACACACAAACACACTCTCACATATACATATATGAAAATAAATAAAATGCATATAAACAATAATTAACAGCATTAACATATTGAATTGTGAACGCAATAGGAGTACAAAATACTGAGAAAATACATACACGCATTATAGTAACAATAAAATAGTAGACAATAACAAAATATCGAGTCGATTGCATAGAAAAACGTGTGCGCATGTAAACATTACGTTAAGTCGTATTATATTAAAAATATTTATGTTAATATATTGGTTTATTCAATGCACACAATAGGCATACCGTCCATGAATATACCAGATCAAAACATAGTAACATATTTAAAGGCATGACATGTGATCAGTATTTAAAGCCACACACCTTGAAATGAAATACATGGCGTAGTAAATTTTAGTATATATAAGAAACATATTATATCTGTGCCAATTAGAAATTACTTGGTGGTTATAATGTAGAAATCCGTCTCTTTAACGCTTTAAAACTTAACAATAATCGCGTTCGTCGAAACGGACGTATACGTCTAGAAATCCTACTTTCGTTTTAAAAGCGGTACCGTTTGTTAAATAATAAAATACTTGCTAACTAGGCTAAAGATTTACTTTTATGTATGTCAATTAGATTATATCTGGTGGTAACAAGGTAGATATCCGTCTTTTTTCGCTCTAAAAATTAAAAACAATAATTGCGTTTGTCGAAATAGACGTGAACGTATAGAAATCCTACTTTCGGTTTTAAAATTAAAAAAAAAATAATAAATTGCTAACTAGGCTTTAGATCTAACGAAAATTTTGCACATTTTCAAATTGCATCTATATGTATTGATTAACACGTATTTCATTTCAAGGTGTGTGGCTTTAATTCCATAAGTTGTTGAATAAAGTATCAATACATTAAAAGGTCTAGACCAATTCATTTGGGTTACATCATTTAGAATCTATTTAACAAATAGTGCTGTAACGATAACATCAAACACAACAAAGACGAATCTACAAGACAGTGGGAAGTCAAGATTGAGTGATGAATTATGTACAAGTAATCTTAATAATATATTTTGTATATACATGTACACATACAGTTTCTGCTAGTTATTACGTTATAGCTTTAATTATGCAAATTCAGTTATAATAATATTTTAAATTTGACCACAGTACACACCTTTTTATAATTATGATTTTGTGAACACACAAAGCAGTTGACTTCAAGAGAATTGCAATGATTGCTATGACTGTCTAGAAAATGTACTGGAGCAGGTTTTCAAAGGAATCATTCTTCTCCAGAAACTTGATCTGAAAATCAATTATTTTATTTTTTATTTACGGCATGTCACCAAATGTGTAAAATGACACACAACATAAATTCTAACAAATCTAATCTAACAGATTTCAATCTTGCTTGTGTGAATACGTTTTCAATTTACAACGTTAATCTGGTTAAACTGACAGGTTAAAATTAACGATGGAGTTTGCAAAACAACAAAAACACAAGAATACTTGTTTGTTATTTATAAATAATTTAGTTATGTGACCTAATTGTGTACACGTGCTGCAGTTATCATAGATTTTACAAAGGACAACATATGTACCTAAACCACACACACCGTTCAATTTAAATCAGTTTTTGGAGTTGACCGCCTTATGCACCAATATTACATCATTCTAAACAAATGCATGTAATTCTCTTGTTTGAATTATTGTAAAACAATTATGTACACGTAGTTTAACAACGTAGATAATATATCATACTCATTAATCAGAGTCAGCTTCAATTTGCTCTAAGAAGAAGTGTTCCTTATAAGACAAAAAGCTATACAATGTATGCTAAACTATCATTCATACATTAAAACGGATACGTAAACCTTGTCAGTGTACATACCAGTTTAATATTTTGAAAATCTCAAAAGGTATTACTTCATGCAGAGTGCAAACATTAAATGCCGTGTAGTTACATTCTTACCAAAACCGTTTTGTTTTCTTTATAACTGTTCATGAGGGTGTGTCAAACAGGAATCTTCTGTTGTTCTTTTCACACTATGAAATATACATAACTCAAGTTATGCAACACTTTTATTGACATTCAATATTTTTTGCAAAAGCACTCAGACGTTTAAATCGTATTTTAATTAAATACAGTATATAATTATTAATGCCGACATGTACATTTTTGTAGTTTTTATAGTCAAGGTTTTATCGCAGTAATCATAACGTCTTTTAACACAGTGATCAGTTAACGGATATTTGGACAGGATTTATAAGATTAACGCTTAAAATGTCTATACCATTCACATATTCTTCAATCTATATAGATGTTCAATATAATAGATATGCATGCATACTTACCTATGTATTCCCACTTGTTTACGTTCTAAAATATACATTAAAACATATAAAAGCTCCAGATTAACTTATTAGAATTTAGTTTTGTATTTTGAATTATTCCAACTATTAACAATCAAGTAAAAACACATGGATTTGGCATTTTAAATAATTCAAAACATTTTAGATTAGCGTTCAATTGTATCAATGAATTGCATTGAACATCGATATCGATATTGAATACTTTCCACAATACAGTTTAACAAATAGTATGAGTAATAAATCTATGGACCTTCATTTTTTATAACAACAGCGTACAAAGGATCATCAGTATCAGCATGCAACACGTCCGTGATGTCGCCATCTGTATCACACTTGCAACTGGGGTCAACAAAGTCTGATGATTGGTCGGGATTCCCTACATCCACGGATAATCGAGAGGCATTAAAATCCTCAAATTGAAACTTTTTTCCGACCTTATTTTTCTTTGGGGACAAAGTTGTAGCTAAGTTCTCATCTGTAGAGAGTACGTTAGCAGCCAGAGGTTTCAGTTCCACGACGTCAGTGTACAGAAGTTCATCAGTTATTGCGAATGCGCAAATATGTTCTTGGGAGTGGTTTGCGGCTAGATCAGGCTCACACCTTAAGTAACATGATAACATAACATATACACTTAAAATAGGCAGTAAAAACATTATTTAAAAACCATCATGCAGATATACTCGTACTTGTTACTTTTAAAAATCTTGTGCAATCTAGCGGTTTAAAGAAGTAGCTTTAGAATGTCAAAGTATAATATATATTGTTATGCATTGAGTGTGATTCTATGCTATTGCCAACGTTTAACGTATACTATTTAATGCATACACATTATTTGCAAACTTATTGGTAATACATAAGTGTAAAGTTGTACGTACGCTTGTTTGTGGCTAGATTCACCATCGTCAACTTAAACATAATTGGTATAGGGCAAAATAAGTAACAATAAATGAATTCAAAGTATAAATTTAGACTGAACATCTCTTTATGAAAGACATCAAATCGACTTTAACTTGTCGTAACTTGATACGATACCAAGTATCATTATTGCAAATATATCCGACATTTGATCAACGACGTTTGAGAATGTATGAGTACTCAGTCTTGAACACATTAAGAATACTTAAAGCTATATACCTGGATGCCTGGCCCCATCTATGACGCTGTTGTAAAGCAGATCATCGACAATACTTTCCGTATTATTGTGTTCGTCAATGGCGATGGTAGATTCACTATAAGTATTCAAATAGAAAACATTTGATTTCACACTGAACTTCAATTATGAATAGTTTAACCTTATGATGATAATACTTTAATCGTGAAAACACGAGCTAATTCAGAATCGAGGGTAAGTAATAAAATGATGATTGCAAAATTATCTACTAGATCTATGTCGTTTTCATTAATCATGTAAACAAGATTGAATTATTAATACAGCAAGTCTTTGATTTAACAAATACATAATGTCATTACGCATTTATACGTACAGGTGTTGTCGGTTATCATCATCTGAAACGAAACAAATAGTATACTGCTTATGCCGGTTTATTTGTTCAGTGTATTATCAAGCACAATGAATCATGCCATCATTTTTATTACAATGCAATGTAATTGCATGACATAAAGTTTGTTTAAATTTGAAATAATCTTGCTAACAATGTTTGGTATTTTTTGGTTGAAATTTCAATTGGGTGGAGCGGTTGATGGACATTTCAGTGGAACACTGCCTATAAACACATATGTATTTCGGTATGTAGAATGTGCCTACCTTTAGTTCGATTGTCAATTGGTGTTCGCGTCTCTTCGTTTGGTATCGAGCATCCGTTCGAATTACCCTGGATCACATCACCTGCACATGAAATAATAATATTACAATGACATTTGCTTTGCAGTAATTTTAAGGTAGCGAACCCATAATGATTTCCCGCGATTTCTTCGAAGATTGAGGCGCGTGTGTAAAGTTGCCGCAGGTTATGGCGATAGGCTTGAAATCTTTTGGGATTTTCCCGCGCAGGTTCGAATCCTGCCGACAACGCATACTTTTTGCGACGCGTTTTATTTCTTTTCTAACGTAATTTGATTTAATATAGCATATAAGCTATGTTCATTGTTAAATATGTTGCAATTTTTATGCACATTCTTCAATTTATCGAATTAAAACAGTGTGATGGCTAAATTGGGTGATTAACTGTGAAAATACGAATCATGCATGTTGCATTTTTATTTTTATTTCAAAAAGTAAACGGTAAATCTCAATATGTCTGGGTATTTTTGCTGTTTATAGTGTATCTATAAAAACTAAGTTCACAATATTACTTAAATGATACTATTTTGAATTTTATGACACTTTGTTTGTAACAAACCCATTTTCTACTTGGCTAAAAACACTTCAATTTTATGGCGCTCTTCCATAGATAACAAGTTATAAAAGTAAATGTCTGTAAAATAATACTTATTTAATCTTGTCTAAACTGTAAGCATCGCTACTGAATCTGTACACACTAACTGCGTGCCCATTTTGGAAATCTGGATGAATTATGGAACTTTCAAATACCCCAGGGGTGCAAATAAACTGGACAAAAGCCGAGCGTGGGGATGGTTTTGAAATAATCAGTATATTTTTTTGTAAAACCCGGAAAGCCTACCTAAAATGTTCATGTAGTTCAGTGAAATTATGCTGATTAAGAAAATAACACATTAGATTATATTTGGATAGGAGCCCATTATGGGTGCGCTACCTTAAAGCTAATTTTCACTTATTATGTGTCGCTCTGTTATAATTATGGGTAATATTACTTGTTTTTTTTTGTACAATAATTTGCTTTTAAAGATTTATTTTCTTATAGATAATGTCAAACCTGTTCCAGTACCACTTACTGCTTAGATGTGCGTATGACAGTATGTTGCCCTCAGGAAATGGTCTCCGTGTAATGCAAAGAAATGATTGAGCCGTCAATATTAATTTTAACGTGTCTCCTAGTCAAAACATAGCACAACTAAGTGATCAGTTATGATTTTCATTTAGATTAAGCTATTGTTCTCAATTTAAAGAACATATTGTTCATTTTACACTTAGATTTAATGAAAGAAGACTTTCTTACAGCGCAATACTTCCGCTCTTATGAATTCAATTCGCCATTATGTTGGTCTGTAGTATACGTCAGCATGATACTCCAAACATTTTTAATTCTTTATTTAGTATTTATACATGTAGATTTCACCTTAACAAACTTGAATAAATCTGGGTAATATTTACACACAACAAAATCAAACTCGTTTAATGTTTACATTTAACGCGTGACAAAGTATTGGTCTGGATGATTTATTACTTTAAAAAGATCACCTTTCGTTTCCTATTCCGACCCTGCAAATCCTCAAGTTATCTGTAAGTGTAAGTGGTATATTATAAACATTATCGCGCAGGCAATAACGTGCGTTTTGTAAATAATCATTACAAAAATGATACTATACATATATCGGAATGACACCTTTTTTTTATTTACTAACGCATTTGTTTAGGACAAACACGCTTCCATAGGAGTTGCACCATATTAGTGTTAGTGCAAACCTACCCTCCACCCTTTAGTCGGAAAAGTATGAAAAGCTCAATATAGAAATGATCAATTCAAATTAGAACAATACACATACACTACAAATTCAACATACAGATCACACAAAGTCCACTTTATTATCGAAAGTGAATACATCTGGGCTCACTTCCTTTGAATAACCAGAGTACAAACATATTGGCGCTTGTGTTTTCCGTAAATGCAGAGTTTTGAAAGTTTTGTTATCGTTGTATTCTATGGAGCGATATTCAAAGTTGTTTTTTTCGCGTTTACTAACCTCGTATATTTACCTCTGTTTCTTAATTATTTTCTTATACAGATAACTCTTTACATTTAAAATGCATTAGTGTAACTATTTATTTGTAAAAACGTCTTGTAAGTAGCTTTTTATTTTGATTATGTTAATGTTGATTCAAATCCTAACTGCAATACGCTCAACGCTTCACGCTAAACGTCAACGGCTTTACTCATAGTTTACAGATATTGATTTGTTTTTAAAAATTCACTATTCATTATATTTTTCAAGCTGGACCCCAAGCGACAGATCAAACGGGTCAAACTATACAACCAAAATGGTCGCAATTTATAGCCGTCTTTTTTACCATTGCGATAACATTAATTATATATAGTATTAATGGTATTACCTTGATGTTTTCAAAAGGTAAACATTCCGTGGATCTGTTTTGAGTTCAGTTCATAACTAACATGCGGTCGTAATTTACAATTAACATGCTTTTAACTCAGGGTAAAGATCAGCTACAAGGCTAATTTCTCTATAAATATTACATATGAATAAATTTTAACTTTGCATGTAGATTGGCTTTCAAACTTTTTGTCACAGTTAGCAAAGGTTTGGTAACAGACAAAACGTTTAACATGCATGCTAAATATTTTTACATGACGTAACATCATAGAATTATGAAACATGTATGTTTATACTAATAAGCATTGAGCTTAAACACCAATCAATGTTTCCACACGTATCCCGCCAGGATGAAAATGACCTTTCATTTGTAAAAATCTTAATTTGCACAACTTGTCGGTAAACTATTGTCTTGCTCGGTATAATTTATTTTCATGGAGCGTGTTAGTCAAACACTAAAACATGTATAAAACAACTATTCAACTAGTACAATGTTAATAAACTACACTTTTAAATATGTACTATATTATTATGTAAATTAAATGAATTTAAAATCACGAAAAACGTGCAACATTTTCAAGTTCACTTTCGATTTAATGCATGTCCATTTCATGAAAACACATATATTTTAAGAATATTAGAAGGTAGCTTTTTCAGATCTGAGGTGTATTGATGCCCATGCGTTCGCTTCATAATATCATCTTTATTGCTTCTGTGAGGATATGTCATGCAGACTTCAAAAGTGGTAAAGAAATACTTTATTTTGTAAAGTAAAAGGGAACATATGTGCATGGTTAGGATTCAGTCTTCGACGATGCAACTGTGTGACAGTAGACAATCCATGTAAAGCCTTATGTTGATGCAACGAGCAATACGTTGTACGTTAACATCAAGAAACTATGATTTGGTTTTACTTGTATTGTATAAAATTAAGAGAAAAGTTTGTGGAAATATTGCAGACTTATGTATACAACGATGCCTTTTATTTTGGTTGAGCAACTGGTGGTTTAAAAACAATATGTGGTTTAAATCCAAATCTGGTTGCATTTACACTATTTTTCATTTGTGTTGATTTATTTTGAACATATTTCGACAAGTAATAAAGTTATATTGTTAAATATTAACAATTAATTATATAATGTTGTCTGTTAATAACTTATGTTGAGAAATAAATATGAACATCACCTTGACACGGGTATATTTAAAGGATACTTAAAACATTACAAAACAGAAGATATTACTGATAATTGACCTTCAGAGAACCTTTTCAGATACTTTTTAAAAGTATAAATTCCATGTTGTGTTTTTTTTTTATCTAAAACAAATTTCAGAAAAGTTTTCCCCTATAATTAACTATACACGGCAGCCATATTGGCGGCCATCTTGGATATTTGGGCGTAACTTGATCTTTCGCTTGGGATCTGGCATGAACATTTTTGCAATATTTTGTGATCGTTTTATACCAAGTTTTTTTCAAATTAACAATACAATATAAAACATAATCTCCGTCATCTTTTTATGAAATTTCTACTAGTTGTTATGAAATACAGAAATACATAGTTATACTAGTCAAAAACCAACATAATCATACTATCAGGCAATTGTAAGCTTATCGTGCACTTAATAATCGACTTGAGCCCCTCTGGCAGCTTTGCTATTGTAATTCGTGTCCTTATACAGTGTATAGATCGTACTTACCTAACTGATAAACTTAATGTGAGAAATATATTACTGGTATCAAATGTATCGTATTTTTAATGATTTTTTTCTTGGACATAATATGTAGAAGCTAAGTGTTCTCTAGATGGGATACAATCATTATGCGCAGGGGGATCCTTTATGATTTATTAATTAACCACACGTTTTATACTTGGAAATCCCAATAATCCCATTTACATCAATTTATAATTTATAATCACCGTATACCAAAATATTTCGTAAAACTTCCATCAGAACCAGTTATTGTTGATGGGGTTCTGTGTTCTCAAATGATTAAACGGTTGGTTATAGTTCGATTTTTTACGCTTATATGCCTTTTACCTGTATTACGGAGATAATCAATTAGACAAAATTGCTTAATGAACTGGTTATCTTTGGGGCAAACAACTTCTTCTATGCATTCCTAGCTCAGCTTCCCAATGCATGTCGACGCTTAATGAATCACTGAGTGTCATCCTGCGCATAATAATGTATACCAGTTATACGTTTTCGTGCTTATACTTTATCACTTAGATAAGTAGGATAAGTGTTAACTGACTTAAGAATAATGGACAAGAATGTCTATCGTCTGCTCGCCCGATACAGGGTTATCATCCCCAAAAAATCTTAAAAAAAAACATTCAACCCATACAGAAAAAAACAAGGCTTATATTGACAACCCATAAAAAGTGTGAAATTTGACAAATCAAAGTGTTTATAGCTTGCCGATTGTGTTTTTAATCAATCGAATTCACCCCTAGCTCGGTAAATACTAGGTAACATTAATGAATGCCGATTTGAAACTCTTAGTAGCTTTAGAGTTCTTTGTTTTTAAAAACGGTCCACCTTGACAACGGCACAATATAAAGTGTTAGTGTACAAGTCTACCAAATGACAAATAGGACAGGCGTAATCCTTACGACAACGACACAGGATATACATATTGACTTTCAGTGAATTTGTCTTTTTACATTTGGATTACACTTGGATTGAATGCACACTATACAACTAGAACATCTTCGAGTGATCAAAGCGATTGTCCTGTTGACTAACAGAGACCATCTTCAAACGTTTCAGTTTTAATCTGATGAAAGTGACAGTATGTTTACTGGTTATGAAGATAAAGTCAATGTTTTTCTTATTTCATTTAGAATATATGAAATAGTGGTCATGACCATTTTAAAATAATGTTCTAAGAAATGCATCATCCCGCATGACTTTTTTTTAGCTGCAAGCTCTTGAAATATAAATTATGTTTATATTGTTATTACACTTAATATACGTAGCATTACCTTGAAAAGTTAATCGATGAATTTATATTGCCCTTATTACTTGGCTGTAGACAGCATGCAATAGATGAAAGTGTGTTATTACATAAATATTCATAATATTCTGATCCTTGTATGAAATGAGGTGAATAGTGCAAAATCATGTTAACGTGTAGAGTTTTGGTTATAGATATTCTCATAACGTTGCTTTAACCGCTTAATAAAACAATATTAGCACTTGTGAAAATTGTAATTATCAAAAGCATGCGGAATGTATTCGTTTAACTCAACAATAGCAGGTAGTTTGCATTTGCTAAATTACAAAAATCTATTCAAAAGAGATTTAGATCAACAGCGAGCTAAGACACACAAGACAACATAGATGATTTGTTTATACGCAAATGCGATTAAACAACATTTTGAAGGAACAGTACTTTAAACACGAACATAGACAAATTCTATCGGTGAACTATAAAAATTCAACAAAACATGCAATACAAAATTGCTTAACTTGCAAAACAATGAACCTTATACCGCTCCATCTCGCGCCCGAGATTAAGGCAATACCCAAATAATTATTTTACATACCGGTTGAATGATTAAACGTCATCTGTTTGTTTCTAACAATGAATACGACAAATCCGATGGCAAAGAAGACAACAAGTCCAGCTATGCCAAGAGCTACCACGTTCACTGAAGCGAAAATAGACGGCACGTGGTATTTAAGTATATGTAGTTATGTGATAAAGTATTTATATCGATGTAAGTTTTTATATCCGGGTATAGGATATAATATGGAAATATAAAATACGTGCTAGTTTTAGTTTATATTATTTTGTGGTTAAACATTTAAATATCAGTAATTTCACGAATCAGAGCCTAAATAGTGGTATATTATATGACACAACTTCAATTATGACCCTTATTAACACGGTTTGCCAAACATTTGATACCATTGCACACTTTGAATATATATGGATAGCCCATATAGGTATTGTTTGAGAATAAACGATGTACATTATTATTTGCAGTATTATTTTAAATTTTGTCAAACAACACACGAGCTCATTGTTTTGTTGAATTAAAACTAACATTGAAAACATAGTAGACAGTTTAGTGCGTTCTGGTTATAAACGATCATATATCAATTCGATTTTTAACTTTCCTCAACCAGACTGAAAACATTACAAAATTACCGTCGTAAAAATGTTATTGTTTATTGTGTGTTTAAACGGATAACATTTGAATAAAAATGCCGGAGCATTTTGCAAATTTCGGAAATGTAATGGATTCAGATTGTCACATACTTAGGATGTACATGTGTTAAGTAATTTTATATCATTCCTTATTTCCCTTTTTCAAAAAGAGAAACTTGCCAAAAGCACAAACGCATGCAAAGTGCACGTAACTCTATGTTTGTATAAATGTATGCCGATCCTTTAACATACCAAGCAATAGAATAAGGCTATGTCATAAATCGCATAAAAAAACATGAGAAAAAAGCATCGTGTATTGAACTCGTATGAGATTATGAATTAGAAAATGTACTTACAGATGTTGTTTGACTTTGGGGTTATCCCGTCAAACTTATCATTTGAAATTACAGTGGTAGACACGGCATCTAATGATATGTCGGTTGAAATATCATTTGCTACAAACAATAGAGTTTGCATGTCCATTATTACACTTGCAACAACAGTTTACACTGTGATAATATAATATTAAACATAATGCGGTACATTTGAAGTGTTTAGTTGCAAAGTAGAATTAGTTCATGTTTATAATTTGCCTTTTTGATAATGACTTATGGATTTGAATGAATGTGCAGTGACATGTGTCATGTGCAAATTAAATGTTTATACAAATAATTTGTTTCTTAAGATGAACTTAAATACATGTTGGCTAAACACAGAAGCTTGAAAAGTACCTGGTCCATTTGCCCATGTTAAGGCAGCAGTCGACACCGTGTATGTTTTGTCTGTAACGTTGTCTACTGTTGAGACTTCTGTTGCGTCTGAAATACAATAGCCCAAACATGTCGGGCATCAAACACTCATTTAGTACAGCACATCACGTTTTTATGAAAGTAATTCTACTGATTGTCTTCATTCTATAAACATCCTGTTATAAATGGTAAGGAATGTCGCGTTTTCAATACAAGCTGAAGTACATCTACGATATGCATTATTTATGAGGAAACTTCCGTATTGTAAATAAAAGTTATTAAGTTGAAATATGTCAAATGAAACCTATAAAACTTATGCAGGTGTTTCCTGAAGTTAATAATGATTAGAACACGCAATAGTGAATTGACAAAATATGTGTTGTGTCATAATTTAACGACAATAATACTGGCTGTTATAAGCGCTAACAAAATGATTCAACTTTAAAAAAACTAGTAAAGGAAAAATAAATTTAAACATATTGATCACACGGCGATGTGTCTTGTTATTTTAACCGTAGGCGTAACACCAGCAAATGTCATAAGTTGAGTAATATGTGATAATGCATTGCTTGGTTATATATGCACATTTTGAAAATCTGGCCTAACATACAGATTTATATCAAAGTTTAATTATATAGAGGATATTTGTTGGATTTGGTTGATTATCGATTTTAATTCACGAGAGATTAAAGACAATAATATTTTCACGAGTGGCGCAGCCACGAGTAAAAATATATATTTTTATGATCACGAGCTCTTTTTATTTGATGCTTTTTCACAGTTTATATACATTGTTAAAGAGTTCAACTAAAGAATTGTGCTGGGATAATGACGTCATTTCGTCAAAAACACAATAACAGTGGAAATTATCGATAATTTTCACTGATAAATTTCACTGTTTGAAACAGTGAAATTATCGGTTTTAATTTACTGATATTTCTCTATAAACCACCGGAAAGCATAACATAAAATTATCATATGTGTTGACTCGTGTGTCATAATCGTTTAAACTTATTAAACGCATTTGGTGATATAGTTCAACAATTAGTAAAATTTTTCAACTATTTTGGTATGAAAATGCTTAATGTTAATTGTTATATATGATGCTGCGTATTGAGTTCTATATGATGCTGATGTAGGTTATTTTGTAACAACGAAGTAATTAAGCTTATAATTGTTTGTGTTAACTTCATTTCATCTTGCCTTAAACAGTTTCAGTTATTTTGTTTTATTGAATTTCTAACCACTCAATAATCAAAACGTATTCGCATTTGTTTTATCTTGTACAGTTGTAATTTGAATTACAATGCTATGACGTGAATTTTTATTGGAAAATAGTTTGATTTAGTTTAGTGCATACCTATTTATTGTATGCTTTCCGATGGTTTATACACAAATATCAGTGCATTTAAACTGATATTTCACTGTTTCAAACAGTGAACAATAATAGTGAAAATTATCGATAATTTTAATTGTTTGACCGGACTTATTTTTAGATAGCATTGGTTGCTCCATTGTGACCCCTAATCAATGCCCAATCTTACCAAGGATAACTACTCTGCATTGAATGTTTATAAAAACATACGGATAGGCTTCCATTGAAAACACATGTACTAATACAACAGGGCGCCATATGGGAAATTATATTGTCCGGAATGGCAACAATACCAAAATAATCATGTGTAAGAATAACATAAAAAGAACATTTGTTAGATTCGGTGGTATATATATATTTATTAACTTGTGCTCATAGAGAAAAAAAATTATGATCACTTGTAAATTTAAATCGATATTCCACAAAATCCAACAAATATCCTCTATTTACTTATGCTCGATTGCATTGAAGCCCTTAGGCTCAAGCCTGTTTTTTGGGACTAAAACTAGTACTTGGTGTCTTTGTGGAGATCGAAGGAACGCTGTCAGTGGAGATCGAGCCTGTGACCTCCGGGTCGCTCGCTAATAAAGTTTGTTTTAATGCTAAATAGTGTGGTAAGTGTGATGTTCGGGCGCCTTTCGTCCAGTTTACACCCTACAAGCTGTGTATCAACTAGTCCAAAGCGTTAAACTCAGCTTTTATTATGTATATGTTTCAGTGTATTGTTATATGTTTTGTCTCGTATTGTATTGGCGATTAATTTTATGCACCGAATAAAAGACAAGACAAGCGTTTTATTTGAGATCAGTACAGAGTACGTAATCTAGAAGAAAATGTGATGATATACAATACATCAGTGGTCAACATGTTTACGTAATGTTTTTAACAGTAAAATAAAAATATTGATTCAAATGCAGTGTACAGACTACGTAGCATACACTTGGGAAGTGATGTACATTTATTAGTTAATACACGGTAACATATTGTCGTATATCTAGTGCATATTTTATATAGTGTGCAACATTTTTAGGAACATATGCGTTAACAGATCCCATTAACGAATTGAATGTATATACAGAAGGTCTAGCGTAACATCTTCTATCGAGAAATCTTATCATTTTAGTAATGTAACATGGACAAATGCATATAAAACGGTACGCGTCTTCAAAATAAAGAAGTGAAACTCCAGCTGCTGGAGCAGTACTGAATTTTCATTATACACACTTAGTTGGTCCTTTATTTAAGGCAAGTGACAAATTGCCAAAACAGTACAAAACATCACAAAAAAGTACAATCCAAATCAAGATCGCGAACACAACACTACAAACAGTATCTTTCGTTTCTTGGTACTGTATGAATTTTTAATGAGTGTGCACAAATTAAGAAGCGTAAAACACATTTCCTCAGGTTTACAGGCAATATATCAAGAATGTTTTTATAGGCTCATAATTAGCGTAATCTGTTAAAACTGAGCTACACAGTAATTAACCTTGTTATTTTTGAATAAATGTCCTTTTTATTCGCTCCTTAAATATGAGTGGAAAATAATTACATGCATTTTCTGGATTTAAAAAATACCTCTGAAACCAAAGATCGTCTTAAAGTGTCTTAACACAAGGCACCCTGTAAGAGTGACCTAGTTTACACTATTCTAAGGCTCTAAGATACAAAATTGAAATAGTTATATTATTGCTCTGCAAAATCTTACACCAATACGATAAGATTCTCGTGTATCATTTAATATATATAGGGCAGCGCCCCAAGTCGCCGTAAACTCCTACAGATGAAGTTGATTTCCTTACATTTAATAAAGATTTACAAAATTTTAAATGCACACGTACAATATATTTTGACTAGGTAAAACCCAAAACTTCCGACGCATAATTAAGTGTAGACCCTACAAAAGCATCGAACAATTCACAACACGTCTTTGGACTGAAATGATAACTAATTATGTAACAAAATAAAAAAACTTTTTATAATTTAACTATTATGAACTCATTATTTGCAGCTAAATTTCCAGTTTGTTTAAAAACACAACCTATATAATTTAAGATCAACAATTAGTATTGGTTAATTTGTATAAGACCATCGCTCGTCCTCACGTAGAGCACAACGTTTTCTGAAAACCATAATTCTAGTTTTTAGCATTCAAAAGACCGCCAGATGTTTAACATAATTTCTCTCCTGGAAAGTATTATCGAGTTACACTTTTTGTATAAAAACGGTGTTACACTCCCATTTATCTTTGAATAGACCTTTAAATAGACCTTTCAACAGAATCGGACTATTGTCAATTCATGTCTACGACTGTGTGGTTCGTTGTGTGGTTTTCTTTTGAAAGTTTAAATTGACTCGTAATTCGATTAACTATTCATCACATACTTAATTTCCTTTTGACCCGTTCACGCACACGTTTTTTTGTATTGTAACGTATATTGCTTTAAGTGGGAAGAAAATGTGCACATCGTGGAGTACAAGCGGTTCAAGTAAACGACATTATGCAATATATCGTGACCGTTTAGGATTGTATAGATATGTTGCATTGAAACTTGATATGCATACAGACAATTTTGCAAGGTGAACACTTCGTTGCTGAAACACTAAACAGTAAAAAAGGACTCAAAATGAAACTCTTCAATTGCGAGCAAATATGCGATATATAGACACGCCCAAAATCTTTAAGATAAATTTTCACAAAAAAATGAGCTGTTGTCGTATACGTAATACAAGTTGGATGTTATGTATTATGTATTCATTGTATATTTTATATATTTTTGATGTGGATACTTACGTACAAATAGCTAAAGATTTGGAAATAAAACATTTAAATACTATTTTATACTTTTAATGCAACGATAACGTCACTGTATAATGCAAATTATCGTTTTACAATAAAATGGCAAAACACGATAGGTTAAAAGGTTCGTTCTTTTACAAGTCAAAATATAAAAAAATGAAATGTTAAGTAAAACAATGCACTTTAAGTCATCACTTACCCTTCACATGAATTGTATATTCGTTGCTGTATATTGTCGTTTGATTGATTGCGGCTGTGCACAACCAACTTTGACCCATGTTCGATATATTCACTCTTTTTATTGCGCATGAATAGGAGGTTGCTGAATTGCAATAACAATCTAAACTTTCAGAAGTCTTCTGATTGCATTTACCATTTACAAACTCTTGAATCACATCAACCGTTATGTAACTTGACCCTTTTGCTTTTCTTTGCCAGGTTACTACAGAAACAGGTGATGGTGTAGAACATGTCATTCGAAGTGTTCTGCCAATAACCACATTGTCAAGTTCTGCGCTGAGTACTAGACGCAATGAACTTGAGACTGTAGAGAATTAAAATTAAAAAAATAATAACAATATTAATGATTATCATAATAAGATATATTAAATAAATACTAACAGAACGATTTGTTACAAGTCCGGCTATTTTCAATTAAATTTTGTTCCCTCCATAATAAAACGAATGAAAACTAATCTTTAATTTAAGCTGATTGTGTTTCATGTGCTTTTTTTAAATCAAACGTATATGTGTATGTTTTTATAGGACTCTTGAATGTGACTGCGCATGTTAACGTATTACACATTACACATGTGTAGATTGTACAAAACTGCGTTTACGTGCATAATGTGAAGTTGTAATTTGTTAAAAACACAGATGTTATCTAAATGGATGATACAGTTGACATTCAAATTTAAGCTGTACAATACATACATACATACACGTACATTAAACAATTACAATATACCTTTTGTCAAACATAGCGCAATACACAACAACAAAAGAACACACAGTGTCTCCATAATAACACGCTCACGCTTTGACTGCGTTCATACAAATAAGGCAATCTTATTATATGGCAACCGGCTAGGCATCAACGTCATAACCAACTTCCGTCCGGTTTATAAAGCCACTAGAAAAAAGAACGTTCATTCTCCAGCAATGAAAGGGTTTGTTCAAAATGATGCTCCGTGAAATATGTAGCGAAGTGTGATAAACTTTGACAATATCAAAACGTTTTACCCACAGTACTTTTTCAGTTTGTAAAATGAAGATACAGTAAACTTATGTCAACAATCAGTATATGTAATAACAAACTTAAATACTGCGAATGATGTGTATTTCAAACATGTTTAGTGCACTTTCTTTTCAAATAGTAAACCATGATGAAGCCATTTCATTTGTATTTATACGTTGGTCATCCATAACGATGCTACAATATATGGTTTGTTGATATATTTTTGATAACGTTATGTAGACTTATTCTAAAGGTTGAATTGTTGTATTTAAAATCAACCGGCCGCACTTTCGAAACCAGTACATCCCATCCAAAACCAGAGCCGCAACCTGAATAACAGATAATTCGATTTTGCGCTTTAGATTGTAAATTACTAGTAGTACGTTAGTTTGCAAAGTTATCAGTTTATGTTTAATGTATTTTTAAGACAAATTAAAAACACACATTAATAAATCAGTTGTTTTACAAGCACATTTGAACACACGAAAAATACATGCAAAACAAATTTGATTTGTGATGTGGGTTTCTAGCATCTACGCTCATACTATATATTTATGTCGATTTATCCTAGACGCGTCATCAGATATCGCATGTGTGCGGTAAATGGACGGCTCCTCGTTATTATTGTACCGATTGTTTTCTCTGAATGTTTGGGTTTCAGCTCTTTAAAATATATGGAAAAGCGACCTGGTTTGTTGTGGCATACGTTTTGTATATAGATGTATTACTTTAAAATGTGAAAATGTATTTTAAATATATTTAAAGCCAGTATAATACACATAACGATACCATTTTGTAGCACCCAATCATTGACAGAAAAATGAAAAATAAATATAAGAACATTATATATACGTCACTACGGCGATTATAAACTTCCAATAAACCACAGTAAGTGTGCGAGTGAAATCTTGCAAAAAATGGTATACATTATTCTCTAATTCACGTATTGCATGATACTCAGGTTAGACGAACAGTGTATCTGTAATTCAAAATACACATATTAAGATTTGGTGTTAATAATATCATCTTCACAAACTATAAGATACATTTTGCATAATAGTATGCAATGTTTTCGAAAACATATAATATCGTTAATACATTTTCCTTGCATGAGGGTGTGTTAGAGGAATTTCATTACATTTTTAAAGCTGCATACTTAGGTAAACTACAGTTTCTACTGATGTATGAAGAAAGTCATTTGTATTTTATAGTGGATTTTGACAGCGTCATTTGTGAATATTAATTTGATGTGTATTATAAAAATAATTAAATCATCCGTAAAAACAATTACTTAAATCAAATTAGAAAAACAATATTTTTAGCCTTGTCGTGTTGGCAATCCATTCTTACATTTCCTGTTGAACCTCATAGCAATTCGTACTCTTTTGTTTGAAAAAAAAGAATTTCGTGGCAAAGACCGACATAAGGTTTATTTAGATACGTACGGTTGAGTAACAACGTGATATTACTTAGTATTATGTATAATAAACTTACACCAGTTTTACGAAAATAAAATGATGTTTCTGTCGTTATTCTCAACATGCAATTATTTTTGGATGCTACTTAATAACAGTTGCATTTGACAAAATGTGTACTTCGATTTCCTTCTGGTACTCTTTTATAATCCTATTTGGTGTGTTTGAATACGTTTGGTCGCCGTTTGTGTTTGTTACGAGTTTGTTTGGTACATCTTATACTTCGCCCATTGTTATAATAGTTTAGCTTTGTATGAACATGTTTTACCGTAAGATTGTTTTACAACCCATGGATCTACACATGGTTTTGGTTGCTTGTGTTTTTGTGTTTTTAATTTTAATACAAGCACATTCAGCACAGCGTACACAACCCTGCTTCGTTCTTGATCCATCGTTCTTGCGTGTGTTTAGCTCAACTTTAAAGTGTGTGATTGCATCACTATAATCAGAATTGCAACAGATTTTTGCATGAGGAAACTTCTGTATGTCTCTTGTGTTTTGGCTCGTTGTGTACAGTCTATCCCAAATAGAATATAAGAGTATTAAAAAAGTGACTCAGGGTGTTTCATAGCTCTAAAAACGTTGATATACAGTTATTTATTATTTTCAATCCTGTGTCATAACCATTTTATAATTAAATTCTAGATTTAATCAATTTCGTTGAATACTCTACTCCACATACGCATTTTACCCCTATCATACGCGCCATTAAATCTTATATTATAATCGAATAAATAGTTGTAATCACATTTGATAATACCCATCTTACGCGTAGATACAAGGAAATATACACACCCATTTATTCTAAGACTTTTTGTTTCAGTCACGTTTAAAATTGTATTTGATAGGCTTTGTACTAAAACGGTTAGGTTTGGTTTGTGACATCAGATAAGGGTTGTGTTGTTTCCAAAATTTTCGAATTCCGGAGAAACTTTATTAATTGTGTACAGGAATGGGAAATAATCAATTTGTTATAATAAACGAAACAAGTTCACCTCGCGTCTGATGTTACGAGAAAAGGTTAGTTAAATGTGTATTAAAATACTTGTTTTTGTTTTAAAAAATTGTTGAACGTTCTGAATGTACTAGCTTTTTATTGACTTTCACATGTTGCAAAAATGACATATTCAAAAATGAAAAAAATAGAAAGCTGCTAGAGTCGGACGCATATACTTAGACTACACATTATCTGCTTTATATAAATTGTCGATTGTAATCACAATCCTATTCAAATGTAGTATTAACGTGTCGATCTACAAATAAAGTTGGAACATTCAAGAAGCAAATAGAATGGAGCTGACAAACTCAGAATGTACTTCCTCGATAAAAGAACCAAAATGTACCCGCAATATTGACGATATCGACGATGTGTCTTCAAATGGCATACCAACTGCCTGACACAAACTAAGTCGTCTCTTTAGATTTATATGGCTACGTTTGAAATAATTGACCATGATACATTACTCGTTCCTCAACAAGGTATGTGTGAGTGAGATCAAGAATAGACATTATCAAATTTTAACTTTGCTTGCATTATAATTGGATGTACATTTTCTATGTAGCTCATTCATCAAATGAAGCTGACATTAATTGGATATTTTGCTTAATGTTATATCAGAATACGATATTGAGCAATTATTTGTTTATCTTCTGTAATTTGCTGATGACAGTTTTGACCAGAATTTGCTAGATCTCCAGACACAGCTTAAAAGCACATCGTAGTATTCGACGACATGTGGTTTTAAAATTAACATTAACAAATCACATATTTAAAAATGTTGAATTCACAAAAAAATCAATGTTTCACAATTTCTTGAGTAGACTATTTAAATTGTTCACTGCATTTGCTATTTATTAGTAAAAACAATACATGTTTATTAAATTGCCATTTTTTTAAACATACTCTTAATTATTTAAGGGCAGTTCTGATTTGCAAAGTCAGTGCTTTTAGACTAACTAAAGAAATCAAGCAAAGCATGTGCTATTTTAAGTCAAAATGCAATCTTTTGTTAAAGTGAATCCGTTTCTGTAGGACACACGTATTTTTGGTATAGAAACTCAATAAATATAAATGTTGAAGATTTGCATGCAAATATCCAGGTGTGTAGTGTTTGTTACTAAATCACAAATTGAACAATCAATGTCATCATAAAAACAACTCTATTTGTTTGTTGTTTGAAAAAGTACATACTGTATTTAGAAATTTAAACTCTCAAACAGCACACACTATATAGAACACGAACTTAATTATACCACACCAGTCGTTGCAGTGACAAAGTATTGTTTTTCGTTTTGAGAAATTCAAACCATGCGTTTTAACATGCAAGTTAAAACTCAACTAGCATAATAAAAAAACTCTGAAAAAGTTTCCATGTTTGATGGTGCTTGGTTCTTAATTTTAGTGATATTCTGAACATAGTAGATCCATGATGTAGACCGAACTAAGCAATGTATGTATGCAAATAATACACTGCAATTATTTAGTTTGAACAGCTGTAAATAAATAAATGGCATAGGTCAGTAACCTTATATTACAGAATGGAATGAATATTATGTGGTAACCGAACGAATTGTATGTTTCGAAAGCCATCGTTAAACTTAATTGTTATTACTGTCACAATATTGTGATTTTATATTGTATGTACTATATTCATGAGTGTATTCAGAGAAAGGGTAACAATAGCATCAATTGTTCTTCAATACATCATAAAATGAAAATAATATTCTCTCAATAAAGCGTACTATATTACTTTCTGTGTCGACACATTTCGACACAACATTATAAAGAAAACACAGAAACATAAATATAGGTTCTCCAAATTAAACATGTCAACTTATATCATGTCGGGTTAAGGGCACCAAACCTCGCGTTTGAATAATAACGTAAACAATAACAAATAGACTACCATACACCTCAATAACAATCCAAGTTTCTATGTCTCAATCCAATTAATATTTTATTTCACAACGGTTTGATGGAATTTAAAATGAAAGCCAAACCAGATTCAAAACCTGATAAAACACTTATACAAACAAACAACTGTAACAAACAATTTCCACCATAAAACAATTAATTCAATAATTTCAATGTTAATACGGGTTTAAAACAGCTAAAACTCTCACTTGACCACGAGTTATTCTCAACACATTAAAACATGTATACCTAAAATAAATTTCAAATTACCAGAAGTATTTCTTTAAGATATACACTAAATTATATACACATGTTCCTCTTTGATAAATGTACAGTATCAAACATACGCGACAGACGGTTACAGCTTAAAAACACAGTGCTGTGAATAAATTGGATGTCCACACGTGAAAGAGCACAAACCAAGCTTAACAATTTGTGTTATTAATCGAAAACCAACACACTGGTGACGAGGATAAAACTTTGTGGATTATATTTGGAGAATTGTATCCGTTTAATAAAAGTGTGCGTGAAATTCTGGATATAAACACAAAATGGCAACGGGCCTGATTGGGAACATTAGCGCATATGACAGCAATGTCGAAACATGGACTTCCTACCAGGAACGACTTGAACAGTACTTTATGGTCAATGGCATCGATAATAAACGAACAGTGGCAGGATTTTCAACACTCGTCGGCGAAAAGACGTACGGCTTGTTAAGGAACCTTACCGTTCCAGCAAAGCCGTTCGAGAAATTTGATGAGGAACTTGTCAGCTTTTACAAACATATTTGTGCCCGAAACCTTAATAATGGCGGAACGATTCCGATTTCACAAGAAGAATCAAGCAGCGGGCGAAAGTATCAGTTGTTACGTGGCGGAAGACGGAATAATTCTGTGAGGTCAGATAAAAAATGAACGATTCTTTAAGGGGCAGGTTCGTTTGTGGACTTAAACATGCAGGAACACAGCGAAGGTTATTGTCTGTCGCTAATTTGACACTGCAAAATGCCATAGAAAAAGCGCTTGTTATGGAAGCTGCACATATGGACGCCGCCGAGTTAAAGTTATCGGCGGTCTCCTATGAGCCCGTTTACCGAGTTGGACATTCAACAAAACCCAAGAAATAGAAACAATACAAACATTCCAAAGAGAGCAGCAAGTGCATCCATTGTGGGGGAAACTAACTACCCCTCCGAGAAATGCAAACTGAAGGATGCAGTTTGTTATCACTGTATGGCAACGGGACATATAAAGGCTAAATGTAGAAAGCTTAAGTCGGTTGCAGTAAATGGAGGGAAACGTTTCAGTGATCGAAACTGTGAAGAAAGGAGACAACAGGAAATTTTAGCCGATAATTAACGATATCGAGGGTACCAATGGAGCTTAATACAGGATCGGCAGTTACCCTCATATCAAACAAGGGTTTCCGAAAACGAATCGGAAAATATGAAGCTCGAACCTGCTCATTCTATATGACGACATAGTAGGCGATGTCATAGAGAAAAAGGACGGTTATGGTGCATGTCAGTTGTAATGGACAATCGCGCACAATGCGACTTTGCCTTGTAAAAGGTGATGGGCCTGCACTGCTCGAAAGGGACTGGCTGAGTCACATCACACTGAACTGGGGCACACTTGTTAACGTGCACTCTGTGATGGTGATCTCCCTTGAATGGGCATGTTGTGTTTTTCTGGATAACAAAACTTAAAAAGATTTAGAAGAAATGATTTTATGTATAGTTTTAAATGGAATACTGGACATTAACAAAAAAGTTATGAATACATAACATCCTTTAGAAGAAAAGATAAAAAAACATTTTTCAAATGTTTACAAAGTATACTGTTCGCTAAAGAATGGCATCAAAAACTTTAGAAAAAGAGACAATCACACAACAAAAAGCTTCCGAACTAACAGAAGCTTCAGAAATATCTGAACATGAAAGTGAATAAAAATGTGAGGAAAAAGACAATAAACGTAAATATATCAGCAGCGTGAGTGAGCAAGACATCAGCATTAATTCGACAAAAGAAGAAGAAAAAAAAACAGAAAAAAAAAAACATCTAAGCATGAAATGAATAAAAAGGACGAGGCAAGCAAACAATAAAAGTAAAGATAACATTAGCTTTGTAGATATTTCAAAACAGCTGAGTGAAATCAATAAAAAAAACTCACAAATGTTATGATGAAAGATGACAGCTGTCTTGAAAAGATGATTGAAAATATTGTGGGGAAATGACAAAACAACCTTCTCCATATAATTTAATTATTGGAAGCAAATCTGTTTGAAAAAGAAGTTAGAATGAGAACCTAAAGAAAGAAATAGGTAACTACAGACTGAGCTGGAAACAGAAAAAGTGGCAAACAGTGACAACCTAAGCAAAGAAAAGTATAATAACAGAGAAGCACTGAATGAGCTTGAACAATATACACGAATAAACAATGTGGCGTTCCATGGTCTAAAAGACATCGATTGAAATGAAACTCCTAGAAAACACTATGAGTCTGGTTTCAGACGCGGTAAATCAATATATGGATACACAACTCTGCAGAACGAATATTTATTATGGACATAGGCTAGGTCGTTTGAAACGGAGTAAAAGCAGGCCAGTAGTCAAAAAGTTCATCTCGAGAGACAGAAAGATCGCGGTCATGAAAATGAACAGGCAGTTAAAACAGGCTAAAATATACCCAAGTGAACATATAACGCCACTGAACCAAGATGTATTCATTGTGTTCGTTTGAAGAAAAGAGACAACGTAGAGGCAGCCTGGAGTAGAGATAGAAAGATATTTCATAAAAAACGAGATGGCAGCGTGCACAGAGTTTTTTATACAGACGTATGACGAGTGGCTTAACCTACCATGGCTCAAGAAGTACAACGCACTAACAGAACTGTCTACATAAATTTGTGAACACCAATGTGCATTCATAAATACTATGGTAATACAGAACTAAAAAAAAAAAAAAAACTAAGGATATCTAACAATATGAGCAGTACAAATAGTGGGAGTATGTCGCGGCCTAAAAACATTTTGAGAAGTATACGAACATTAGCATTGATGTACATTTACAATACCTGTTTTAATCCAGGTGCAGTTGTAGAGGCAAGGATTAGTGGTAACTCAACCGTGGTTATGGTCA